>NW_019172970.1:0-486763 GCF_001831195.1 Colletotrichum orchidophilum
TTTTTAAAAAAAAAGAGCATCGCTTTGGTAGATCTGTCTTGTAACCTCGGGATTCAGCATTTCAAGAAAGGTACTGAAAGCCCAGGTGTTCTAGATGATGCCAGCAAGGACTCCCAAGAAATCTCTCGAGCTCAAAGTCTGTCAGCTGGGCTAGAAAGAGATACAAGCATCATCCATATAGGATCACAGGAGGCTTTGCTTTTTCATGTTCAGTTGTTCTCAATAACCTAAAGCGGGTGGAAGTCTGTTCTGGTATGTATTTCGGATTCCCTAGACATCGACAATTGAGAATGTTGCGCATAGTTAGCGCAGCCTGGAAAATGCAATGACGACCTCTCAAGAGATTTATCGAGTTTAAAGTTCGTTTTGGCTAGTTTTGGACGATGGACGAGGACGGAGAGCATTCATGTGATTATCTAAGATGGCATTGTTTTCATGATGACTACTTTCCCAACAACCTGTGTCCATGAGAACTCCATCTTGGCCGATGCACTCTTTTCCAATCTCCTCGGCTTGAACTTCAAGGAAATTTTGGGAAATCAGGAGTGAGTGGTCTAGAAGACAAAAGCAAGAACAATCTTTCAAGAGATCCATTGAGCTAAAAGCTTGTACCAGCTGGATTTAGATAACACGCCAGAGCATTCGTATGCACACCCAAGGGTATTAGGACGGTGTTATTCTCACATTGAGTACTTTCTCAAAAACCCCGACCCATGAGAAGCCGATGCACTCTTTTCCGTTATCTTGCGCTTCGGCCTTGGAGGAGTACTCCCAAGACATGCCGAGTGAGTGAGTCTGGTCCAGAAGACACAAGTGTGAGCTTCCTGTGTGCACTTGTGTCCTTGTACAAGTCGGTGGCCACCCTCCTTCTCACTCACAACTTTGCGCAATCATAATCGCGCAAACATGTAAGCGGGACGAGGGAGAAGCATCACTTATGCGGTCAAAAGGATGAGGTTTCCACGGCTGCCCATGATGGTGGCCAGCTGGTTTGCCGATGATCTATCACCTATTACTTGCGGGTACTTTACCATCCACCAAGCAGTCACAAAACGCCATCCAAAGCGGGCGGCGTTGGTCCAGGGCAACTGGACGTAAATTCGTACGCAATGCCTTGAATTAAATATATATATATATAAGTTGCTGTACTTTACTAGCTGTGTAAACAAGATCCAGCGTGGTCATGTGCTACTGAGGATAAATAAGAACATTGTTGATTAAGATTGCACTTCACGAACTATATATATGTATATGTATATTTCCAACTCGCGGTAATTCACTTAGTCAAAATATCAAATGCACATATTTCTTCAATAAGACCGTAATGGATACCTATTCTCTTCACTGCCCATACAGACAAAGACGAAGAAGCTCTCAACAATCACCATGATACTTCTCTAAACAAGAAAATTACCTGTCTATTCTCGCTCAGCACTACAATCGCTCGTATTCGTATGACAACACGTGTGTAAGGAAGGAGAAAGCGTCCTAGTGATCCAGCGAAAGGTAAGATTATTAATAGCTACCAGTATACCCAGCTAGCTCATGAACTTATTACCCATTACCTGGGTCCCAAGGCCTTCTCCGCAGTTACGTGAGCTTCTTCGAGCTCGTGGCTTGTGACGTACAGCCAGGCACTCACAAGTCTATACTTCTATCGCTTCCGCTTGACTGAGATGTGAATAAGAACGACAAGGAGCGGAGCTCAGAGCAGCTGGGAGACAACAGGAAAGGAGGACCGAACGCTATGCTCCCAGTCTGCTGGCCTGGACGCATTCTCACAATGGCGTTAAATCTTTTTGAGGGCAAAGGTTTTCCAGGGAAATCTGAGCCTTTTTCAATTTTGGTTCCTTCACTAACTGACATCAATGGTGTAAACAACAGCACTCTGACCTGATCGTTGTCCTCTGCTGCTCGACACTATCGTTCTTCGGTACATGTCACAGCAGTCCCCTTTGCCCTAAATCACAGATGGAAGAATGCCTGGATTTATAACTCAGTGATGGTTCCCTTTCTCAGAGGGAGGAAACTTCATGGCACTTCTACAGAGGGGAAGACAATCAGCCCTGGAACAGAGTCACGAATAATGAGGACCACAACATCTGCATCAGCCCCATCCAAGGCAGTTCAGGACAGGCAAGAATCCTTTGATAGTGGTTCCAGACTGTATATATATAAAAAAATGGAAGAAAAACTGCAAGTGGACGCCTTTGAGAAGCAGATTGAAGCATATTTTTCCATCCTCATCTCCCATATGAGTATCAAACGTTACCGAGCCAGCCCATGTTGAAGCGGAGAAGCACAACCAGAATGACGCCAAATCACGTCAACCAGAGGGTTAGACCAAATAGAATCAATGCGTTGCTACTAGCTACCTAAGGCAAACTATGCTGCGGGCGTATAGCGAATGAATAACACGAGGACGAGCGAGATGAAGAAAGATCCCAGTCTATCTCCCATCCTCTTCTGAACGCGCAATAGATGCATCAGACCGATCCGTCGTAACCGTGGACACCTCCTAGTCGGTGCCTTCGTCGTTGGGGCGAGTAGTCCCTCTTAAGCGAGCTGACTGTCGTCCTTCTTCGCAGCGGCGGCTGCCGTGGAGGCTCCCAGCATGTCCCCTAAGACGGGCTGTTCCACCCCACCCAGCTCCGGGGCATCACCCGCCAAATTTTAACCTCACCACTACGCAAGTCATCCAGCTTGAAGCTCTCGACTTTGTTCTTTTTGCTTTCGCGGCCCTGCTCCCAGGCGCGGACCTTTTTCTTCGTACCATCCCATTCCGACACAACCGCCACGTGGTCGGGCTTGCCAACCTCCATCGAATACTTGGCGTGCATGGGGCCGTGCTTGCCCTGGAACCGAGCGTTTCGAATGGAAATGATATCGCCGGGTCGAATCTGGTCGTTTTGTTGTGTTGAAGCGTTGGCCATGTTGGAGTAGACGAGCGCGCCATAAGCCCTAGTACCAATCGGCGCCAGGGCATCGCTGAACGGCTTCAAGAGCTCGTGGATGAGACTTTGCGGCGTTCCATCGCCAACAACCGTCTCCTTCTTGGAGACGACCGCCTCGGAGATGGGCCTTCCGAAGCGTTCGTAGGATTGCTCAAGCTCATCTTGTCGCAGCGCTCTGGGAGGCGGATCATGTCGTTGATCTAGCTGGACGTCTGCCGCGTTGTTCTGGTCGTATACAACAGTGACGATGGTCTGCGAGTAATCTTGGAAGAGCACATAGATGGTACGTGTAACGTGGGAGCCTGATGTCGAGTCATCTGTCTCGTAGTACAAGTCCTTTCTACCCTGGAACACGGGAGGTACTGTCTTATCCTGACGCCACCATCCACTTTGCTTGGCCAAGTCAACATTGTTAGCGATGAAGCCTGATTCTGTGGACATGGAAGGTCTGTGCGCATCCATAGAGCGCCGTTGAGACATGGAGGCTCGCGATACATCCAGAGACTGGCGAGCTCGGCCACCAGGAGGGGCGGGAGGCGGAGCTCTCGTGTGAGACGGCGATGGCATAGGCGGAGCATCATCCTGGAAGTATCCTTCCTCATCGATCTTCGGGGTTCGCTGAGAGTACGGCAGCTTCGGGGTTGAGTAGTTATAGGGGTCATACTCGTCATCGTCTCTCGCCGGCGGAGGAGGCGGGGGAGCTGTTCGTGGTACATCCACCGAGCGGCGCTTATCAGCAGTCGGCACCGGGGGTGGGGCAGCTCTAGGTGGCGGGCCGGTTGGGATGGGCGGCGGCATGGTCGGTGGTAGGGTCGGAGAAATGGGGGACCTGACTGGTGTGTTGTCGTCGAGGCTCGAGTCCCTCGCGTGAGACTTGAGAGCGTCCTTGTGGGGAACTGACGAGGCAATGTCGGTGTCGTAGTCTCCCTCATACTCGGTAACCTCGTCCTCATCGTCACCTTGTTGAGGAGGTCTGATCGGAGGTGATATAGGTGATGCTACGTGCATGTCCTGCGTCGACTGACGACTCAGAGCGCCACCTGGAGGTGGTGGAGGAGGCGGTCGCGATTGTGCCGTGGGGATGGGAGGCGCCGCTCCAGGGATAGGAGGCGGGACTCTGCTCATCCGCTTGCTTGCAGAGCTGGTGGGAGACGTTGGTGAAAACTCGGAACCAGGGATGGGAGGTGGCGAGCGTGCGGCAGTGGCAACTGGCGGCAGTGGTGGGGGTGCTCGTGCTTCTTCGGCCTTGGGAGTATCGTGGGCACCTCCTGATAGCTCGTCGTCGGACACTGAGCCTTCACTGGGGGATTTGAGCCCAGAAGTAGGGGGCCGAGCTGAACTACTATAAGCCATTGTTTCGATCTGAGCTTACGCAAGGCAGAGAACTCACAATCGATGGGAACAGGCGGCGCTGCGGGCCGGGATCCTGGAACTGGAGGAGCTCCAGAGGGTTCACGGAGAGGAACTTTCTATGGTTAGCAAAGAGAATTGAGATATTCTCGGCAGACGTGTTGAACAACTTACGACTAGGAGGGGGGCTCGTAATGGGCTCGTCTCTGTCATCATCGACCTCAATTGTTCGTGGAGGTGGAGGCGGCGCTCTGGGAGATGTTGGCGGCTCAGGCTCAGTGGCAGCCTCTTCTTGGCGTTTGGGTGCGCTCAGCCCTGGCAATGCCATCATACCCGGCACGGCGACACGGCTAGTAGGTGATGTCTCCTCTTCGTGCTCCTCTGTTGGCGAGGCTTCCACTGGCTTTTCGATTGTCTTCTTCTTCTTTGGAATAGCCGGAGCAGCCATTGGGATTCCAAACATGCCGTGCATTCCCATCCCGCCGCTCATTTTAGCCATTCTGGCTCGAAGCTCCTCCTTTCTGCGGACCTCGGGGTCAACATCGTCCTCGTCTTCTTCATCGTCTTCGCCTTGCTCATCAGCTGGGTCTTCCTCATGTCTTGCCTCAATAGGCGAGGCGACTTGAGGCCGAGGAACAGGCCGGGGAACAGGCCGTGGAGCTGCATCACTGTCATCGCGTTCGGTGAGATCTTCCGGACCCTCTGTAGTGTCACCAGCCCCAGACATGTCCGCTTCATTACCGTCATGGTAGCTCTCGGTAACAGGGCCCTTGGAAGACTTTCGTCTAGGTGGGGGTGGCATACGCGCTGAATCTATCGAACTTCGGCCCGCCACCTCCTCCGCATCGGCCTCGGGTGCAGGAGCAGGAGCAGCGCCGGCATCCTCAGGACCCTCCTGGCTGTCGGTGCGCTTCTTGGTTGGTGGTCGTGCAGCCTTCTTCTTCGCAGCGGCCTCGGCGTTACGCTGTGCTTGTTCTTGTTGCTGTCTTTGAAGAAGTGCAATGCGCTCCTTCAGGGTGGTCGGCTTCGGCACATCTTCGCCCTCTTCGCCGGAGGGACCAGGAACTATGCCAGCCTTCTCAGCGCTCTCCTGGGCTTCTGCCTCTCTTTCCAAAATTTCCGGGTCCTCGTCCCTTCGATAAACCTTTGCGATCGGTGCCTGTGTAGGTGGGGGAACGTATGCATTGCGGCTTGGAGGAGGAGCCACGAAGGGCTTCTTGATGTGATAGGAACCTTGGGCCAGCCCGCTCGGCTTAAAGGGCGTAATGGGAGCGGCCGAGGCCTTGTTGAATGCAGCGATGCGATCCTTGAAAGCATTGCTGGACGGTTTGGGCGGTGGTCCGGGCTTCGATGAAGCAGGCGCTGCCTTGGCGATGGGAGGCGATGTAGCTGCGGGGGACTCAGTCTTGGGAGCCGGAGAAACCGGGGTCGGTTCGGGGATTGGCTCAGGTGCCTTCACAGGCTCGGGCTCGGGAGCTGCGGGTGCTTCGAGCGAGGCAGATACAGCAGCAGCGGGGGGCGGCGCGGGTTTCTCGACCTCATTGTGAGCTTCTTGGGCGGGCTTAAGCTCGGATTGAGGAGCTGGGGCGGCCGCCTCCGAAACGGGGGACGTTACCTCGGCCTCTTTCTTGGTTCGGGTTCTCGTTGGGCGAGGCGGGGCCTGGGGTTCGAATTTCTCGACGAAATTGCGAGGAAAGATTCCTTCGTGCTTGGCGCCAGAGTCGTCAACGTACTCGCCGGTGAACCAGTCAGCATCCTCCTCGTCCGTCACGGTGATGATGACGCCGGCGGGGAACTGGAGGTCATCCTCGTGGGGCGAGGAGTATTCGAACAGGGCCTTGACCCTGAAAGGGGCGGTCGACATGGCCGGCAGTGGTCGGGATAGTCCGTCGCTTTCGTCAATATCGTCGTAGTTGTCGATTTGGCTTGTCGTCGGTGTGTTTGTGGGATGCGAACACCTGGACGGTCGAAAGAGGAGTTGGGTGCCGCAGGTCAGAGCGACCGACGCTGGAGCTCTATAGTGTGGGGCAACGGAATCGGAACGTCGTCAGCAGCTTAGACCTTGCGTGGGCTGTTGGTTGCAGCAGCAGCTACGACCGGAAGCGAAAGCACGGAGGTCAGATTCGGGTAGGAGCAACAGCAACAACGGCAGCGATGTGCGAAACGAGCCCGTGAGAGTAGAAAATTATGACAAGGTGGACGGTGACGGTGTTGTTGAGCGGGTTGCGACTGCGCTGGCGATTTCTCAAACTGATCGAGGGGGAGGAAGGGGGGGGAGCGGTCGGAGAAGGAGGCTGTGAGGAAGGGACGGACGGGGGTGGAGGGATCTACAAGTTGGCGTGTCGACGTCAGCGCATGAACTTGTAACTCTCTTAGTTCAATGTGTCGGGGCAATTGGGGGCCCTGCCTGGGAAGTCTGCACTATGCGAACACAAGAGTCATGTATGCAGCCCCAGACACCCCGTTGACAAATGCCTTCTCTTTTCTCGTGTGTTTTTGTCTACGAATACCTCGAGGTACCGTGCCTTGGCTTAAGTTTTGGGGTTGGCTTGGATGTGGTGCATATTGGGTACTCTGGAGCCGCAATGCGCGACGCGGGTGAGATGAGCATTTCGGGTAGGGTGCGTCTGCCTGGACACAGTGCAACCCTGGATTTGAGTACACTTTACTATGCTTACCTAGTTTTCATGTCCCTCTTTTGCATGGATGACTGCTGTGTTCTTGTCTCTTTCGTCGCTGTTGCATTGGATCGTCTCTGTCCCCCGGTGACATATTCCCATCAAACATCCACAGGTAGGCGATGCCACACGGGTGCTAAGGGCAGGGGTTCACCACAGCGGTCATCCAAAGACCGGCCAGAGAAGTCTATCGCATCTCATTTGTCGCCTGCGCCTGCATTCTGCGCTTCGGTCGACTTCCTCAGAAAATTGTCGCAAAGTTGGGACTGCATCACCGATTGCTGCAACACTTCACATTGCTATACCTTGATGCTACGCAATACCCTTTGGAAGTTTCATAGGAGCAATATCTACCTGACCTAGATTCTACATCGATGAACGGGAGCAACGGCAAGACCAACGCACATCAGGCGCATGTGGCAAGGCCAGCTGGTACCTCACGGAGCTCGTGGTTGGCTGGACAAGGTTGTGTCAGGAAGCAGACCAAGGTAAAGGAAACAGCTAGGTTAGGCACCTAACTTCCATAGGTAGCTACTGTATGGTGAGGTCAAGAGAGTGCATTGCTGGATGAACTGAAGGAGCTTGGAAAAGTCATTCGACCGTGGCGCAGGGCAGCCCGGTGTCAACACGAGGTCACCAGTCAAACCAACCCAGTGTTGGAGATGAGAGCGGACGGAAGATGCGCTACGTTTCTTCAGCCGCCTGAGCCAATCGAACCCCCCCCGAGAGTCCAGTCGAGGGGCAAAGGCGGGCATGGGAGCAATGGAGGGGAAGCAAAAAACGGAGTCACGGCCGTCCAAGCCACCCGAGCACCCCGAGCCACATCTCGCCAGCAAAGCGCCTGGAAGCGTGGTCCTGCTGGGAAGTGTGGGGTGTATCCGTAGTGTCGGCAACAACACCGCGGCATCGAACATTCTCCAATTGCTTAACAATTTTCATATACTCCCATCTCCAACCACTTCTCACCACCTCCCTCAACGCCCCATTTCAGCCTGTCTCGCGCGTGTAACCACGACAACATCTCCCATCCGCTCAACATATACTCAATGTTCAAAGGCTTTTTGATCTTTGATAGCCGAGTTCCGAGTTCCCACCGGAGGACATCCGACGACGTGCTGCGCATTAGCTAAGCCTACAGTCTTTCCCTCTCACGGCAAGCACACTCATACAACAACTTCTACCATGGCCACCGATACCCGGCCATTGAAGGGTATCCTCAAGAAGACAGCAACCGGAGCCTCCACCTCCGGCAGCGGAGCCGCCAACGCTGTCCTCAACCCCCGAAAACAAGACCCGCGCGAAATCGCACTCCAGCACGCCCGCATCATCCAGCAGCGCAAGGACCTCGAACTCCAGATCCTCGAGAGCCTGGCTGAGCTCTCAGAGTACCCCACCGAGCGCGGCAGCAGAACCTTCTCCGCCGCGAAACCCTCCCCGCGCGACGTCGCCGACTTTAAGGCCAGTATCCGTCTCTTCCAGCCCTCTGACTACGACGACCTCGTCGAGGAGCGCAATGTCAACGGCCTGTGCGGGTACACCCTCTGCGCGCAGCCGAAACCAATCGCCTCCAAAGGCGGCGAGTGGAGGCTCGTCAACTTTGGCAAGGCCGACTTTGATATCGTTAACCGCAAGGAGTCGGAGAAGTGGTGCTCTAAGGACTGCCAGCGTAGGGCGATGTACATCAAGGTGCAGCTCAACGAGACGGCTGCGTGGGAGCGGGCTGGCTTGCCGGATATCGAGATTGAACTGTACGGAGAGGTAGAGGCAAGGCAGGAGGACCCTGCGATACAAGCCACGCGCGAGCTCACAAGTTCGAAGTTGGAAGACGGTAGGAGGGCGGCTGACGAGTATGCTACTCTCGCCCTGGAGAGAGGAGAGACGCGGGGGTCGGGCCAACCTGGCAAGTCATTTACACTTGCAATTAGGGAGAGGGAGGTCAAGCCGCCAACAGACCACGGGGTGTTTGGAGATCCAGATGACGCTCACTTGCTTGTTGAGGGTTATAGGCCAGGAGCTGGCAAGGCGCAAGCAATTGCTGAAGCCTCCCAGGCTGAAGCAGAACTTGACCGCGACAACGCATAATGTAGGTTTTACTAGGAGTGGGATAGTAGGCATTCGGAGCGTGGAACAGCTCATTCAGGCTTCGCAGTGACCGGTTGCTCTATATAGATTTGATACCCAGAAAGGCACACCGGTTCCGATTTAAGGTACTTCACGTAACGGTGACGTGAGCAACGCCAAGTTTTGACTACTCGGGATAACGCTCGGTCGAACTTCGAGGTCAGAGGGACAGTATCACGGTGTGCGGAAAGAAAGAATTGGCAGTCGAGCGTCATCTCCGGAATTACCCTAGAGAATCGGCGACACCTTGTGTGGGAAAACAGAACTTTTCTTTGGAAGTTCTAGTGTGAACTCACTACCGTCCATAAGACGCCTGTAGCAATGTGTATCATCATATGCCGTTGCCGTAAGTCCGTAAAAACCACCCAATTTTCCTATCCACAATCGACGACAAAAATTTAGTCGCGGCGAGGGGGGCGGCCACCGAAGCGACCACCACGCTCCTGGACCTGGGTCTGGCCGACGGGGGTGACGTTGACGGGGATAGCATCGAACTGTGAAGCGCATCATGGTCAGCATGGTCGTGCTCTTCGGGAGGGATAGGTGTAGAGTCAAGGGGAGGGAACGTACGCCGAGGTGCTTGAGCAGGTCCTTGGTCTCGACGTCGACCTCGAGCTGGCCGCTCTCGGTGTTCTGAGTGAAGTCGAGGGCGGAGACCTCGGGGACGAACTGATCCTTGCGCTCACGCTCCTCCTCCTGAAGCTTGAAGGAGATACCGCGGACGGGACCACGCTGGATACGCTTCATCAAGTGGGTGGTGTAGCCAGCAATCTGCAATTCACTCCGACGTCAGCAAATTTGCTCTCTTTTCTCAATGCAGTCTCTTCCTGTTCGACCGATTTCGAAAACGCTCGCTCATTCGTGTCTGGTGGAATTTTGCTGACCTTGTTGCGGAGGCGCTTGGAGGCGATGATGGCGATCTCATCGCAGATGCGCTTGTTGGTCTCGAAGTCCAGGGTGAGTCTGGGGTAGTACCGCTCAATGATGACCTTGGCGGACTTCTTGACGGTCTTGGTGCGAACGCGACCCATTTTGGCGGTACTGACTCAAAGGAGGGGGGGTGTTTGGCTGGAAGAGGGAGTTGGTCGGTTAGTGAGGCTGTCGTGGTGTTCGCAATAAGTCCGCTCGGCAGATGCAATTTTGATATGTTTGACAAATTTTAGGGCCGTGATGTGGGGCGTGCAAATTCTCGTGCACGAGCCATGGGGCAGGATTTGGTAAGTACACGTGATCTCGCAGTGCCGCAGACCCAATCGGACCCAGATCGGGTTAGGTGATGCCTTGGAGCCGCCACGGGTCTTGGAGCCACCACGGGTGCACCCAAAGCATCTCACCCCGTATCGACTTAAACGTCCTGCCACTACCGTGTAGACAATTATATCATGCTAGAGGTTCTGAGAATTCCTAGATAGGGTCGGACCCTCTTCTTCTCTTGAGATTAAATGCCTTTAGGAACGAAGACATTTCCTAATCTCTCACTGACGGCCAACTACACCTAGCTCTCGTACCAATCTAGAGCCCAGTTCAATAGCATGATACTTACATTCCATAGTCTTGCCCCCCAGTAATCACATTTAGTCAAGGAAGTGTCGAAACTCAGTTTGTATTCTTCTTATTTTACAATACCATACATAGTACACTCGGCACACTTGGCACAAAGATGTATGCTGCCAGACAGCTCCATGCTCTGCTGTCCGAGGCTCATTTGCGCCTAGTCTTGTGAAGAAAAGCGCTTTCAACGCCATCATCACTATCCTCAAGAGTCAAGGCCGTAGCTCCTGGAGCTACCAACAGCGTTGATACCAGGTTTTTGGTTGTTCACCTGCACATTTCGGATGAATGTTCTGCGGGAGGGTGCGGGTGCTTCTGGTTCAGTCTTGTCATTGTAGATCTTGGCCTTTCCTACCAACTCCTTCAGAATGAGCTGAGCCTCTTCATTGGCCTCACCGACCGTGATTTGGACACCACCAGCCGAGTCAATGCGAGCCGAGGTAGGCGAAACATAGGCCTTGGCGCCTCCCTTGATATCAGGGTCGAACGTGACAACACCAGCCACCTTGTTGTGGCGTCCAACAAAAGCTCTGTGGTTGAACGCTGTGTCACCCTGGGGAACATCCGTGATGAAGCCTCCGACACCCAACTTTGCGTTGTTTGTTCCTGATCTCGGGGAAACGATTCGTGCCAAAACGGGGGTCTGGTGCGCCTGAGGGCCGTATACCGGGTGGTTCTCTGCAAAGTTAGATGTGCGGAGGTATGAGATACCGCCCGATGGGTGAGAAGCCGGCGGACCATGCTCGGCGTACATGCTGGGGCGCTTGGTCTTCTCGGTCGTCTTGTTGAATTCGGTCAAGGAACTGGGCGGGTTCAGGGGAGCGAGGTCCAGGAACTCGCTGACAAGCGAATACAATGTGATGCGGTCGTTACGCAACTTGCGAATGTACTCTGTGAGTTGCTCCTTCGTGACCTCGCCAGCCAGAATGCGTTTAGGCTGGGCTTCTCCAGCCTCCAAGGATTTTTGATGCTGTTTGGTGGTTTCGTCGGACGCGATGCGCTCCCGCAAGAAGCCGCGGAACAATCGTCGCTTGTTGCGGACGGCCCTGCGCAGGTACTCGTTGAATTCGCCCTCGGTAAGACCGGCCAGCCAAGGGCCTTTAAACTTCCACCTCTTATCTTCGTTCTCGCGGCCAGGCTCAATTGTCGTAAAGTCGCCATCTTCTTCGAAAACGGATTTCGCTCCGATGTGAACACCACCAAGACGTGACCGGTTGGAGCCAGGTAGTGAGACGGGTAGGTTGAGCTCGTGGAACTTCTGAAGAGATAAGGTGTGGTCTGCGGCGGAGGTGTAATCGGTGACATTCTCAAAGCAGTCAATATCCTTGATACGGACAACGGGAGTTGATGACTTGGTCGTAGATCGAAGAGGTAGAGATCGTTTGAAGCCCCAGTCACCGAGGACTCTCGAGGATTCGGTCGTGGTGATGGATTGGTACGTGGGATAAGGCGCGGTCGCCGTCGGGGATGCATATCGAGCGATCGCAGCGGCTTGGCCTCCGGGTTGAGGAAGCGGGTTGGGGACAGAGAACATCCGAGATGATCTCAGGAGCGCCCCTCCGGGCGACATTCGGGCAGACATGGCGGCTGTCGAAGCTCTCTGATGAGCTTGGTCGTCCTCAGTCGTATGTATCGCTGTATGATGACCAGAGTGCAGCGTCGCGTGAGAAATTTCAATTGGAGTACGGAAGAAGCCGGTGACATCTGATTGGGTGAGAGCTACCCCTGTCGTCTCTACTGCTCCTCACCACCACCACCACCACCTGGAGTGTTTCTACCTTCCATCTGTCACTTGATCTAAGCCCAAGGTATTTCAGGTATAAGAAGACTCTTGCTCGAAAGGCTCAGGTGTGATTGTATGAAAGATGGCGAGAAAACCTTGGGAAGATGGGGAAATCAGTTACTTTGCAATTGTAAAACTAAAATCCGAATGTGACGAAATTTTTAAGAGATTCTCTTCTCAAATTAGAAGCACTACCGGTAGGCGCCTAAGTAAGGTACCAAAGGTACCTCAATGTTCGGATCAAACCGCTCAAGGAACAGTCGGGGGGGAGTGACACTCAACGGCCCCACCAACGCCGGTGGGAAAGCGCATCGTCTAGCGGCTCGAATTTGGAGAATTGCATTTTACCAACTCGCACTCAGCCCTCTTCCTTTTCCTCCCACATTGAAAACCAGCAGCCTGTGGACTGCGCGATCGCCCATGTGGATAGCCAAAAGGATGGCATCAACCAACATCGGGTCCTCGCCCGCTCTCACTTTCGAGCTCGTCGCTCGTTGTTCAGTAAGTCAACCCCGCCTCGTGATTGACTCACGGTCTTCAGGCCATTCTGGTTCGCATACTGACGATTTAGGCTAGACAACGAGAGCCCGCGCATCCGTCCTGACGCTTCCTCATGGCCTGGTCCAGCTTCCGATGTTCATGCCCGTCGCAACGCAAGCTTCGCTCAAAGGCTTGACTCCCGAACAGCTCGAGGAGACGGGCTGCCGTCTGTGCCTGAACAACACTTACCACCTGGGTCTGAAGCCTGGCCAAGATGTACTGGACAAAATCGGCGGCGCGCACAAGCTCCAAGGATGGAAACATAATCTTTTGACAGATAGTGGAGGGTACATATACTCATAGCTGAAGTGCGGGGTTTTTTATCGAGATGCTGACGGTATCTATAGCTTTCAGATGGTCAGTCTCCTCAAGTTAGCCAAAATCACTGAAGAGGGTGTGCGCTTCCTCAGCCCCCATGACGGCTCGCCCATGCTTCTAACTCCAGAACATTCCATGTCTCTGCAGAATTCGATCGGCAGCGACATTATGATGCAGCTCGACGACGTGCTCGTCACGACATCCCCCGATGCAGCCCGTATGCGTGAGGCCATGGAGCGTAGTGTAAGATGGCTGGATCGGTGCATCGCGGCGCACAAGAACCCGAACACACAGAATCTCTTCTGCATCATTCAGGGCGGTCTTGACCTTGAAATGCGACGGGAGTGCACAAGGGAGATGTTGGCGCGCGATACTCCGGGCATTGCCATTGGTGGTTTGAGTGGCGGCGAAGCCAAGACGGATTACTGCCGTGTTGTCGAGACTTGTACGGAGCTGCTACCGGATCTTAAGCCTCGATATGTCATGGGCATCGGATACCCTGAGGACCTGGTTGTGAGCGTCGCATTGGGGGCGGACATGTTCGATTGTGTCTGGCCTACGCGGACGGCCCGCTTCGGCAACGCAATCACGAAGCACGGCGTACTGAACATTCGCAACTGGCGATTTGAGAACGACTTCGGCCCTATTGAGGAAGGATGTGGCTGTATATGTTGCCGGAAGAGCGAGGGTGGCCTGGGCATAACCAGAGCTTTCATCAACCACAATGCGGGCAAGGAAACTGTGGCCGCTCACTTGCTGAGCATACACAACGTCTGGTATCAGCTGAATCTCATGAGAGAGATCCGGCAAGCTGTCATCGAAGACAGGTACCCTGCTTATATCAGGCAATTTTTCGGTAATCTCTACGACGATAAGTCAAAGTACCCAGAGTGGGCTGTGGTGTCTCTGAAAAGAGTCGGGGTTGATTTAATAAACGAGTAAATGCACAGCTGTCACGGAGGATATATCACCTTGAAGATTGTGAAGATCAACGAGACACTGGTGAACTTTTCCTATGAATCACTGCTGAATGAAGCTACCCGGAACCTGCCGATGCTCGCAAAGTATGTCTCTTTCCATGTTATTGTCTCCTTCATTAAGAGTCGAAACATACAAAAAGCCGGTTCTGTACAAAAGCAGGCACAAACACCATCACTGATGGAAACTTGTGGCGCTGATTGAAAACTCTATAGTTCAATAAGTAGTGATTTGCTCACTAAGAGTTTGACCGAGCTAAGCTTGGCTGGCCGAACTGCCATCTCACTCCGAGCGCCTGTGGGATTCGTTTTCCTCTTCAATAGAGACTTCCGTATTTTCGCCAAGAGTGGCATCTTCTCTGTGCAGACGGGGTATAGTCCGGCCTCTCTCTTGAGCATACGGTTCCATATTTCCGCCAACTGCAGCATCTTGTCTGCGCCGACGGGGTTGCTCTATGCCCTCGTCGTTGTGCTCGTGACTTCCTTTCTGCCGAAGCACCACCATTATTGGGAGGTAAGGCAATACGTCATACAGCGTGTCCCCACCGGGCAATGAACGTGGTACAATGCGGCCGAACAAGCATCTCAGAGACGAACGAATGCAGTCGGCCTCTACACAGGTCTCATTACTATGTTGTTGAATGGAAGCCGGCGCGTCCTAGGCGTGGAGTCAGTATCAACAATGCAAGCATAGCAGTGCGAAATCAAGAAGAGAGTGGAAGATGTACAGGCAAGAATGGGATACATACACCTTCAGGCTGGTGGACCTGGTCGTGGAGTTCCCGGTGCCCAAATTTAAGTAGCTTGAACCCCTGCCCCGAGTCGATAGAATGCTTGTTATTGAAGGCTTCAATTGTCGCCTCCAGGGAGTCCGGCTGACATTCCCGGGAGATCTCCTGTATCGTTTTAAGATGAAGAACAACGTCCACCCTTGGGGTGTTCTCATTCTCTGGGAGCTTTTTTCGCAAGTAATCGAGAGCAGGTTCAAGCACATGCAGAGTATGGGGTTTCAAAGTCTCGTCGATTTCGTCTATAAGCCGGAAACCAGCTGCGTCTTCCCCTGTGGTCTTCTTGTCCGACTCCTCCTTTCGCAGGGACTCGTCTTCCACCAATTGGCAGCATTTTGCAACCTGGAGCGTTTCGTCGGCTGTGAGGATGGTAGGGTCCTGTGGCTGCTGTGCTGGTTGAGACATGTAGTGTGTTGTTGGTGAAGTTCTCGAAGTCTGAAATCCTCCACGGTCGTTTTTCGCTCAGTACTTTCCTCGGTCGTGTTCGTGCTGGGATGCGTGCGCAACGAGGGACGAGGGTGAGCGATGCAGGAGTTCTTCTTATCTTGTTCGCTGTCTTTGTTCTTGAATAGAGACCGTAATTGTGCTGAGATATGTGTGCAACGAGGAAGGAGGGTGAGTGATGCAGGAGTTCTATCTATCTTGCTCGCTGGCTATGATCTTGAATAGAGACCTTCTTTAACAAAAAGCAATTTGACGCCGATACATGGTGATGTCTAAGGTTAATCCGAATCCCAGGCGCATCATAGTGGAGTCATGATGTTTGCTTCTCTAATAGGACACACAGTTTCCATTCACCTACATTAGAGATCTTCCACCAAGTTGAACCTCAAATCCTAATACGCTGTGGCGGTGAATCACTTGACGTCGGAACTTTGTTACAGCTGCGTGACAAAGGTGATATTCGTGGCTTGGATGGGCCATCTCTGTTCAATCATGACACGGATCGAGAGGTAGGCGGATGCATCTTTGTCCTGTTTTGACAGCCGTCACGGCTGCTGACGCAGCTTGCACGATGTCCTGCATCGCAGTGGCTGAACGTATTAGACAGTTCATGCTAGAGGCAGAAGAGGCAGAAGAGGCAGACGATGCAGACAATGTAGCAGAAGAGTGCCACATCCTCTGTAAATGTCTACTGTTGAGAATGGCCCATTAGAAGTTTCTTCATTGGCCAAGATATCTGGAAAGCTGGTGTCTGACTTCCAATCGAGCTGAGGCGGTGTAATTTTTCTCTCTTTCTCACCGTTTCAACACCTTATTCCTCTTCGGAGAACGCAATAGTAATAGATTTAGACGAAATGACGAATGGCAGTAGCGGACGCCGCTTCTGTTGGTTTCTCTGCGGCAAGTGGGTTCAGCTTGGTGAACCAGGGACAGCGGCTCGAGTTGAGCCATGCTCGAAGTAAAAGAGACAGGCCAAGGGTAAGGCTAACGATACACGGACTGAGGGTGTCTAAAAGAACGATGGCAAAGTGTCATGACTTCGAAGTATCAAGTCAGCAGGTAGGCAAGAGACAGGGCAGGTCGAGGCTCTTAGTTCCTTCATCTATCCAAAGGGAACAGCAAGGCACAATCGACAGAGTGGATTGAAAAGAGCAAATGGCAATGTCTGGATTTGTAGAGAATGCTCGGTGGTAACAGTGGAATGTCTCAATAATACCGACCATGGAACCAAACATAAGTCTTAGCGTCCTTTGCCCTGTCAGTCTCGGTTCCAAGCAACTGGGTCCTCCTATGCTGCTCCAATAGCGCATAAGTGGGCAGTCAAACCGTTGATGACAACCCCCCCCCCTCTCCAGTGCGGCAGTGTCCGGATCGCCTCCTCTTATTCATTGAGTTTTTCAAATACACTTATTCGGTAACGATATGATGGCCGTGCCAATTCTGGTAGGGATAAAGGACGGAGGTCTCGTCGATAGAGTGCAACAAACCTGGGGCTGTTGTGACGCCTCGACTCACCAGCACTTGTTGTAATGTCCCGGAAGCGCACGATAGCCTTCCAGGCTACCGTATGCACGAAGCCCACACCATCTCGCGATCACGGCTTGAAGAACTTTCGCTGATAAAATTTCCTCAGGAGGTGCTCATATAACGTATCAAAACAATGTAGAATCGATACAGAATATTTATTATGGATGCTGGGTTGGTCTCATTCGTAGGTCGCAGACGAAGCTCTTGAAGAAAGAGGCGTTGGATGGAGGTGAACCGTTGACTCTGGACGTTGCATTGCACGAGGGACTGACGATCGTGGCCCCCACATGGCGCCGTCTGAACCCCCACTTAAATCGGTAGCGCCTGCACCTCTCTCAGCCCAAGCGGGATCAGGCGGATTGCCCCGCGCATCCCCTATTTGTTGATCTCCACGTGATCGCATTTATGCACCTTACCAACCTTACCGTAACTACTTTATGACGCGTGTTTTGTACACAGAGCAGACGCGACTGTGACGATGTGCTGGCGGGCGGTCAACTAATACCTGTGGAGAGTCCCCTGCCCACCACTTACCCTGACGCCAGCTGCAAGTCGTCAGAAGCAGCAACACACCAAACTCACCCGAAATCTCACTTTCGACACTTTCGAGACAGTTTTTCGCTTCCATCTTCTCATACTTTTCTTTTCCCTGACCATTTTCTACACCTGAGACACCAGGCGGGGTTTCATGGGTCTTGCGCCTCTGCCATGGCCTCTCCATTCGACAGAGCGCCATCGCGGCGCCCGTCACTGCTGAATACATCCTCCCATGACGGGGACAAGGAACTGGCGCATTCGCTCAAGCAGCTGTCTCTGTCGACCTCGCCCCGGGCTTCGAGCGCTCTGTCCCCGATGATGCCAGCCGTAAATCGAACTTCTCCGGCGCCAGGTCCCCGAGTTCCATCTCGGAGCCCCTCCTTTGCGAGGGAGCTTTCCCGGTCCCGGTCCTCGACTCCGACGCTGCAGCGATCCTCGACGCCGACGCTCCAGCGCAAGACTTCCACGAGTTCCTTGCACTCCGTGAATGGCTCTTCAAGTCGAACGCCCAGCCGAGCGCCTTCGAGGCGAACTAGCATGGCGCATGCCTCTTCTCCGGTCTCCAAATCCCCTTTGCGACCGAGTCCCCCTGAGTACATCAAGCCTGCGCCTACTGCTAACATGGTTGCCCGCGACTATTTCAAGACCGAACTGGAGGTTCACCATTCGCCAACTTCAACTCAAGCAACTGAGGCTCTCGTCATCCTTCACGATGCCTGCTACGGGCACCGCTTCTCCCGACCCAAGACTTCTAAAGGTGCCCTCAGCACCATCGTTGAGCGGCCTGAGAGAATCAAGGCCGGCGTGTTGGGGGTTGCGATGGCCTATGTGCGACTCGGCGAACGGCACTGCGATGGTGCATATGCGCTACATCCAAGTCTGGATCCCTCCTCCATCCCGACGATTCCGTTCCGTATCTACAAGACGGAACGGAAACTGCCCCTGACATCGGCGGCTGTCACTAACGTCCACGGCACAAAGTGGATGGAGGAGCTTAAAATGATGTGCGAAGTAGCAGAGACGAAATTGGCGACAGGTGGGAAGGAGCTTCAACGTCCGGAATTGAACAGGGGCTCAGACGGACCGCCTGCAAAATTCCACGAGGGCGACCTCTATCTTTGCGCAGAATCGCTCGAGGCCTTTGAGGGTGCCCTGGGCGCCGTCTGCGAAGCCGTAGACCGAGTCTTCACCTCCGGTCCTCGACGGGCCTTTGTGGCTGTACGCCCACCAGGGCATCACTGCTCAGCTTCTTACCCGTCAGGGTTTTGCTGGGTCAACAACATTCACGTCGGAATCATGCATGGCATTCTGAACCACGGTCTGACCCATGCGGCTATCATCGATTTCGACCTCCATCACGGAGACGGCTCCCAGGCAATTACTTGGGCGCATAACTCACGAGGAGTGAATGCGGCCAAGAACACGGCAGCTTGGAAAAAGGCGTCCATCGGCTATTTCAGTCTGCATGATATTAACTCGTATCCCTGTGAATGGGGTGATGAGGAGAAGGTCAAGAACGCCAGCCTATGTATTGACAATGCCCACGGTCAAAACATCTACAACGTTCACCTGGAGTCTTATGATTCCGAGAAGGAGTTCTGGGACCTTTACGAATCTAGATACTCCGTTATTCTGGAAAAGACGCGCAAATACCTGAAAATTCAGGCAGCTCGTCTCCGCGCTCTTAATCTGCCTCCAAAGGCGGCAATCTTTTTCTCTGCGGGATTCGATGCTAGTGAATGGGAGACAAAGGGTATGCAACGTCATAATGTGAACGTTCCTACGGAGTTTTACGCCCGTATTGCTCAAGATGTCGTGAAGCTTGCTGCGGAGCAAGGATTGGGAGTAGATGGGAGGGTCATCAGCGTGCTCGAGGGCGGCTATAGTGATCGAGCTCTTTACTCTGGCATTTTCAGCCATCTGAGCGGACTTGCAGGAAATCAGGCACCGGAAGAGCCAACCCGGGGCCGCTCTTCACTCGGCGACGAAATGGCAGGCCAGATTGCAGCAAACACTACTGGCGAGCCATCCCTACACCCTTACAAACCGTCATGGTGGTCGAGCTCCGAACTTGATGAGCTTGAAGTTGCGATGGGCAACAGACCAGCTAGCCCCAAGATGATACGACATTCCACTCCGCCCACATACTCAACTCCCACACAGGCCTCGATTGGTAAGTCCATAGATCCTGCGAGGATGAGGCGGATGGCTTCCGGCTTGTCGAATGGAATGCCTTATTCGCGTCCAACAACACCACCACCCCCTGATGTGCCATGGACCATAGCAGCTCAGGAGCTCAGCAGGTTGCTTATCCCGTCGGACCGCCAGGTCGACAGTTGCAAACCTGAAGACTTGAATGCGGAGGCAACGAGGGCCCGGAGAGACCGGCAGTCGATTCTGAACCCTGATCTTGTGCCGCCGGCACCTGCTCCTGCGCCTGCGCCCGCTCCAGCAAGCAGGCCGACCTCGCGGATGTCTCTGAGGGAACGCAAACCAGTGAGGCCTGGCCTGTACGTCGACGCCGACGAAGACGATGATAAGCAGGCAAAGAATCGGCGGAGAACGGTCGCGGGTCCGGCGGCGCTGTCGTCAGAGAAGGTTGGTCACTTCTGCCAGGATATTAAATGGGCTCGAACTGACATGACCCCCAGGCAACGGCCCGAGGCATACCCTTTGACACAAATGGAGCAGCGAAGCGACCCGGTCGACGCCTTAGCGGTGTGTCTGCTGTGGCTGCGAATGTTCCGCACCCAGATTTGGAGAGCGATGGTGTTTCAGCCCAGCGTCCCGAGACTTCTATGAGTGTGCGACCAGACACGGCACTGAGCTTCAGAACTCAGAGCGTTACATCTTTGAATGTCAAGAAGACGAGGGCTCCTGCGGTCAAGAAGGATGCCCCGAAGACCACGAAAATCGTGAAGAAGCCTGCCGCAACAGCGAAGCCATCCCCTCCCCAGCAGACTCAACCATCTCAGCCGCTTCAAAGAAAGCCGAGCCCGGCCGCCGCGTCGGATGACGATATGGACAAGCTCACTGCTGGCATGAAGAAGGTCAAGATCAACCTGATTACGAAGACGCAGAAAGAAGAGCGTGCCAAGGCGGCTCAAGCCGCTCAGGTCAAAACTGCCACGCCGCCCGCTACTGAAGAAGCCAAGGCAGGATTCCCATTCGAAGCTCAGAAAGTATCCTCGCAAGTGGCATCTCCGATCGTCACTCCTCCGCAAGACGAGGCTTTCGCCACACCGCCGACGCAACCTCCTGTCTTCAAAGACCCATCACCGCCTGCAGCCCCGGAAGGACGGCCCGAAGTCTCAACTCCGGTAACCGAGCCGATGCCTCTCGCCGCAACCCCTGACCCGCGTTTAGTGGAGCTCCCTGCCAGCTCACCCGCCGCCATGTCGCCGATCGTTGCGACGCCTTCGGGCTCAGACGTGTTCATCAACTATCAACCGGAGGGACCACCGCCCGTCTCCGTAACGCCACAAGAACCCCTGAAGTGGATGCCGCCCAACACTAATACGCCGGTCAAAGCCTCTCCGTCTAAGCCATCATCGGCCAAGTTGTCGTCAGCTAAACCCTCACCTGTTAAGAAGTCTCCGGTAAAAATGATGCGAGCCGATCTTCCTGTTTTCACCTCGACGTCTGCCATTCCCTTTGCGCCACCAGGGATGAACGCCCCGCCCAAGGCCAAACAAGAGCCGGTCGCGAAGAGCGATCCGGAGGAGCCGGCGAAATTGACTTGGGACATCCCAGAAACCCCGCAGAGGCAATAGTGCACCGTCCTACGTACAGACCAAGAAGTTGAGGCGGAAGCGCTGGTATAGAATTGGGTTCTCACAATCCTCAAAAAGTTGTTTATTTCTTGTGTCTTCTTCACCTAATGCTTCTGCGCAAAGCTTTTTCTTCTGCGAACCTGGCCTTGTGGGTCATAAGCTTGGAGTACGCCGTCTTGATACCCTCCTGTCCGATTTAATTTTTTTTTGTTATCTTTCTATCTCGATTACCACAGCCCTCTTTTCTTGTACCTAAGTATGTACTTCAAATTGCCATTGAAGCAATTGGAGATTTCTTCGACGTTTAAGGCATGGTCGGTCAAATCGTTCGCCGTGACATGGTTCCGGGATCTCAGGTAACCTCGTGGGCGTCCGCGGACGCGGGGGAGCTTGGCACGCGGAGACTCGATACGGTGGGAGTACCGGTATGCGCGTCAACGTGGACGGATCAACGTCAGCGATTTGCTGCGGCCACCCGTCGGGCCCCGAAATTTTCTTTGGTGGGGAACCCGCTGTAGCGCCTGTTTGACGGTTGCGCATCCCGAGTCGTGCGCTCGCGCTGAGGGCCGACCCTCTTATCTTTCAGTGATCGGAGATACTCGAGTCTTGTTACACAGATTTGTCTAAAACACCTCTTTCCATCTCAGGCTCCTGTATGAATCGCATCTTCAACGGATATTGAATCTGCGCGACGTGGCTTATTCGCGACCTTCACTTGCTGCCTTGTAGAATACGTCACCAGCGCCTTGCGTCTTGCCCAGCATTGGAATCTGACTCACCTCCAGTTCGTCTCATCTCATCTCGTCTCATCTCGTTTTCTTCACTTAAACCTACACATACAACTCATTAAGTCATCATGGCGTTCACAATGCACTCCCACTCGGGGCAGTTCTGCCCCGGCCACGCAAAGGACCAGCTTGAGGCCATCATCCAGCATGCCATCAGCATCGGCTACAAGACTATGGGCCTGACAGAACACATGCCCCGTCTAGAGATCGCAGACCTTTACCCTGAAGAGGTAAGCACTTCGTCCCACCCCATCCTTCCTCCACTGCGCGAGGGAAGAAGAGTCTGGTGAATATGAAAACCTAACATGATCCCTCAGCTCGAATCTGGAGACCCCCAAGCAGCCATATCAATCCTCGCACCCCGCCACGAGGCCTACCTCCTCGAAGCCCAGCGCCTGCGCGAGAAGTACGCCTCACAAATCGACCTCCTTATCGGCTTCGAGGGGGAGTGGTACCGCCCGGCCTACGGGCCCTACATCAAGTCCCTCGCCTCCCACCCGGCGGTGGACTACTTCATCGGGTCCGTGCACCACGTCAACGCAATCCCCATCGACTACAGCCGCGAGGTGTATGTCGAGGCGATGAAGTCCGCCGGCAGCGACGAGGAGAGCATGTACGAGCGGTACTACGACCAGCAGCACGAGATGCTCACGGCGCTGGAGCCGAGGGTGGTGGGGCATTTTGACCTCGTGAGGTTGATGAGCGAGGACCCCGCGAGGGACGTGAGGGGGTGGAAGGGGGTGTGGGAAAAGATATTGAGGAATCTGGAGGTTGTCAAGGGTTATGGTGGCTTGTTGGAGTGTAATAGCAGCGCGTTGAGGAAAGGCCTTGATGAGCCTTACCCATGTCGCCCTATTGCAGAGGTGAGTTCTCCCCCGGTTTATGATGCTCCCCTTCCAACGTTTTTTTCCCCCTCCTTTCTTTTGGGAACATAAGGGGGTTTGTCACTAGTTTTGCGACTAACTCTGTATGACAGGCATGGTTGGCGATGGGCGGACGCTTCACATTCTCAGACGACAGCCACGGCATCGCACAGGTCGCGACAAATTACAAGCGCAACGTAAACTACCTCGAGAGCCTGGGCGTCAAGGAGGTGTACACATTTGAGCGCGGGCCGGTGGAGGGCGTCAACGGGGAAGCCAAGGCCGTGTTACGGGAAAAGAGCGTTTCGTTGTCGGCATTTCGAGAAAACTTCAACTAGAGAGGTGCGATAGAGTGTGTGAAGACGCGAGAGAGCCGGTGTAGACAGAACAACTTTAGAGATGTTAGATAGATTGAACGAGGTCTCATGCCTCGTGTTCAATTCCATGATTGATTGTGCGAACCCTAGATCTGCTTTTGGCATTAACAGTTTCACCGCCGTTGCGGTCGCAGATCACGGAATGTATAGAGAGCAAGCACTCGTCTGACGTTCTCATTCCGTGGAAGGCAGTGCGGTATAGTCTTGTTGAAGGGAAGCGCCGACTATAATTGATCACATAAAATCCGGAGTCCTAGAGACTCAAACACCACGGCAGCTCTGTAACAGCTTTGCGACGTGCCATTGAACAAGTTTTCAAGGCAGAGAAGCCTTCAGAGAATGTTCAATGGTGATAGGACCGTCCTAGCCGTTGGTTCCGGCTCAACCCTAATTGCCACCCACAAAACTCGGCACTACGTCTTCGCAGCATCACCAAACTCGCAACAACGAAAAATAATCTCACGATGGCTTCATCAGAACGCCAAAAACAAAAGAATTGACCCCCACCCGATTTGAACGGATAACCTTTCGATCTGGAGTCGAACGCGCTACCGTTGCGCCAGAGGGCCGTGTTGTATAATCCGATCTCATATGCAGAGGCGGAGTTGACGATGCAGCCGGCGGAAGGGTCCATCAATGGAATGTAAGCCGGGTGGACCTCCAGGGAAAACAGAGTCTCTGGAAATGAGCAAGTGGGTCTCTTTTCGATACTGTAAAAGGGCAAGTGCGCCGCTTTCATGCAGGACAAGAAATGCCAACTCTCTCGGGTAAGACGCCGCAGACAATTGGCGAGTCAAGGCTCTCCATACAATTCAGGCACAAGGTCTAGTTGAGGAATAGATTAAATCTGGCTTACTCCATATCTTGCTTCCGAGTTGCAGAGAGCAATATTGACTTAGGGTTAAGCACTGAAACCCAGCAAGCCGAGTGTGCGCCTCCGAGAGCCGGCCCGTCTTCCCATTCTGGATCTTATAGTTGCCAGCAAAGATTTTCAAAGCCTCTCGTTGCAGTTTGAGCAGACTCTTGAGACCTGGTGATCCAATCATAAAAATGCGCAGGCTTGCCGACCTGATCAGAAGGAGTGTAATTATATCTGGCTGTTGAAGATGCAGCCAAAAATTGGTCTCAGTCATTGCCGCTTTCGGCAAAGGTGTCTGCTGCAGCGACACCTATTCTTCTTTTTGCTAGAAGGCTGGTTTGAGACGAGGTCGTGTCGCAAGGCAAACAGGTCTAGAAAGCAGATTTGTAGAACTGCACCGCAGCACGCCCGCAGCACGCAGGTGGACGGTCGGCCTAGGTGATATTATTGCAACATCTGGCAAATAATGGATGCACCACTATCGATTCTCGCTTGACCCTTGGAACCTCTTCTGGGTATGGACGAGATCATCGAAAAGCCGCAAATACACACGAAGATTGAGGATTCCCATCTATCCACTAGCGTTCCCAAAGTACCGGGTCTTATCAGGCGGACTAAGACAGAGGGGCTTGCGGTAAACATGCCCGCATTATCAAAGCCACGAACTGGCATGCGACACTTGTGCCGGATGCGGCCGACGTCGACAAAGTCATTGGACTGACATGCTTGTAAGTCAGTCCTCGGGTAATAGCCTCATGCATTAACAGAAATAAGCTTTAGCTCGTCTTAAAGTCTGCATCCCCTACCTTGACAGGTGTCAGACAGCCATCGATTGAGTAGTGTGAAAAGGCGCTTTGGAAACGCCTTGCCGTGGTGGTCCTGTCTCGATGCAATGCACCGGCTTCATCGATAACACGAAGCAGAGGCGGCCCCCGCAAATGGGTGAACTATGTTTTCTCGTAGGTACAGCTACATGTCTACTGCTAGGCCATTTTCCGGGAGCTGACAGATATAGAAAGCATTACCTACCTCACCACGAGAGAGAGCCCGAGCTGCTCTCAGCTCCTGCCACTCCAGCTTGTATTCTGACAGCCCAGGAAGCTTCCTACACCATGACTTTAATGAACAGTCGCTCTCTTGGTGGAATTCTCGTCTTGGCGGGTCTCGCCGCTGCCCAGGGACAAGGAGACGTCGACCCCTTTGCGCCCGTCTACACAAGCTGCCCCTCGGGCTTAGCGGTGCGGTCCGCCTCTGAGGTAATTTGCGGTTTTAACCCCCAAGATCCAGACACAGCTGTTGACTTCATTCAAAGGGTCTCTCACGACCGGAATTGTCTTGGCGAGTCAGCCGCGGTGAAAAGGTCATTCCCGCGCTCGGCACTTACCTCACATTCGCAAACATCACGGGGTTCGATGTTCAGGGCTACATCCAGCGCCTCAACAATTCCAATTATCCCGTTGTCGGTCTTTCCGTCTCCGGGGGAGGCACGCAGTCCGGTGTTGGAGGTCTCGGTATATGGCAGGCTTTCGATGCCCGCAACCCTGCTGCCGTTGCCGCCCGTACGGGGGGTCTAACGCAGATTCTCTCATACATCACTGGTCTAAGTGGCGGAGGTGCCTTGACCGTGAGCACACTGTGAGTCCTTCCGATTTTCCTATCCCCCAAGGCCCATTTCATGAAGCTGATGAGAATTCCAGAGCTGCCAATGACTTCATCACTATAAGCGCCCTCAGAAAGCAAATCAACTTCACTGTGGATTATACCGTCGGTCCTGACGGCAATGTCACCACGTATCTGACGGACATCTTTGAGAATGTCGGCGCGAAAGCAGAGACGGGACTCCCCGTCTCCGTCGCCGATGCCTTTGGCCAGTTTTGGGCAACCTATCTCCCAGAGAACCGCACTTATGGCAACTACTCTGATCTCGCTCGATCCGGGACCGTCTTCTCTCTAGGCGAAGCCCCTATGCCCATCATAGCTCTCTCCGAAGTCATCCCTGGACAATCGCCCCAAATTGGCGGCATCATGTGGCCCGGAAGAAATGATACCAATGGATTCAATCTGACGTCCTACGAAGTGACGCCCTTTGAGTTTGGAAGCTGGCGAGGTGGAAGAATCCAGGCGTTCATGCCGACTAAGTACCTCGGAACATCCATGTCCAACGGTACGGTCCAGAACAGCAGCGAGTGCGTTCAGGGTTTCGACAAGTTCACCTTCATCCAGGGGTCCACGGCCGACGCTTTCGACGCTTGGTTCATTGACGAGTGGTATGATACTCCAATCTTTGCTAAGCGGGCACTCAAGACCGGGCCGCCAAACCCCACGGTCATCGTGCCTCCCCCTCAATTCGAGGACGATGGGCGTGTGTTTCTCGTCAACCAGACCGCCGAGTCCTTCAATCAGACATTCAACGAGTCTCTGTGGGCCACCTACCCAAACCCGTTTGAGAATTATAACCCAGCCATGCAGGGCATCGACGAGCTCCTCCTCGTCGACGGTAGTCTCGGGGGAGAAACAAACCCCATCCGCCCACTGATCATCCCCGAGCGCCAAGTCGACTTCATCATCGTCTACGAAGCCTCCTCTGACGCGCAGTACAACTGGGTCAACGGCACGAACCTCATCAACACAGCGCAGTCGGCGGCCCAGGGCAACATCCCCTTCCCGCGGATCCCAGACGTTGCGACAATGGTGACGAAGAACCTGACCAGGCAGCCCACCTTCTTCGGCTGCGACGCCGCCACATCGCCGCCCACGCCCCTAGTCCTCTACCTGCCCAACTCGCCGTGGTCCGGCTACAGCAACTTCTCCTTCTTCAAGTCGTCCTTCACGGACAACGAGTTCGACCTCACCGTCGACAATGCCTTCAACCTCGCGACCTATGGCAACGGCACCGTCGACGCCGCGTGGCCCGCCTGCCTCGCTTGCGCGACGATCCGCGGCAGTCTGATCAGGGCCGGTCTCGACTTACCGGAGCAGTGTCAGGAGTGCTTCCGCCGCCATTGTTGGAACGGGGAGGTTGCTACTCGGACAATTACGGCGGACGACCTCGATCCTAAACTGAGACTCAACTCGAGCCTGTCATTTGCGGAGTGGAATCAGACGTATTGGAGCAGTCAGACGAGCACTGGCGGAAGCAGTGAAGGAGGAGGCAGCGGTGGAAGCAGTGGTGGCGGGTCTGGAGGTAGTGGCAATGGTGGTAATAACGGCGGAGGAGCTACACCCACACCCTCGGCCTCGGCCACCGCGAGTCCTTCTGGTGCATCAAGCACGGCCGAACTTGCACAAGTCGCAGCCGCTGTGACTGTAGCTTCCTTCGTTGCTTTCATAGCATTGCTATGAGTTATATCATAGGGTATTGTGTCTGTCTCCATAATGCACACTCTTTCAAGAACTAAAGAAGACGTTGTGCTTGTGAGGCTTCAGCAGCTCGGGGGCGAACACCCCATAGTCCGCGTCTACCTGATCCATACCAAGGACATCTGCAAAGATGTCTCGTGCTTGCGCGCATAGCAGAGGCATGTTGCTCAAGAGACCCTGGGCAAGATACATCCAATCCGTGACTTCAGAGAGCTTGACGCGAAGATTCTAGGGATGCGTGAGTCAGCTGTGTCGTACCTTGAAAAGGGAGAAAAGAAAGGGAGTGCGTCCGGTCTGAACTCACTTCGAGCTGCTCCTTGACGTCGTTATCTTCCGCCAGGGGTGCCGATGACCGTATGGCTCTCTGAGTGTGGACGACGTATTTGGCAATCTTGTGGATCTTTGAACAGCCTTCGAGCACGTTTCGTAATTCGCAGCCTTCTTCCTTCACCCCCGCTAAAAATCGGACGAACTGGCCCATGATCCTCACATTGAGATGAGCCTCTGACCCTGTGGGCTCGTCGAGCGAGGACCATAAAAGGATCAAGCTAGCCATAACAGGGTAGCCAAGAAGAAACCTGCCAGAAGTGTAAGCAAGCTACATCAAGGCAACAGCATCTGAGACTGACCATAAATTCACATATGGTTGAGGCGGCATTACATGTACAAGGTCAATGATCGCCCGAGCCGCCGATGTACAATTGGCGTACGACTGCTCTATAATGGGAAAGGCGTCTCTATTTACCCACTCGTTGTACAGCGGAGAGGACGGCTGAATGCTCGTCGCATTCTTGAGCCGTGCCAAGTTGATGTTAGTCTTAATCAGGGTGCTGAAGTAGATGAAATGCAGGAGGGCGATAGGCATGTCCAACTCTCTCGTCGCCGATAGGGTGGCGGGATCCGGTCTCGATTCCGGTGGGAGCGTGCTCTTCCACTCTTCCAGCTCACAGGTGGACAGTATCAACATCATGTGATGATCCGTGCCTGACTGTAGCTGGAGATTGTGTGGAGAGAATTTTTCGTGGAGTTTTACCTGGATTCTGGATAATTGTGCCATGCTCCTGAGGAAACTCGGCGCCTGCGAAGTGCCATCGAAAATAGTCGCATCCTCAGCTGGAAGCTCAACTGTTACATCGCCATGAGCAAGAGGATGAGACAGTCCATACTTGGCCATCATGTCGGTGTTAAGTGTATGCGCCGCCCAAAAGACTCGCTTTCGCCGCGCTGACTCGGTGGCATCGAGGTTGGCATAGGTCTCCCTCCTATGCAGCCCTATGATTTGCGCGGTCCGGGCCGCAGCAGAAGCCAGCTGGGCGGTCGTGCGGGCATCGGCCGTCCCCAACGAGAACGTGGCCATGGCCAGCATCGCCTCGCAGGCCAACACGTTTGTACCCTGAAGGATGAGTTCCGGGAAGATGGCGTATGCATTTTTGTAGAATGCCCAGCTCAAGCCGCCAAAGTGGTCAAAGGAGTCATTCGCGGCCCTCCACCGCAAAGCGGCCCCGAATAAGGCATTCGCGATGGCACGCCTGGCCGAGGCATCACAGTCGTTAGCATTAGCAGTGACACCATACTGCTTTTCGGTGAGCTCCATGAATGTCTCCCGGGCAATGGCGGGGCAGAAGAGCTGCACTTCTTCCATGATGGTAGTTTCCAAATCGATAATGTAGTCTTGAGGCGGAAAGCGCGCAAAGGTACTTCGGCCGAAGGGTTTCGGATCCAAGTGTGCCACGGCCTGGTTTCGAGCGCGTTGAAGTCCCTCTAGAACGGAGAAGCCCCCGAATAGATCTTTGGGGAGGAAGGGGAGATCAAAGGGGCTCGCCCTTTCACTCCGCCCAGGCCTAGGATCCGCAGGATTACGTTGTTCTTCTGCAACACGGTTCTGAATCCTCTGGGCCAGGCTTTTCGGCACCTTGATACGGCGCTCAGAAGGGAGAGCAGGATGAGAAGGTTCAGTCTCGACAAACCCTTTGGATTGCCCTCTGAGGTCTTCGAGGGTTGGTTGGCCACCGAGACTGTCGCTTTCGGCCACGTTGAGACGGCGCATTTGCAGTGAAGGTGCTTCGAAATTATGCGTCTTTCCCTCCGACTCGGCTTCAACTTTGTTCCTGAGTAACAAGTCAATGGGTTTCCATCCGTTAAGCATACGCACGAGGGCACTGACTTCCGCCCTGGGCCTCTCTTCCTGCGCTCAGTGTACACGCAGGGTACGTTCGACTTAGTGCAGAGCCCACAGGCCGGTTCTCCTCCATCGCAACGTCTTTTGCGTGATTTGCAGTAAACACAGGCCTGTATACGGGAATAAGGTCAATTGAATTTGACGATAAAGAGGTGGAGTTGCTTACACTATAAATCCGCTTCTTGCTGGCTTCATCCGCATTGCTTTCGCCAGTACTGGCAGCCTCAGCGACACCAGCCATGTCTTCTAGGTGGTCCCTTAGCCTCTCGGATTTACTTCGACTGAGATCGATCAATTGATTGCATCCGCTGGGAAGTTAAACAAATGGTGTGCTTGGTGCGGGAGCTGTCGCGGGTAAGGTAGTCGAGGGGGTGTATAAATGGGCGGATATTGATAAGCATCCGCCCTTTGCGTAAGTAGTTTGGGGGTGATGGCGGGTGCATTTGCGGATGTTTTTGGGGCATTTTGTATCCCCCCCGCTCCAGTCTTTCTTTACTAGCTTACCCCAGCTTCCCACAAATCAGCGTTCAGAGCGATCCGAGACTATCATCAATCCGGAGACAGAATTGTATCCGCCTGGTGGACTGAACCAGGGGCTTCCTCCGCAGTTACGCCATTGTGCCCTTCCTCGTTTCTGCACTTTCAACATCCAAAAGTCGCCGAACTTTGTCAACATTATCGGAAGAAGCATCAAGACCACCAGCGCTGAATAATAATGGCGGAATTGTACGTATCTGACATCGGACCCAAATTCTCGACCGCACAGCCGGGAAGTTGAAGTGGCTGGCCGTGTGTTGGGTATAAGAAGATGCGAGAGCCATGGCGAATATCTGGTTTTCGATTCTATAACAACAACCGACAGTTATCATCTCAGCCTCCTGTATACGACCAACGCATCAAATAATCACCAGATTAAACCATCAAACCACGACAATGAGCTCTTTCAAGAACATCGCCCTCCTTGGCGTAAGCCCCCCCGCCCCGAGATCTCAGAACTCAGCGCATCCATGATATTAATAACTCTCTAGAAAGGCCTCCTGGGAACCGCACTTGTCAGTGAACTCTCCAAAGCCGGCTTCATTGTCACAGTATTCGGTCGTTCCGAGTCTGCCAAGGAAGGTCTTCCTGCTGGCATAGATTTCAAGACGATCGACTACTCCTCCACCGACACCGTCGCCACGGCTGTTCAGGGGCAGGATGTCATTGTCTCGACGGTCAGCAAGGGCGGCCTCTTCACGCAGAAAACCGTCATCGACGGCGCTATCAAGGCTGGCGTCAAGCGCTACATTCCTTCCGACTGGGGCTCCTTCACGACCGACCCCAAGGCGCAGATCGAGCTCGCCGGCCTGATGAAGCCCATGACTGATACGCAGAAGTACCTCAAGGACAAGGTTGGCGGGATCGAGCACACGATTTTCTCCGTCGGCGCCTTCACCGATCTGGTCATCAGCTCCCCCATCATTTTTGACTATGCGAAGAAGACGGCCCAGGTCACGGACGCGGGCCACGTCCGCTTCGCCAGCACCAGCCTCGCCGGAATCGGCAAAGCGGTCGCAGGCGCCTTGAAGAACCCGGAGGCGACCAAGAACCGTAACCTCAAGATCCAAGAGTTCGAGGTCACTCAGGCGCAGCTGCTCGCCCTCGCCAAGAAGTACTCGCCCCCCGGCACCAAGTGGGAGGAGACCGCTCTCGATGGGCAGGTCGAGCTGGACAGGGCTCTGAAGGCCGTCCAGGACGACCCTACCAACGAGTACAACATGTTTGGTCTCATCAAGGCTGCCCTCCTGAGCGGCCGATACAAGGCCAGTTACGAAAAGCTTGATAACGAGCTTGTCGGTCTCCCGCTTCTGACTGAGAAGGACCTGGATGCCAAGTTCGCCGCCGTGTTCAAGTCTTAGATCTTTTTGTCGTTGTGAATGGAGACGGTCGACAGCACGCTATAACACAAGAGAATGCGCTTCATGTATCTACCATCTTGCAGTAGAGAATAAACTTTCTTTTAGGGAGCGTGGCGTCGCTATGTGCACAGGAAGAATCGAATGTATGCTTGAGTCACGGGTAAATGAAACAATTAGTATCCAGTTATAAGACTACTCTTCATCACATTTCTAACTATGAACGTACATTTGCGCAAACGCACGTTAAATTCCTCTGTTGCGCCTCACTGCAGCAAGAAAGACGGAATCCGAATGATCATCAAGCGAACCCGCAATATTGAATCTGTTGATCTGCAGGTCGCAATTGCACCAACATAAGCAGCTTTTAGCTTGCATTCAGATTATAGTTTTGCGCCTCAAAACCATGACGACTAGTTCCGCAATCTAGTCATCAAAATGAGCCTATCATAAGGTAGTCATGAAGAAACGGATAGGTTATGTGATTCACGCCACAAACATTCGTGTAACATTACTAGGTGGTCTACTGTGCTACAACTTTCCAATCCTAAATCTATTCGTTCAGTATTGCTTATACGCTCAGCGAACTGAGGCGAAACTCGCCGTATAAGACAACTCGAGAGCTTGGATGCCAAGGCCTAAAAGCATCACCCAAGAAGGGCTACATGCTTTACTACGTCATGAAAAAAGATACATGTTGAATACAAACGCCGTATTATCTTCATGTACCTAACGGATGCACCCGCATGCAACCCGGGCCATTGTGGTCTGGGCCATCATTCAGCTTGAGAGGCAATAAATTTCTGCTGTACCAATCAAGATTCAACCCTGTTCCATGCAAGTTTTGCAAAGCTTGAGCCTGGGAGATAAGGAGGGACGCCAGACTGATATCTGATATAGCCCGCGTCGTTCCTTTGCAGGCCCTCAATTACCCTCAGTATTCTCCCAAGCCTATCATCGAATCTTACCACCATACCCAAATTCAAAAGATTATGCAGAGTTCCCACAGGTATTTTCAATAAGCGCGCGAATCTTGGCAAGTGCTCCTCTCGATCCCTCGTCTATTTCGGGACGTTCGGCAGACAGCCCAGCCATGCCGTCGAGCATCAGACTCGGGGGAGGTTGTTGTGGGGACGTACTTTGGGGAATGGTGTGATCCTGAGAGGGCTATGGGCAGTCAAAACGGCTTCTAGTAGGGGGGTTACTGCTGTGATGGTGCCTTGGGGATCACGTTGGCTAGACTGGTCTCCGAATCAATTCGCGGGCGGGACAAGGGTACCTGTTAGCCATGGGCTAGCCAAATGACATGACTTTTGCAAGGACAGACGAGGTCATCTGGGGGGCAAGCGGTCGGCACCGTATCTAAACTGTTTTGGTACTGCAATACTGAAGCTGGCAGTGTTGGGCTCCAAGACATCAGACCATTCCTCGAGTAACTACGAATCTGATGGTCTTCGTTATGCTTCCGATACGTCGAGACATTGATGAGAGTTTTGCATATGCTAGCGTGGCGTTATTCCACTCTGCGAAAATACAATAGTGAATACGAGGAATCGCCACACGTGGCTAGCATTAAAATGATTACAACAGATGGCCGCATAATGAACAGCCCATTTCAGTTGTCAACTGTCGGCCCATCGGACGAGAGAGAGAGAGAGAGGCAGCCGGCCCGTTGCAACCATTGGGATGGATCATGGAGACGCTGGCATTCATGAGATTTGCACAGGGCGGAGCGTCATACCCTGAGACAGATTCAGTAGAGCATAATGGCGAGCAGCCGAATCGCTGATGGCAGGGGCTATTTCTCAGGGTTGTCGTGAGGTTCAGTCCAAGCATACGATTAAAGACAGTGGCCGCTCATTTCAGTCCTTTCTGGACTTGTTGCTGTGGACGTAGGTACAATCCACGTGGCTGGTCCGGTCACGTCCCGTTTTTCCTTGCCGTCTAAATACCCAAGGAAGAAGCCGATCATTATCCTGTCGATCATTGAAGAAGCTGTCGGGTATGCTCCTGGAAGAAGGCAATACCCAATCACGCTTGCAGCATCCCCCAGCGCCAAGGAAATCTGCCTGGCCGTTTGAGCTTCGAGTCGCGGAGGCGTACCCCTTTCTTACCGGTCCGCTGACCGAGGTTGCTGTCGTCAGCGTCATCGGCTTCGGCTCCCTAACGTACTCCGACTCTAAAAATTACCCGAAACTTGGGCGGATGACAACCCCTTGACGAATACAAGACCTGCGTAGTAAGGGAAGGCGTCGTCGGCAGTGCGCCGCGCCCCGGGTGAATATTCTCACGCATGGCTTGCGAACAAATACGTATACTATACCCCTTGGAAGTTGGGGAAGCCCTCCTCCCGCCCGTTACAACTTAACCCCCTCGCGTTCTTTTCTCGTCCCTCATCTCGCTGACATTGCCGAGGCGCCGAGACGATGCCGAGGCAAATGGGGTTTCTTCAAATCCCATCTAAACATGTCCATGCCGGCCGGGGCGCAATGTAACTAAGCAAGGAGGCCAAGCAAGAGGGCCATGCAGGCTCGAGCATCACACCTCCCACATCACGGCTCGAACGCCCGTTTTTTCTTTTCTCCCTTTTTCCTTCTGGTACCCGAATAGACGAGGAGGACCACACCACGTCAAGAAAGGGCCTAGAACAATTTCAAAAACAAGTCTGACAGCTCCCGCTAACGGGCGTTTGGTGGCACCCCTTTCTTATAGCCCGTCGACGATCCCCAAGCGAGCACAAGTTGCAGAAAGCAAGCCCCCGGAGCTGAGCTAGACGGCGGCCCCTGTTTAGCGTTCCCGCGGGAAATTTCGAAGCCGTTACAAAAGACCATGGGTCGTATCATACAGTTGCCATTCTGGGTAATCTCTTCACTAGTCAGGACGCAAAGAGGAATAGGCATCATGATACTCACAATAGATAAATAAAAACGTTGGACTGATGGAGTGGCGAGTTTTGGGCAGCGAAAACGAGGGTCTAGTTTTTGCGGAATTTTTGAATTTTTTTATAAAAAAAACATGATTTTCAAACTTTGGGCAGCGACACTACCACAGCGGCGCCCAGACTAGGCCTTGAGAAGTTTAGCCAATGACTGACGCCCCGGTTGCCATTCTCGGAAGAGCCCCGTATTACCCCGTGCTTCGGCGCCGGTGGATCCTCGGCCGCTGTGCGCTAATCGACGGTGCCCCTGGTGCGGGACAAACGGGGACCCACCCGGGGCTCATGGCGGTTTATCGACGTCGCTCTTTGTCCCTTCCGAGCCCAAACCCCGCTCGGCCTGCATCATCGGACTTGCAGCTTGCAGGAGCGTCGTACCTGCTGCAGTTGTTCCCCCTGCTTTTCCGTCCTACGATCGATCCCATCCTAACTGAGATAGAGCGGGCAGAAACCCGACGAACCTCTGCCTAATTGCACCATGTGCCGTTTCAATAGCCCTAGGTCCACCTTGTGCTACCATTAATACGTCAATCATGATTGAGGCGTTGCAACTCTTGTTTTGATTCTCCTGCATAACTGCGCATCTTTCTATTTTGGCACACGATTTTGAAAAGTTGAGAGCATTCTCTTGCCTCCCATGTCGGAGTAGGGCAACCGGCGTGGGGAACTATCGGAACTTCTGGTGCCCGTCGGCGCGGGCGCTGGCTCCGTCGCCAGCGATGGAAACCAGTACCTTGCGTCACCGTCACCGCTATCTTAGCTACCACGCTTATCTCACCCAAACGGCTTACGAATGTCCGACGTTGTTCCCGGGGCGCATTGATATCCGCAAGCAACGACTTCGAAACCAAACATTAACCCATTTCCGGGGGAAAACAGTCTTGACCGAAAAGAGAAGAATATCCAGCCCAGGTCAGATATCGGGTATTTACCGGAATTTCTCCCCGGGCAGAATAAGCTTCCCCTTGCTTTTTTTTGCTGATCCTCCCCGGCAAGGTGACCTTTTGTCAGACTGCAATGATACCGGCGGCCGCGGCTTCCTACTCTATCTTGCGTGGGTGCACCCTTCCATTAACCTCCCTTTTCTGCGTCCCATGTGCTGCTCTCTGCCTTCCCAAAGGATCATCCTTGCTCCGTCGCACGTAGCTAGACCTGAATAATCTGAATAACCTTTTTTCCTCCCCTTTACCCCAAAAAAGCTCCGAATGACGTGCGATTTGCCCAAACTCTTAAACAACTCCAAATCAACTTCATCCCCACAACGTCACACCGACGTAACCCCGTAGATATTGAAACAGAGGGACAAAAGCCGTCAATTTACTCGCAACTGAATCCGTCCATCACCACCACATTCGTACATTGTAGCGTCGCCCGGTTGACTGTACGGATACCCAAAATGATGATCAAAGCTCTCAACGTGTACCCCATCAAGGCCCTCCGCCCAATCCACCTCACCTCCGCAATCCTTACCCCGCAAGGCATCCTTCATGATAGGACCTACATGCTATTCAAAGTAAACCCGGACTCGACCCTCCGCAAAATGCAGCTTTCCACCTTTCCCCAATGCGCTCTCTTCTCCCAGGAGATCGTCGCCTCTGCCGACAGGGACGATAAAGGCGATGAGGACAAGATCCTCGTAAAGTACAACATACCAACACCGCCCCTCATCGATCACCATCCCCTCCAGGACACCATCCTCTCGGTGCCCCTCGTCCCCGACACGTCGTCCCTGGAGTCCGTCTCGGTCGACCTTCACGGAAGTCCCGCCGAAGCCCTCCGCATGGGGGAGTCCTACGACACCTTCTTCTCCGCCTGCTTCGGCTTTCCCACAATCCTGGTTCACATCGGCTCCGGACGCCGGCGTGTCCTCGGTACCCTGGCACCGGGGTCGTCTTCCAAGCAGCAGCAGCAGCAGCAGCAGCAGCAGTCTTCCTCTCTCTTCACCTCAATCACATCCTACCTTCCCTCCCTCTCTTTCGTTCCGAAATCCGAGGATGACGAACAAGCCTGGCTAACCTTCACCGACTGCGCGCCCTTCCTCATCACATCAGACTCGTCCCTATCTTACCCGTCCCTCACATCATTTCAAACATCAGATAAACCCTCCCCCATCATGCCCAAATTCCGCCCCAACATCGTCGTGGAAGACTCCTCCGAGGCCCCTTTTGCCGAGGACTTTTGGGCAGAACTCTCTCTCCCCGATTCCTCCGACGCCAAGCTCCTCCTCACGGCCAACTGCGGTCGCTGCACCTCCCTCAACGTCGACTACGCCCTTGGCCGCGCCGCTCCGGGGCCCGAGGGAAAGCTGCTCAACACCCTCATGAAGGACCGACGCGTCGACCCAGGTCACAAATATGCACCCGTCTTTGGCCGGTACGCCTTTCTCGAGGTCCCCGTCGCCGGCGGCGGGGATGGAACGGTCCAGGTCCGCGTGGGTGACCAAGTCGTCGTCACTCGACGCAATGCGGAGCGGACAGTCTTTGATTGGGACATACCGGGCCCCGCCGCGAAGAAAACCGTTGCTGTTGCATAGATCAACTTTCCTGATGTAGTTGGTTGCAGCCCACGCCTCCCCTCCCCACTTGGGCAGCCATCTTCTTTTCCCACTTTTCATGTTCTAGACTAGAATAGGGAATTTTCTTCACTAGAGACCAAACATGCCATATCCCACGATTCCCACATGTCCAAAAGGGGGGGAAGGGGGGAAGGAGAGAGTGAGAAGAAAAATAGACACCGCGGAAGGCAAAAAAAGGTAGAACTCTAGATGGAGGCTCCTTCATGTGTCTCTTTCACTGCACCATGACCCAGAAAAAGGAAATCGAGCACACGAGAGGCAAGGGCAATCACATGTGAAGTTTAGCGGACTTGCAGCAGCGGGGGGGAAGCAGGGAAAGAAAAAATGCAGAATGTCGTGTAACCAGGTATCTGACCTCTCGGCCCTCGCGCATCAATCTCACCCTTTTCCGCATTATCCACCTCGAACCCTCTCCATCGTGCAAAAATAATCTGTATCATCATCTCCTGATCTCACGAAAGTGACAATGCATTTAGAAAACACCGCGGGGCTCACTTCCCCGGAAGCTCGAGATGAGAGCCTCGCCGCCATTGACACATGTAACCTAACCCCCCCCCCCTTCTTTTCCCCTCTCACCTTGTTGGTCGAGTTGCCATTGCCAATGACACCATCTCTCTCAGTTTCATATGCCTTCCTTGTGTAACCCGAAAACGCACCTTTGACGTTAAGGAAGAATAGCGGGTGCCTCTAATAATTACCCAAACGGGGGGTGTTTTCCGATACCCCAGATGCCCAGAGTCCTGATAGCATAATCAACAATCCAAGAAAAAAAAAAGAGATGAGTTGTCGCGGGCATTACCCAGCTGAAAAACTTTTTTTCTTAAGAAAAAAATAAAAAAAGAAAAGAAAGAAGAAAGAAGAAAAAAAAATATCGAAAGATTCTGCGAGACTTGCCGCAATGCGCTCGACGAGCAAACTTCTATCCGTACCCATCCCACGACCTATCGGCCGACAGGCGCACCACAACCGCGTACCGTGCCCCCTTGTTCCCCGGCCCGTTCTGAAGGTGGTCCTCGGGCGCGAAGAATTCTCAAAAAAAGAGTAGGTACGAAATGGAGAAAGAAAAGGAGGGAGGGGGGAGCCGTTCAGGGGAACCGCCGGGGCGGGCGGGCAGAGAAGGGCGGTTACCGTAAATTCCCTCGATCTTCGCAGCGATTGTGATGTGCAGTATTTCCCGTTTAGTCGACCCGTGTGCTTTCGTACTTTGTTTGGCCCAGTCTGCCTACTTACGGATGCATCGTCCAGCCGTGTTTCCAAAGTTCCTCACAGTCTCGTCATACTTGCCTCGTTGCTGGAAAAAAAAAAAAGAAAAGAAAAAAAGAAGGGGGGGCTGGCTGCTAGAGAGGAGTGAGGGGGAAAGGGGAAGGGTTAAAAATGATGAGAAGGAGGTAAATTTTTTTTTTTTAAAAACAAAGGTCCCCAGATATTACATCCAACCAGAAGGCATCTCAACCAGAGCCTCATCTACAAATTTTCCCCGTCATACATCGTCATCCAGCACCACCTGATTCCTTGACCATAAACCATCAACCACCCCCCGCCAACCAATCCCATCACTTGTCGTCGAATTTATCGGTGTGCAAATATCGTGCCGGTCCGACCTCTGGGACACCAGCATCCATCCACAAGCCGACCCTTCCCTGTACCATACATACGTATGTCGTTGTAAGTTGACAAGTTGGAACCTGGTTACACGCCCTCCCCCCCAAAGAAGAGGAAAGGAAAAGGGAAGGAGAGGGGGAAGAAAAAAAAGGAAAATCATCGCGTAAACCTTCGCCCGTTCCCAAACGGCAGGACCGACGTCTCGGAGAAATAAACCATGCAGGTAACCGGCCGGCATCCTATCAGATGTGGGTTCTAGATGCCAATGCCATGCCGAGGTCGTGCCATGCTGCTATTGTACAACCACAAACCCCGGATCTACATTGTGCAACGGGGAACACAAAACAGCCTTGCAAAAAGTAGTCACCAAAGAAGGATCCAGATGTGGCACGGCAATCTTTCGAATGTTTCCGACTTCTCCCGTTGAAGAAAAGGACCCGAGGCGAGGCGGATTACTCGCACACATATCACGGCAACCGTCAAATCGCATCATATATTCACCGGCATCCTCGGACCCTAAGTGACACCGAGCGGGAGAGGGATCCACCAACGACGTCTCTTCAACATGCGCCCACATACCGATTGTCAAGGTAGGCAGCATGACATGGCAGTTCTGGACAGCACAGGGCGCAGCAGTGGGTGATGTGGCTAGGAATACACTAGGTTTTCTGCCTCCCCCACCTTTTTTAAAAATTCTCTTTTATAACTTATTGCTTTGCTCCTCACTGTCTTTTGATCTTCATATGCCATGGCAAGAATAGAAATCACGGTTCTCTAGACCCGGAGCGCTACAGATGCTTGGCCTACCGGACGCGATACCGTTTTTGCCTGGCAGCATCAAGCCACATGCGAAACCGAAGCGCAAGGGGTAAGATGTGATACGAAATCTCCTTGGAAAAACACAGGATGATAACTGACCAAAAGGTAAGAGCGTAGCGTGAGAAAATAGAAGTATTCTGCGTCAGGAGGCAAAAAGAAACAAAGCTCAAAATTGGCAAATAACCGCCGTTCCAGTCCATCAGCCTTGCGTGCTGTTGTGACGTGATCTAAACCCGGATTTTTTCTTCTGTTTGCCATGCTCCGTGAAACCATTGCCCAAGAGCCCGAAATCTATTGTTAGAGAAAGAAACCTTTCCTCCTCGCTAGTATCACTACCAACATCCGTCACACTCCCTCGCTCGCCCCCTCGCCTCACCTACTCTTGCCCCGCCAACTTTGGCGGGTTTCCCACAGCAAAAGAGAAAAGGAAATAATCAAGTCGTTGTTTGCCGTGGAATAGGGGTATTGTGCATTGCGCGGCCAAAAAACTCCGTTGCTTATTGATCAAAGTGTGAAATGAAATGAAGAATGGACGATGGGTGTGTGTTCTTGCGGTCGAATCAACGAGCTAACCGGCCGGAGCGTTGGCGAGCGAACGAGCTGTGGATGAATTAACCCCCCCTGCTGATTTAGGCTCAGTGCCTGATGGTTCCAGATTGTGACCGGGAAAGCTGCCATCGCATCATTCCCGTCCTCAGCCAGGCACGGAAACTCGAGGGCATCATCGCACAGGGGCTCAGTAGTTGACACAGGCGCTAGGGCGTCACCCCTTGTGGACGGGATGCGCTCCCCGCTGGGGCCGTTGAACTTCAGCCAGCTGCAGAGGTGCCTGAGCCAGAGGGTCCCACGTGTGCCATGCAGCACCGAAATTCGGCACCACTGAGCTAAACCAGAGTTAAGACCGAAGACCCTGCCGTGTCGGCAGGGATCCTGTTCTGGTGGTGCAATCGGCGTGCCTTCAAAACGTCCGGGGAGGGTTGCAAACAGAATGGTTGAAAAAACTCAAAAGTCGAAAACGGAAAGAGTTGCATGACTTTTTTCGTCTCGACGGCCGCCGCCAAAATTGAAGGAATCAAAGGGGGAGAACCCCGCGAAGAGGTATCCGATGTCGTCCGATCCGATTAACCCTGATTGCCATCGATCGCCGGGGCATTTCTCAGGCGCATTCGCCTAGTATTGCGTGTGTCTGGCGTATCGCCAGCGGGATGAACCAGTGTAGTCGCGCAGTGTTTGAGCGTCTCAAAAGAACCCTAGGCTTGTATTAGTAGGTGGCATCTATCAATTGCAAGACGACACAGTTTTGCAACTGCCGTGCCACATTGTCCACCGACAGGTACCATCGGGATACCTCACTGGGCAATGAAACAAAAGAGGGCGATGAGATGGGGGATCGCGTAGGGCGAGACATTTGTGTCTGGGTGGTGATGAAAGGGAGTTGGCGTCATCAGAAGCAAGTAACATGTAGCCCAATTTCGAACAAGGTGACTTGCTCAAAGTGAGCGGCAGTGTCTTTTGAACATACCTCGAGTGCATCCAATGCAAAACCCCCCACGTCGCCAGCATGCCTCCATCTTGCATCCCCTCATGGTGAGCACCACCTTCCCGCAGTCGGTATCGTCTGCGGTGCTCAGTAGCGGTGCCGACAAACGAGGCGATAGACGTGCATCTTCAGGCGTTTTGGGTGCAGGGCCGGCAGGTGTGAAGCTTGCAATACCGGCACTCGAAAATGCTCCAGTGGGGTCCAGAATGGCAAAGGTTGCAGGTCCATTGGATCAAAGTGCTGTCCGACTTGATCATCTTGAACGAGTGGGCGCAGGGACCCGCGACGGCCATCTTGAAGCAAGAGCAGGCGGAAGCTTGGGAAGCCTGCGGACTGGACGTAGCGTCTGGAACGACCTAGAGGTGCTAGAGGCCCTGTGCGTTTTGAGCGTGATGGCGAGGTCCAACGCGGTTTTGGTGTCGGTGCTGGGGTTGGAGTAGGTGTTATTGGCCCTGAAGTTCGCTAACGGCTTTCAATTTTTGTCGCCTGGGAGAGAGAAAGCTAACGATTTGGCCACAAGACGACGGTGAAGCCTTTTCGTGGGTTGCAAAACGTCTTTTTTCTGAAATCTGTGAATCTGGATGAGCATTGATCTTCAACCTGTTTCCATTGTTGCTCTTGGTAGGTGATTCTTCTGTCTTAAACATCTTGGGAGGGTCTACAAGCGAATAGTTCGGACTCACTTGCGAGAGGTCAACTGTTGATATGAGGTTGACGAGCAAGGGGGCGGATGCCAAATTCAGGTGTCTGAGTTGAAGGACTGGGTCAACTTGGAGTGTTTGGAGAGGGTGCTAAACGACGCGGGTGGAGGGCGGGAAGGGATGAAGGCGAGGCCGGTAACGTCAAGATTTGAAGAGAGTTGAAGAACAGAAGAGGACGTGGTCTTTTGTGTGTAAGAAAAAAATAAGTTTGAAGAAGGTTTGCAGGTCGGTGGTGGTAGTAGTGGTGTTGTTCGCATGGATGAGATGGACAAAGACGAGGGCGCGGATGAAGAAGTGCGGGTGCAACTGCAACTGTAAGGCAAGTGCAATTGCGAGTGAACCTCGAGGTAAGGCAGGTAGAAAGAACTTTGGAGGGTGAGGTGAGGGTGAGAGTCAGAGTGAGGTGCCCCACGCCAAAGTGTCAAGGAAGGTACGGGCTGGTCCAGTGGTCTTGGGGAGGAAAGAACGGCAGTAGGGAGGGCACCATATAATGTCGAGTAAGGAAGTCGCGCCGACATGGCCAGTGAAGGAGGATTGAAGCATAGAAGGAGCAAAGAAATTGGTGCGATTTAGGTTTGCATGAGAAGAGTGGAAAAGAGACGGAAAAACCAACATACTTTCAAGTTGCCTTAGGAGCCCCAAAAACCGAGGCAATCAAGCGAGGTACCAGGCGTCAGGTAGGTGAGATTGGTAGGTAGGTACTGTACTACCTAGGGAAGGCCAATGCCGGGTGTGATTATGTAGGTGTGCTTTGACAGCACAGCAAAGCTTGGTGGTTTCGTCTCCTTCCAACAGCCAATACAAGCCAGGAAAAGTCACCAGTTGCAATGGAGGCCTAGGGCAGGTGCGGTTGGCTAATGCTGTGTGACTGGTTGAGCAGCGAGATGGGAAAAAAGTCGGCCAAGGTAGAGGTGGAGTGAGGTGTAATGACGATGAAATAAATAAATAAAGATAAAAGTGCTGAGAGCCAATGCACCTTGGGACAAAGCTTTTGTGTTTTGGTCTCGATCAAGCTCCGGCCGCGGTCCCAAGCACCCCTTATATGGATGGTCGATCCCACGGACAGATCACCTTCTGATTGCAATGCAACAGAAGCCAGGTATTTGACAATCGCAGCTTGTAGTGTATAAACTCTAAGCACTGGTATTACCGCAAGTCCCCGTTGTTCGGCAGAATTATGTTGTTTGTTGCTGTCCCTGTTCGCCCGGACCCAACCCGTCCCAAGGTTCACAGCGGGAGCGTCGGATTGGGTAGCTTGTCCTGTTTCCACTCCTGGTCCGTGTTGTCTGTATCGGTATGGACCACGCGGTAGGGCTGCCAAAGTCTGGCTGGCTCTGGCCCTCTCTCTCTCTCTCTGGCCGGTGCGTGTTGTTGGCATTGCCGTTGCCGTGATTTTTGGTGACGGGACGAGGATTTGAGGCGCTCCGGCCGGGAAGCCAAGGATCATTTAGTCGCCCGTACCCTTTCTTTTTCGAATTAGAGCCCGATCATAGTCCAGAGTGACAGGGACCAAGGGGCTGCCGCTCTGGAAACACGCTTCAGGAGTACGTCCACAGGGTTGCTGCCGCTAGCGGGATATACCTTGTAGTTCAGAGGCGCCGCGCTTGGCTGGAGAAGCTCGACCGGTAGTGCCCGGCGCGGTACTACGAGGTACTGCTGCAATTCCTCCCCAACTGTATCCGTACCTACCATGCATGGCATGCTTGTGGAAAAGGTTGAACCTTCAGGGTGAGCTGAGCTATGGGGTCGGACGTGGGATCGTAACAGCACCGAGACAGGCTCATCACATCTACGGTGCCCTGTCTGTCGATGATAGGTACCTACCTGACAATGCTTAACCGACCCAACGATGCCGCTTTCTCGGCCCTACCACTTGTCCCATCTCGTTTGTTCAAGCCGGGAACACTACATCTTTGCATGGATGTGATGTAGTATAGAAACGTCTCCTGTCATCATGGCCCGGCCCGTTTCTTTTCGTCTGCTCTTGGGGCCCGAGCATAGGCCAATGTACTCCTTGGGTACTTTGCCCAAGGAAGACAGGACGGGCGTTGCCCACCCATGGTCGGATGTCATGTCTTGTATCGCCTAGACAAAGGGCTTCCGCATTCTTGGTTGCACATTTGCCGTGCCCCTTGGGTAAGGTCTTGACCGCGATGACGACAAACCACAATGATGCTTGCTAGTGCAACAGACGGTCGAATGCCGTCGCCCCTTCTTGCATACCTTGCCGTGCCTCGCCACGGCTCATGGCCAACGGTTGTCGTGCGGCGAGGCAGCAGGGAATTTGACAGACAGGACCCGTCAAAATGATACCTTTTGGCTGAGACTTGATCATGATATAGGCCGTCCCCTCGTGTTGCACAATGCCTCGTGGCACATCATTGCCGTTCCACGGGAGTACCTTGTCTCTTCCCCATTGGCGACAAGGATATTGTATTAGTGTAGACCACGCTGGTCGATCTTGAGTCGTCTCGTGGAAAGTCCAGTATGAGGCTGTCGTATTGCCTGGCTGTGTTCCTCTCGTCCTTGTTGCAATTAAATCTAATCCGAGCGACATCGCCGCGTGCTTCTCCGAACACGCCCGGCAGCCAGGTCATTGAAGTTTTCCATTCAAAGTAATTCGTCTGGTTCTCCCATTTCCAGCTGCCGTGTACGGACACCTTCGATATCGATCTGCATCTCAAGCTGCACGACGACAAAATCTTTCCCCTACATGTGGCTAGGCCGCCGTGCACTGTCAATTTTGGACCGTCCCTGTGCGCGGTGTAGGTGCCATCCATTCCATGTAAATGGAAGGCCCCTGCGCTGTCAGGTTGAGCCTCTGTGGTCCCGGGATCTCCTCCGGCGGGCTAATTTTGGTCGCCCTTGGAAGGGTGGGCCCTGATGAAATGTTTCTGTTTGACTTCAAAGGGAACCTGATCCGGCCACAAGGTTCCGTGGCGCAGGGCCAAGAGCTATGACATGTAATGAACAACCAAGATCCAAAGTCAATGTGTCCCATGCTGATGCTGTTGGCATTTGCTGGCGGGAGAGGCTTGCAATCAATCATGGCCAGGGTATGACATGAACCAAGAATAACGGCGAAGGCTCTCTCATGTATAGGGACGGCAGGGTGTCCAGCTCCGGCTCCCGAACTTCTCGTCCGATTGGCTCGTTCTGCTGTCGATACCATGTGCATACGGAGCTATGTGCTTGGTAAAGACCACTCTGGGGTCGGCAGTGGATCGAATACAGTACGACCGGGCCTCCGGATGCACCGTCCTGTCTGTAGCACCAAGTCTGAAGTCTTTGCGGGCGTGCATGGTGGCAGAACGGTCGAGAAGCCCGGGCCCGCCCTGGAGAACCCATGACTTCACTCTGAACATGTCCAGGTCCAGGTCTAGTTGGAGAACGAAGCAGACCTGCCTTCTCAAGTGCCAATGTAACGACGTAGGTTTCCGGACTTGAGTCTACCTTAGACTGTATAGGCTGTTATGGCTATGGTGCGGCTTAGGTCGCAACCTTGCTTGGTCAAGACAGACTGCTTGTCGCATGAGCAGACTATCTCTAGTCCACAGCGGAATACTCGCAGAGAAGCGGCCAGAGGCGAAGATCCTGTTCGATCCGACTGCTCATCATGTCTTTTTACGCCACGAATCTCTCCGTGCGGCTCGGGACTCTTTCAGACAGGGTGGGTGGGTTGGGTTTGGCCATGTGTGGGGGAACGCCCCAGAAAATCTTTGCAGTTCCTGGCGTCTCGCCGTAAAAGCCAACATTTCTCCTACTGAGAACAGACGAAAGCTGCAATCTTCATTCGGATAGTCGGGCAAGTTGATCATGCCGCTTGGGCAACCGACAAGCGCAGCGAGGCCGCATGTGGCCCTGCGACGGATATCTTCTCAAGAAGAAATTGCCGTGGCCAAGCGAACATTTCCTGCTTTGCAAAATACTGCGTGCGTATCATGAGGTGGTACTTAATATCCTCAAGTTAAGGGCCGGGAAAGAGGTTGCAAAGGTGGCAGTTGAGTCTTGACCGCATCGAGGCAAACCCGCAGGACCTTTGCAGGGGATCAGCTCGTGGCCACGGACTGGGTCAACCATGCGTTGCGTGGCAGATCTTTTTTGCTTTATTTTTTTTTCTTCCCACCTTCGCCTGGGGCCACCGAAAACAGATTCTATGCATCCACTGCCCAGAAGCACACATGGCGGGGGAAATCCCTTGGTGCTCCCCAATGGGAAGCCGGCCTGGCGACATCTAACGTTTCATCGAATGTTCCTTGGTAGGGCAAGGTAGACGAGGCTTCTGCTTGAGTGATGGGGTTGGAATGGACCATAACGGCGTTGCCAGTTTTGCAAACCCACAAGAACGAAACCAGGATGGTGCCGAACGCCGGCAAGTTTTGCTTCAGCCGCGACTTGCGCAGGTGTCCGTGACGATAGAAGGTAGAATGTTCGGCAATGTCTAAACGCCGGGCAGACCACGGAGAAGAGAACGGTATTACGTTGTGTTGTGCCCATCAAAGGGGGAGGAAGCACCAGCGAGCAGCCGGGGTATCGTTCTAAGTGTCCTCCAAAGCAGCCGTGAAAGCTGTCCGAAGGGAAGTCAAGACTGATCAGACGGATGAAGTGCCCTAGGTATGTGAGCCGCATGAGCCAATCGGGCCAGATTCGACCAAGTACTCCGTATCCGTTGATGACAACCAGGAGTGTTCCCCGTCGCGTTTGCCGTGTTCTGACAATGCACTTCGGGCCAGTAGCCTCGACGGACCGACGAGGGAGGATTCCCGAGATAGTATTGCGAGAAACGGGGCCATGATCCATTGCGAAACAGCTGTCACGGCTTAACAGGAACGGGATCAAGGCCCCGGTGCAAACAAATAGGTTGTCATTCCGAGTTGGCGAGCTGGGGTCTGGGCCGCCGTTTGAAGCCAGGGTGATTAGGCTACCTGGTACAGAGTACCGTGGACCATGTCAAAGTCAGTCCACCATGCAACCCGGAGCTTCTGGAAAAACGGGGAAGGTATGGGTGAAGGCAGCTTACAGCTGTGGAGCAGAGAGGAGGACAGATAGAGACAAGAGGAAACGAGTGGCCGGAGCAGATGCCAACTTTACTCCGGACCTTGGTTGTTGTCTTCTTTTCTCTCCCGAGTCCCCGTGGACGGCAGCAAGGCATGGACACCGGTAGGTAAGGTGGTAGGAAGCGGGATTGAAGCTAACGTAGCCAAGATGACGGCGTTTGATATGAACCGGCAGAAGCGAAGGCGGACATTGCCTTGTTCGTAGCCGACGCTCACATTGGATTCAAGCTTCAGCATCGACGGGGAAATAGCTTCGGGCGTTATCTTGCTTACCTTAGGGTGAGGTAAAGTTCCACCTCCTGCAATGCGCCTACTTTGGCAAGAACGGGAAACTCAACGTCAAAGCTTCCCCGACAGGCCTGGCAGACGAAACCCACACAACCTCCACGTCGGCGATGGTGGTGGTGGTGGTAGTGGTGGCGGTGGGATCCCAAAGCTGCATTCTGCCCGGATTGGAAGCGGCGTTTGGGCACTCGCAGGGTCACAACATACTGTGTATGTGCAGCAAGGTGATCAACATTATTGTTTGATTCTTGCCTTTCCAGACCCATTGCGGATTGCCAACGCAACACCACTTTCCAGGCCGGTCAGGCTTCAAGGATTCAGTCTCAATTCGACCGAATTGGACACAAAAGGAAGCAGGAGGTTCTCCGTTCACCGTTCGCCTATTTACTGCAACAATCTCGGGTATGACAAGGCGAACGAAGCGCACATCAGCTTCGTCCGTCGACCGAGACCCCCCCCTGGTGCCACCCGCGTTTTTGCTCACGCGGTACGGGTGATTGCCTGAAGAACGGGATGAAAAGAAGCAAGAAGGAAAGAAGGGCGCAGCGCATGGTACGACGACCAATGGGGCAAACCTGGACAATGAGAGTGACTCCAAGGTACCCTAGGTAGCACGTGGGTAGGTAGGTAGGTACCTGCACAGGTCAACAAAATGGAAGGAGAGGCTCTTGGACGTCTCCCGACACCTTCACAGCTCGACGCCACCGCCTCATGCCTCATGCCCCGTGCCCCCGTGAAGTGCCCCACGCCCCTTGCCCCATGCCTCATCTCCAACCTCCAACTTGGAAAGAACAGAAGGTCTCTCTCATTCCTTCGCTGCAACCAAAGTACGTGGGTACAGACACCTCCTGCTTCGTTACTCAGAATGCAAACGCCAATGCTCTTGCCCTGGGTCGTGGCTTGTCCCGGTTGGTAGGTATCACATGACACCGATGCCACGCTTGCCAAATCCACTTCACCCACTCCTGTCGCATAGGTTGCCGGTCTGGCCCGCTGGGTCCTAGCGGCGCGTCTGTAACTTTGGAACCGCCTTTCATTTGACTTCAACCCGTCGTCGTCAGCCGCCTTTCCTCATCCTTTCTCTCAGCATTGCTCACGGAGCTGGCGTCTTCTTTCTCTAATTCCCACTTGATGCCATGCATGGGACTACGCAAGCCTTGCTTCCCTCAACCCTCCATTCACGTAATGCATATTGCGTCAACACTCGGGCACGACTGCTTCACTTGCCCTCTCTGATTGTCGTCGACCGACAGATGCATTCTCAGCTGTCGTCACAGAGCGTCACACTGCATTCTAAGCCTGTCAATATGATCGACAAGTATCCAATATTCGGTGTCAGCACTGAAAATCATCAGGAGCCTCGGCCGGCCAGCAGGTAAAACAAGACGAATTTGAGTACGGATACGGATATACGGAGCTATCCCGAGTCCTCGACAGCTTCTCAGTTCTCACCTTGTTCAGAGCCACTTTTCTAGGCGCTGCTGAAAGACCGAGCTCAAGTCGCGGTGCTCCCCGCCCTCTCTCTCTCTCTCTTTCTCCCTCTCTGTTTTTCCGTGTCCCTCTCCAACGGCAAGGTAGAAGCTCCGCGCTCCGAACTCTGCACTGTCTCTAAGCCGGATTCGTTGACTAGCAGACGTCAAAATTGCGCCTCACGAGACTCGGGGCTCACTCCGCGGCCGCTCTCATTCCCCATCCGCGAGACTACTTCCAATCTTGACCGCAGAATCTCACCCATAATCGCCATGTCTTTTGGGTTCCCTACGGCAAGCATAACTTTCGCTTGCCTCCGATACTCTAAATATCCGCGTACGACGACGCATCGCAACCTTGGGCGATTGACACCATCTTGGATGGCCCCATGTTACTCGCTGTAGTGCGGCACGTCGCGCTGGTTCCCTCTCCCTCCCGGCTCACTTGAACATGGGGGTTTGGACCGTGGTTCGATAGTGCCACGGCAAGGACCATACTCGGTGAGGTTGGGACGATTATCTTCACACCCTCTCGAGGAAGCGAGAGCAGTGCCGGTCAAATGCCAGAAGACTATGGGCGTTGCAGTACACCGACCAACCAGCAAATCTGAACTCTCGAGATGATGTGATTGGCTGGCAAGGATGCACAGGCACCCCTGACCGTTTGATGCCGGCCAAGATCTGCACGTCGCTACAAGGAGCCATCGCCGACTCGAGTCGAAAACAACGCCAAATCATATTGTCAGAGAGACATCTTTTCTCTCGCCCCACTCATTCTTTTTATCCTTGATTTGTACGGATACTCAAACCCTGAATGACATGGACAGTCGGAAATGCTATCACCGCCCCGCCTAACTCAAGGGGAGACATGCCGATTTCTTTCAACCGTCCGAGCCTCTCGAAGCGAGGGCGTACCAGCCGAGGACTGATGGCTTTGAAAGTCCTTAGTGAGCCTTTCTCTGACGCGAGGCAGCGTGATTGGTCACGGGCCTTACTCCGCGCCCAAAGTCACGTCGCTCCCCTGGCTAACGGACTGAGTGGTCACTAGGGGTATCCGTGCAGCAGCACGCCAGCCGACAAACTCCACCCCTCGCCATCCTACTAAACGACAAGCATTCTCCAGACCACGCCACCATCTCGCAATTCTATCTTCTCAAATCAAGGCCCAACGAAGACGAGAGTTTGCCAAGGTGGTTTATCACCTTGGAACTGTCGACAATCGAATATAGGAGAGTCTGCTCCGAACTGACTTTTTATAGCCGTCTCTCCAACGGCCTTGGACTCCCAATATCACTTGTCGAGTCTGTATTTCCTCACGCTGTCTTTTGCTAACGACGCGCTAGTAGTGCCCAGTTACGACCACTGCTCATGAATCAATTGGCAAATACTGCCTTGTGCTCTTCTGCTTCTCATGTTCTACATAAGTCAAAACATCATCCACGTAGCGAACAGCACTCGTTTTCTTAATGGTTATCGATACAATCAGGGCTGAGGGTGAGAATTTATTCAAACCATCATTGCCTACGGCTAGTGTCAACCAACAACTAGAATGCTCCGGTTGGCAGTGACGATACTAATAACAATGGCCACACTCTTCTTCATAGAGAAGCTTAGATTGCATATCCTGGCTACACAAATGGGTGGGGCATCGATTGACGAAGATGCATGGAGACGCTGCTCGGTTGGGATAAAGATCCAGCAACTCCTCCCAGTGACTATCCCTGACGATTAAGTATCCAGGCCGAGGCAGAATGAGGGTTTCGTTCCTCGTCAACCCCCCCTTCAACCAGGCGCCGAGTACCCCTGACCCGATAGCTTCGGAAAGGTCGAAGAAAGAGACTACTTTGGGCGACGAACGGGCCTTTTGGATCACTTCCTTGCCCATCCTTGCGAATCGGAAGCCTGCCCCATTCTGAGTCGCCAAAAAGACTCATCTTCACAAGTCTGTCGATTCTAAACCCTTGAATGATCCCTCGTCCATATCGACGTCCATATCAAATTCACATGCGAAACCTGCAGATGTTCTTGTTCCGAAGCCCGGTCCCAACCATCTTCCGGCAGCCTTCACCATGGGGTACAACAAGGTAATTTTTCTGAATATCATCTCAGGATCTTTCGTCTCTCCTCCAGGGTACTTGCAACAGAAACCTCACCATACACTCCGAAGGCCAAGCCCCAGCAGCCGGGACTGCAATTCATGGGATGTACCATATGGATCAGGCGAAATTGCGGTGTGCCTCGTCCCCTTTGTTGCCGACCTTGCGAGATGCCATGTTGCCCCCCTTTGCCGAGCAGTGATTCGGTACCATGGATGGACCTCTTACGGCCAACTGATACTAGGCAAGGTCGGCCCGCGTCACTATCAACTCCTGATGTCAAGTCCAATGACGTTACCTCAACATCGCCGCGCCTTGTTACGAGTGACTTGCCAAGATCTTGGGTGATACCGTTTGATTTTCCGCTATGGTGCTATTCATGCGCTCAAGTTTATCCATGCTGCGTTTCTCGCCTCCTGTCCGTCGCTTCCCTCATATGTTGTACCTCCCACCGTATCAGTTGCAATTCTCTATCTGAATAGCTACAAGAGCCATGTATGACTACTCAATTACTCGACAGGCTCTGCTGCCACCTGGGAGATTGTCTCAGTCGAAGTATCGGGCTTGGTTCTCGGGCTCACGGGCTCCTCGTCATCCATGACAACCGACGAGGCTGATGCGAGAGCCTGACCCGCTGAGATTAGCTCTTCCTTTCCCGCGCCACTCTCGGGCTCTGGCTGGGCTGTGATCTGCTGCTCTGCTGCCTTCGGTTTGGGATGCAATCCCTTCATCTCAAGCCCCTCGCTGTCACTGTCTCGTCGTTCATGATCCTCTATGGAGAAGAGATCTGACAAGTTCACTGCGAGGAAGGTCTTGGGAAGTTTAACTCTACAATACGACTTTGTTAGCAGCACACCCAATCGTCAGCAAAGCCACTTGGTTGATGGAAACTTACTGGTTGAACTTGGCCCTCAGAGTGCGGATCACTTGCATCCAATCACCGTGAGGGGTCAGACTGCGTCGCGGAGCGCAGCTGATGCAATGCTTGCTGTCCAATTGGACGTCTAGCGGGTCGAAGACGTGGCATCCGGGGCTAATGGTGATTCTGATACTGTAGGCAAAAGTCTGCTCTTCACCCCCATCGGGTGTGGCGGCAGGGGCCTTTGTCTCCGACTCATACAACTCGAAGCAGATCTGCGAAAGATAGTCGAGCTCGGGAATAGTACTTCTCTTGATCTTCGTCTCGATCCCTCCTTCGAGAATGCAGTTGAGAAGGGTGTAAATGTGGGATTCTTTAGTGAAGTAGAAGAAGGACTTGGCATCGTTCGATGCTTGCATCTCTTCGAGATCCTGAACAATCTCTTTGAGCAGCGGCAGCGACGTTAGAAGGCCAATTTCCAGCTTCTCCCCATCAGAGATGCCGTACTCTTGAGGGCAGATGAAATCGAAGAGGACCTTGGCGAGCTGGTACAATTCCCGCAATGGTTCAAACCTGGCATCGGTCTTTGCCTTGGTCTGAGTGTTGCCCTTGTACAGATGGAAGTACTGCTCAGGCGGGGCTGCCTCGACGTGTCGAAGACCGTTGAGGAACGACCGCCGTCGGAAGATACGTCTCACAGATGTCGAGCTCTTATCTGCCTTATCGCTGGATCCCGAGAAATCCCGTCTTTCCTCGCGCGAGTCCTGCGACGACTTCCCCTCATCGGACGTCTTCTCGGCATTCTTGACCTCTTTGCTACTGTCCTTGCTGTCCTTATCCTTTTCCTTGTCCTTGATGCCGTACTCCTCCTCCAGCATGGCTTTGGGCGGGGTGAAAACCCATTCCAAGAACTGCCGATTGTGCAGAGCATCGAACTTCATTGTGTCGTAGAGCTCGGAGATCTTGCTAGGATCAACCTTTTCTCCGTCGCAAAACTCCGCAAACAGCTTTTCCCAGCGTTCTCTGAAGAGCTCGGCATCCTCGCCACAACACCATCTGGGTTGGATGTTGCTCACCGCATTCGCCTGAGACAAGGATGAGGAGATGGAGCTTGTCGAGCCCGATGCCTCCGCGTTTGCAGGTTTCTCAGAGCCCGGGTTGGCAATAGCGTTATTTAAGGAAGCAACGGCACTACCGTTGTTTAATTTGCTGTAGTTGTAGTGCATCACACGGCGATGGAAGTTCATAAGTTGGACAACACGGGTCTGAACCTCTGATGGCTCGGGCATCTTTTCCGGCCAAGCGAAATGGGAAGGTCGCTCGTTACCCTTGCGAAGGAGACCCTTTAGCTTCTTCTTCACCTTGTCCATCTCGTCCTTGGCGGCGTTGGAGTCATCGAGTAAATCCTTGCGGATAGTAATAAAGTCCTCCGGGAGGTCTTTACGATCCAGGAAAGCAGAAGCCCAAATCTGTGCGCTGGTTGTAACTCGGCGTTCAGAACTGCTGAAGACGTGGACCTCGTCCAGAACATCTCGATTAAGCAGATTGAAGTCGTTTCTCATGTTCTCGCCCAGTTCCTGGGCCTGATAGCGTGCTGAGTGCGTCGGCTCACCGCCCCATTTGACAATGAGCTGAAGCTTCTCCAGGACCAAGCTCTCTTCTGCGGCTGTGATACGGGACATGGTCATACCGGAGAGAGAGTCATGCCTCTTGGGTGGCATTCTAGACGGTGAAGAGTTTTCCGTCTTTGCGGCGCCTTCTTCCGGCTTGTCTGCGAAATCTGTCTCGACGCCCTCTTTCAGGACTTGTGAAAGCTCATCGCCTGACGAGACTGCGACCTCTTCCGTTTTCTTCTTCCGGAACATTGGCTTGATCTGGACCTTGGTGCCAGCCCATCCGCCCTTCTTCACGAGGACGTTGCGGAGGGACTTTAACTTGGAGCGATCTTCCACGCCTGCCCTCAGCGCAACATCTACGGCCTGCAGTACGCTAGCCAGAGCTGCCTCTCCAATGAGGAGCACCTCTTCCTGATGGCCTTTGAGTAACTCAATGAACGGCGCCGTATGGAAGGTGAACTTGTACTTTTGCTTTGGAGTTCGATCGGCATGGCGAATGACGGACACAATACCCTTGAGCTTCCAAGAGTGCTTAGGTGGCGGCGGCGGCGCTGGAGGGTCCTCTGGCGGAGGTACAATGCCCTCTCCTTGCAGCGAAGGGGCGGCGGATGGTGTGGCCGACCCCGTGGTGGAAGGGACGCTCGCTATAGCAGGCTCTACCAGCGGAGGCGGAGGAGGAAGGGTAGGGCTGGTACACGAACTAGTGACGGCAGAGGGGAGTGCACTCTCCGACTTTTGAGGTGGTGCATTCGCGGGTGCGGCCTTCGGCTCCTGAGGCAGCTTCTCAGAGACAGCCGGTACATTGGTGACGGACTTATTCTGTGCCGGTGGTACAGGGATGGGTTGTGATGACTCCTTCTCCTTGCCTCGTGATGCCAATGGATCATTTATATCCGAGAGAGAAGGCGATGGCGCGGGGGAGGTGACGCCGCCTCTTCGAAGTCTTTCCTTTACAAAGACGTCCTTGAGAATGTTGGCGCAATGGTCATAGTAATCGTCATTGTCTTTGACAAAACTCCAACCGTTGACGTCAATGACATAGCTCTTACCGCCAGCCCGTAGGAAGTCAAAACCGCAGACTCTTTGACCGAAAGAAGTCGAAATCTTGCTGGCGATTTCCTTCTCTTCGGGCTCTAGGGCCGTAACATAGCGCAGCTCCTTGCCGTGTGTGTTACGCCTGACGACACCGTCAACGACGGGAGATTTCCGAGTCTCTGCATGGCAATAATTGGGCCCTACAGTATAGGCTTTGACATCCTCGGCATTGTCGACTCTCATAAACTTTTCGTAAATATAGCTATTCTCTGGCTCCAGGATAGCGCGAGGAATGTTCAAGTCTGGATCATATTCGGAGCTCTTGTTGCCGATTTTGCGGAATAGTCGACGAGCACCACCGCCGGTGGACTTGGGGAAGTAGATGATGATGTTGTGATCCTCACCGCTGACAGGTTTCTCGACAAAGGGCTTCTTGAGCAGAGCACCATCGACGCTGAGAATATCGCCGTCGTCGAGGAGCTCGACCTTGCGAGGAAGCCTGTTGTAGCCCAGGTCTTCGGCATCCAAGGTTATACCAGTGATCTCCTTGATATGCTTCGCAGTGTCTGGGGTCAGAAGTTCAGGGCCGCCATCACGGTTCACCTCAATACGTTTTGGCGTAGCCACACCTATGCCGTCCAAGATGTTGAGGCATAGACGACGATCCCAGAGAATCTTTTGCATTGGCACATCATTGACGCAAAACGGTTTCCGAGCCTTGACGTAGGCAATCGCCTTATCCAGAGGGAAGCCATCCGAGTAGAAGGAGATGAGGTAATCACTGAGGCAAGTATTAGTACAGCTGCACAAAAGAATTACTGTTGTGATGGCCTCGTCAACAATGAAGACAGTAGATAGAGAAAACGAAGGGAGGTATTTGAATAGTGCGGGTTCTGTGACAGAGGAGAAAATGTTATGCATAGGTTGGAGGGTTGGTGACGCAGAACGAAGCTATGCTGTTTTGGCTCACCGAGCCGTCAGCGAAGCATGAAAAATCACATTCACTTACCACATGGGCCAATTCTCGACCTCTGCGTTACGAAAAAACAACGGTTAGCAAATCTGTCCGACGTAATGCAGTTTCTGGGTTTCACGTTTGCCCGGCTCTGCGCGAATCCTCTCCGTTGGGGTGAAACAGCAGCTTACCTTCGTCCAAGATAACCTTGTCGCCAAACACAACGACGTCGAACTCGCGGTTAGCAATGAGTCGATTCAAAATGTTTCTGCTAGGCTTGCTGCGGGCCTTGACATCCAAAGCGCAAACTCCAATAACACCCCAAGGCGCTGGCTTGACTGCGGGCGCATTAGAGCTTGTCGATACACGTTGTCGAGGCGCGCTTGTATCTCTTGACTGACCCTCTTCTTTCTCCTTGTTGTGGTAGGGTCCTCGATCGCTGCTGGGGCTATGACTGCTAGCACCAGTGCTTCCGCTGAACCTACGCTTGTTACGGCTGCGGGATCGAGTTGGCTGAGGCCGCTCGGAACGAGGAGGGCGTTTGATTACGTCGTGATGGGTATGGGTATTGGTCTCGCGCGGCGCGAGGTGGTGGCCACCTGGGGCAGCATTGGCATTTTGACCGTTCGAGGAGGTGGTTACAGTGACGTTGGACAGCTCGGCGCCGGGTTGAGAGGCATTCGTGACAGGTTTTCCCGACGACATGATGCCGGAAACGGAGCGCGAAGGGCCACCGTCGGAGCCGGTTGTCGAAGCAGCGGAAGATTGCGCGGCGGGGACCGAGGTTGGGGCGACACCGCGAGCCGAGGCCAGCGAGTAGACGGAGAAGACGCTGGAAATCGAGGTGCGCTTGTCCTTGAGATCAGACTCGGAAGAAAAAGAAGATTTGGTTGTGAGGGCAGGTTCGGGGAGGGGGCGATATGGGGCGGTGGAATCTTGCTGGCTAGACCCAGACATGAGGCGTGGGGTATCGACGTCGTCGACGTCGGCAAATTGCAGGGCGGAATCGCTCCAGGCCTCGAGCGAATTGTTTGATTCTCGACGGCTGCGGCAGAGAGAACCTCGGGGGCTCTTTAGAGGAATGGAAGAGGGCGGGGGCATGGAAAGGCTAGCAGTGGCAGAGTGGGCGTCGGTGGTTCCAGGCTCGGCATGTCGGCTCTTCCTGCTGGCAGAGGAGGAGAGGTTGAGAGAATGCGAGATGGAGCGTCCGGGTCTCGATGGCAGAGGCAGGTCGACAGGAACAGAGGTGTTTAGGGTCGAATGGGAAGGGGATGACGAGGATTGGGAAGAGTTCGGGTTGAGGGGAGAGGCAGGCGCAGCGGTAGCGGCAGGGGAAGCAGGCGTGGTGGCCGCGCGAGCACTATCTACAGATCGTCGAGTGTAAAAAATTGGTCGGTCCATGTTGCGGCTTGCCAGATGCGCCCAAAGACAAGACGCGCACTGATCAGACGGGAGTTCTTGGAGGGGCGGCTGCTGACTCGACCTTTGCTGGACTGCGGACGCTACAACCTTGCAGTTTTTCTTGCTTGTGCTTGATTGCTTTGTTCTCCGGCGGGCTCGTACCGTATTCGTACCTTGTTGCAAGAAGGCAGGCAAGGTAGGAACTCAGTGACCCAGTGGTCAGGTGCAAGGTGAAGATGGGGCGGGGCGTGAAGTTTTTCCACCGGCCAGACTCTGGTTTTTTTTTTTGGGTTTCTTAAATGACGTGAAGTCTACGGCGAGAAATTTGGAGTTTGGAGTAATTGGAGTTGAGGGCTTGCAATGCATCTAGACCAAAAGGTTATTGGGCATGGTAGGTAGATAGATGAAGAAGCGACGCCAGAACGTGGGCGTGTCCTTCTCATTGGACCACCGCAATTAGCATGGTAACACACAACAGGGTCCCTAGCAGCTTTGGCTGGCTGTTCTCATCTTCTCGCGCCAAACCGAACGATTGCGACAAGGAACAGGGAACCAACCATACGTTCCAAGTCTTGCCGCGAGCGTGATGCATGCCTTGAGACAAAGTGGCGGGCCGGCGGCGGCGGGAGGCACAAGCGACAGCAGCTCAAGCCTCACGCTGCAGCAGAAGGATTTTCTAGAAAGCCCATCAGCCAAGACCGGGCCCTCGAGAGAACGCGTGGGGGGCGCGGGGGGGGGGGGGGAAAGGGGAAGACAGTCCAAGCCGTGCCTGGGGGACAAAAGGTTTTTAAAAAGACCCCGAGGAAAGAGATGGGGCGCGGGGAAGAGTGGGGGGGGGGGGGGGGGGGGAGTTTTTTTCGGGGGGGGGGGGGGGGGGATCGAGTGGGAGACAAAAAGGAAAGAAAAGAAAAAAACCTTCTAGACGCAGGCGTGACAGGGCAAGGATGACGTTGGAGACGGGTAAAAGAGGTGGGGCTTGCAAACGCCAACCGAGACATTGAACCTACCGCACCTTACGTTCTAACAGCATGCTCCTGCAGCCAGCGCTTGACAGCTGGAGCGCGAACTCGCCTTGTCACTAAAACGTCAAGTTGGAATGGAACTGGAACCGCTCGAGCTACGGCTTCCGGCGAATCATAATGCTGAACGCAGCTATTGACACCTGGAGGCTCAATCGACGGCGCCTTCTCTAGTGTCCCGCTCCTGTGCTTCGCATGCACGATAAGGTTGCCCCAAGTCCAAAGACTGGATGAAATGTTCCTGTACGGATAGTACCCAATAGTAAGTACGGACAATTCGGGGACACGACCTTCAAGGTTCCCTTGCGTTTCCACGGTCGATTGTCGGGATCTCATCAAATACATGCTTTTCCTTCTACCATAGGTAGAGGCCAGCATTCATTTCTTGAGTCCATTGAACTGATCGGGACCAAATATAGAATAATAAATTAACATCTACAATGGCCACAACCTGGTACAAGAACTTCAACGACTGTGAGCAATCATCATCTTTCTGAAGATATCCTTCCTGCCGTTTTAGGAAAGCCACATCGCCCAAGCAAATATCCCTGGAACAGCCAGATGCACCCAATTCCATTCAACTCAGGTTGCCCCGCGCCCCTTTTGATGGCGGGGCCAGACACCCAGATTCTCCCACCGGCTAAAGCCCGGCAAAACTTCAACAGCGATAAGATAAGCTAGGTTTGTTCGAAAAGACCGAAAAAAAAATCTCGGGCGACAATCCGGCGGGCTCGAAGGCCTTGAACGAATCGCAACCCGGAAAAGGCGTTCGAGTCCTTTCAGTCCACATGCTTACCACAATGCCTCACTCGGAGCACGAAGGGCCTCTGGTCAAGCGACAGAAGCTTACTGTCGCCTCCAAGCCTGCGACGGCGACACGTCAGTCCTCGCGCATTTTCGCGCCTTTCCGAGTACGTCTTCCAGTGCCTGCTTAACATCTCCAAGACTAATGCTGCTCCCAGACCGTCGGCCTCGTCTCCCCCACGAATATACCCTTCACTTCGATTCCCCTAGGAAAGACGACGTTTCAAATCACGACATCCGTCGGAAGAGCCCTCCAGACTTATGATCTAAAGAGAGGTCTCAACCTGGTCTTCGTCACTCGTCCTCAGACTCCAGCCGACATCACCACGACGCTCGCATGGAAGGACAAGGTTTTCGCCGCATGGGGCGACGCCAGAAAGGGCGAGAAGCAGGGTCTCTGGGCCTTTAAGCGTGGAAAGAAAGTCGAGGAGCTCGAGCTCCCCGCAGACCTCAATGAGCCAATCCAACAGATCCTCATCTTCGGCTCATGGATAGTCGGATGCGGTGTGACAAGACTCGAGGTCTGGAAGTCGGCCACGCAGGAGCACTACACCACTCTTTACACCATGGCTGGCAAGTCGGGTGCCAACGACATCACTGGCGGTGTCACCAACATGCCTACCTACCTCAACAAGATTTTCGTTGGTCGCAAGGACGGCTGGGTCGAGATCTGGAACGTCAGCACCGGCAAACTCATCTACACCATCCTCCCTCCGACCCCCGACTGCGGCGCCGTTACCTGCCTTCAGCCTGCCACCGCCTTATCACTTCTGGCCATTGCCTACGCAAATGGGAACTTGGTGATCCAGAACATCCTAACCGATAAGCCCATTATTCAACTCAAGGCGGGCCACGACGACGAACCCGTCACTTCCATCTCCTTCAGATCCGATGGAATGGGAGCAGGTCACGACGGCCGCAAGGACGGTGTCATGGCAACCGCGACCGCTGCCACAGGAGACGTAACGTTTTGGGATTTGAACAACGGAGGCAGGGTTATGGGTGTTTTAAGGAGTGCGCACAATCCCCCGTCCGGCAGCGGACCGTTAGTGCGAGGAGGCATCAGCAAGGTCGAATTCCTTTCAGGTCAGCCGGTTGTTGTCACCAGTGGACGGGACAACTCTCTAAAGACCTGGATCTTTGACGAGACTCCCTTTTCCGCCCTCCCGCGTATCTTGCACCAGCGCAGCGGCCATGCCGCCCCCGTCAAGTGTTTAGAGTTTCTTCCCTCCGACTTTGATGGAGCCGATGCGGGCAACAAGTGGCTACTCAGTGGTGGTCAGGATCGCAGTCTCTGGGGATGGAGTATGCGACGTGATGGTCAGAGCACCGAGCTCAGCCAAGGAAACATCCGCAAGATGGCAAAGAAGACTGGTATTCTTTCTACAAAGGCGATGGCCAGGGGCCCTACGACGACTTTGGAAGACCTCAAGGCTCCCGAGATTACCTGCATTGCCAGTTCTCTTAACCGCGATGGTGGAATTGGCGCCATGCCTGGCAACCAGCCCATTTGGCAAAAGCACAGGGACAATAAGAAGAAGCTCGATGCTGAAGTGAGCGGGTCGACTGGATGGGAGAGCGTTGTTACGGCACACAAAGATGATGCTTATGCGCGTACTTGGTTTTGGGGTCGCAAGAGAGCCGGTCGATGGGCATTCCCAACCGGCGACGGCTCCTTCGTGTCCACGATCGCCATGAGTCCCTGCGGTACTTTCGCCCTGGTTGGTTCCGTGGAGGGTGGCATCGACATGTTCAACTTGCAATCCGGCCTTCACCGCCAACGCTTCCCGTCGAAGCTTACTCCCGCCCAAGCGAGAGCGCTGAAGATGCAGCAATTGAAGCAGGCTGACGACGTCGTGCAGCTACACACCGAGAAGAACAGCAGCTTTGCGCCCGGCACAGGGAGGCACACCAAGGCGATAACGGGCATCGTGGTGGACTCCATGAACAAGAACGTCATCACTTGCTCTTTGGACGGCAAAATCAAGTTCTGGGACTTTGTCACGGGCAACCTCGTGCACCAAATCAACTGGGCACCGATGGCTGCCATCACTGGATGTAGATACCACGCCGCAAACGACCTTATGGCCTTTACCTGCGACGACAACTCGGTTCGCGTTGTCGACCTGGAGACGAAAAGGACAATCAGAGAGTTCTGGGGCTGCCAGGGCACCATCAACGACTTCTGCTTCTCCAACGACGGCCGCTGGATCATCGCCGCTTCGCAAGATTGCGTTGTCAGGATATGGGATCTGCCCACTAGCCACCTTATCGACGCCATCCGCCTCGAGAAGCCCTGCACTGCGCTAGCCATGTCCTCCACGGGCGAATACCTCGCCGCCACGATCGAGAACGAGCTTGGCGTCGCCATCTGGACCAATAAGTCCCTATTCACACACGTCCCGACGCGGCAGATCTCCGACAAGGAGGCCGCGCTGCTCACCGGTCCCACGACGTCTGGCGAAGGCGGCGAGGGTCTGCTCGAGGCGGCCTTCAACGAGGACGACGCGGGCGCCGAGGACGAGACCGTCGTCGCGCCGACCATCGATCAGCTCAGCGCCGAGCTGACGACGCTGTCCCTGGTCCCTAAGAGCCGATGGCAGACGCTCCTCCACCTGGATCTGATCAAGCAGCGCAACAAGCCGACGGAAGCACCTAAGGCTCCCGAGAAGGCTCCCTTCTTCCTGCCCTCCGTCGGCTCCAGGAAGCAGCCGCAGCAGGCCCTCATTGAAGGCGCCGCGGCACCCGATGCTGATGCCGCAACGGAGTCTAAGTCCCGCATCACCAAGCTTGAGCGTGGCCGCATGCAGGAAGCTTTTACAAGCAAGCTGGACGACGGCGCAGCCTCAGGAGACTGTAAGTTCTTTCATCTAATTCTCTCCTTGTACTGCCAAACACAGAAGCTGACAAGTAATAGTCGACGACTTCATCTCCCACCTAAAATCTCTCTCCCCCTCGACCGCAGACCTCGAGCTCCGCTCCCTCTCCCCCGAGGACGGCGGGCTCCTCAACTTCATCCGCGCGCTAACGAGCCGCCTCGCGGCCCGCCGCGACTACGAGCTGGTCCAGGCCTGGATGACCGTCTTCCTCCGCCTGCACTTTGACCTCGTCATGGCCGACGCGGAGCTGCTCGAGGCGCTCGGCGAGTGGAAGGCCCTGCAAGCGCGGGAGGCTGGGCGGCTCGACGACCTTGTGGGGTACTGCAGCGGTGTCGTCGGCTTCTTGCGGAGCCCCAGGACGTAAGAAGACAAAAGAGACACAGAAAACGACAAGAGGAGGAGACGAGAAAAGCGTTTGTATTTATCGTTGTATCTGTGGAAAGATTTGGACCTGGAGATAAGTCATGTTCATGAGGCTTCATGAGAAAAAGGAGGAAGATGCCATTCGTGTGTAGCCAGCAGCGTCTGGCGAGATCGATCAATCAATCTTAATACCCACCAAAAGCTCAAAGTTCCAGGAGCAACATGTCTCTCGATTATCTCTCTAGAAGTCCGGGATTCTTCTTGGCCACCTATTCTCGTTTCCCAAATTCAGGCTAATACGGGGGGAGACTTGTCAAGCAATCGGAGTCGAGCATCCACACCCACAAGTACGTAGCTCTAAGTGGTGTTCCCGATGCCACCGTGAACCAAACTGGCATCAACCGGTAATCCCAAGCCGAACCAGCTTCCATGCATCGTGGGACTAACGCAGCACACAACCAGTTCCTCCCTTCGCTTTCCGGAGTCTGTAAAGTGAAAGACGCGATCATCCGATTCCGTCGAGTACTTTTCTCTCACACGGAAGGTCGGGGTGGTCCCAATACGTGGGAAATTATACCGGGCCCGGGAGAGCCCCCTGCTCTCGACGCGTTGTTACACCGACGCAAGCTGAGCACACGGGCACCACACGGCAAGCCGGCGCAACGTTGACGTAGGCGATTTTCCACGGTTCGTTCACCTCGACGAGGGCAGCGTCTGGGTTCCTGCAGAGGGAAGATTCTTACCTATGATTCCCATGACTGGACAAAAGATCTCGTTCCTTGGACGTGGGCGCATACCCGTTGACCGACTTGCTTGTTCCCAAGCCCGGGCAGCAGCAAGGGCACACTTGGCCCCGCAGGCCATCCCGGCTCGCCTCGGCGAAGAGGGCACCGAAGCAAGGTGGAGATGGGCGGGGGGCTTTTGCGGGTGGTCTGGGGTGGTGGGGGTGGAGAGGTTCGCGTCGCGCGGAGAAGTTCCCCGGACTCGAAAGAATTGGGCCGTGTCATTCGTCCACCAGTCCAGACCTTATTCCTCCATGCAATCGTGGTCTTCCTCGCATATCAAAAAAGTCATCATGGAACTCTACATTTTCCCAAGCCAAACGAAGGACAGCCTTCCCCGCACCGCGCTCCCTCTTTCCAGCTTCGCTCTCTCGCTCTCTAGCTATCCTTCATCCATTGGGCTACCTCTGCATGGCCACCCGTGTTCGGACACATCCCAGTACTGCGGGGAGGCCTGCCAGCCTAAAAGTCACCGGGTGTCATGCGTGGGCTTGTATCCCAAGAGAAATAAACAAATCCGGAGATGAGATGCCCGAAATCCTCCTGCATCCACAGGGCCCGTATGACGGGGTCTTTGAGAGAATAGCCTGCGCTCATAAAAGGCATTCTTCTCGTATAGCCTGCCAGCGCCGACCCCTTCTCAGTCTCTTCTTGCTAGCTAGGCAAGCGAAAGTAGAGTCCGACAAGATCAAGTCGATCGAAACCTTCGCCGAGTCCCCATACCGTCGTCGATCGAGCGTCTGCATTATAGTCACAAGAACATTCACAACGACCAAGGATGCGCGCCCCCTCCCTCCGCGGCGCCGCCCTAGGCGCAGCCGTCGCCCTCGCGGCCCCGGCTGCCGCAGCCCTGAACGCGACCGAGACCTCCGAACGGCTCATCATCGCTAATGACCGCCTCTACGCCGCCATCGCCAAGCCCGGCGGCTCCGTCGTCGAGCTCACCCTCGACGGCGTAAACCTCCTCGGCACCGCCTCTGGCGCCACCGGCCAGGGCCCGTATCTCGACTGCTACTGCACGCCCCAAGGATTCTGGACCCCCGGCAGCGTCAAGCCCACCTTTGAGCTCTATTCGGGCGAGGACTCGTCCGGCGTGCCCTACGGCGGCGTCAAAATGTCCGACACCTACGCCTCGACAGGCCAGGTCCTCGAGCAGTACTGGTTCCTCCGTGAGGGCGAGACGGGCCTGCACATGTTCAGCCGCGTCGCCTACTACAACGAGAAAGCGCCCTTCCTGCGCAACCTCCAGGAGCTGCGCACCTTGTTCCGCCCCAACGACCCCATGTGGACGCACCTCCTCACCAACCCGACGCAGTACGCGCCCCTCCCGTCAAAGGACGCCGTCGCCAAACAGGTTGTCGTCCAGGATGCCACCTGGTACCTGGGCAATACCCCCGAGGATCCCTACGTCCAACAGGAGGCAGACTGGTTCACAAAGTACACCTTCCAGGACACCTGGCGCGACGTCGACGCCTACGGCATGTTCGCCGACGGCTCCAAGACGGCCGACGGCTCCGCCTATGGCGCCTGGATGGTTTTCAACACCCGCGACACCTACTTTGGCGGGCCCTTGCACTCGGACCTGACGGTCGACGGCATCGTGTACAACTACATCTCTTCCAACCACCACGGCGACCAGACGCCCAACATCACAAACGGCTTCGACCGCACTTTTGGCCCGCAATACTACCACTTCAACAAGGGCCCCGCCGGCACCGGAATCCTCGACCTCCACGCCGACGCCGCCAAGCTCGCCGACCCGGAATGGAACGCCGCCTTCTACGACGACATTGCCCACCTCGTACCGAATTACGTCCCCTCCGCCAAACGCACCACCTGGAAGCTGCACGTCGACCTACCCGCGGGCGTCACCAAGCCCATCGCCGTGCTAGCGCAGAACGGGGTCGACTTCCAGGACAACGTCTTGGATACAAAGGCCTACCAGTACTGGGCCGACATTGACAGCGGCGGCTACGCCACGATCCCCCGCGTGAAAGAGGGCACCTACCGCCTGACCATCTACGGCGACGGCGTCTTCGGGCAGTACGTAAAGGACGACGTCCAGGTCGTCGCCGGCAAGGTCGACACCACGCACGCGCGCTGGCGCGAGGAGACAGCCGGCACGGAGGTCTTCCGCATCGGCACGCCCGACAAGTCGTCGGGCGAGTACCGCCACGGCTTCGCGCGCGACCAGACGAAGGCGATGAAGCCCGAAGAGTACCGCATCTACTGGGCGCGCTACGACTTCCCCACCGAGTTCCCCGAGGGCGTCCGCTTCCGCGTCGGGCAAGACGACGTCGCGCAGGACCTCAACTACGTGCACTGGGCGGCCTTTGGCGGGAAAGGCAACTCGTTCCGGCCGGAACTGTACCTCGGCGACGGCAACGTCAACAACTGGACCCTCGTCTTCGACCTCGAGGCGGCGGCGGTGACACAGAAGCGATACGGCACTTTCACGGTGCAGCTCGCGGGCGCCAAGACGGCGGCGGGCAACACGGACGTCTTCAACGCCAGCGAGCCGCACTCGAATCTTAAGTACACGGTCAACGTCAACGGAAAGGACCTGGAGCCGTGGGTGATTCCGTATTACCAGAGCAGCTCGTGCGCCGTGCGGTCGGCCGTCGTGTGCTATAATATTGCCAACAAGTTTGTGTTTGACTCGAAGCTGCTCAGGGCCGGGGAGAATGAGATTGTTCTGAGCTTGCCGTACGGGGCGACCGACTACGAGAGCGCCGTGCTGACGCCGGCGATTTACGTACAGTACGACGCGCTGCGGTTGGAGATCAAGTAAAGCGAGGTAGTGGTTGTCGTCGTTAGGGATACTGGCTTCAGTAGATGCAATAAGTGAAGGTTTCCATTTATCAATAAAGTTTAACGTTAATCATCAGACAACTGCCTATTTTTTCCCTTTAATTTTTCTTTGCCCTCTTCGGTTCCGGGGAAAAAAAAAGAAGAAAAAGGGTAAATTGAAAGATTTGACTTTGTGCCGAAGAGCCGGGTCCTAGCCGGGAAATTATTGAACGAACGCAAGCAAAGAGGCTGAGCTGAATTGGAGTAGGGACGAAGAATCGAATGGGTTCGCTGCGGTCGGATCAAAAACGGTTCGTTTCAAGACCTGTCAAGAAAGTGGGAGCGCCGTGTTTTGCGACCAGGCCCGGACCGCAAACAGCCACGAGAGACACGTAAGAAGACAGATTAGAGGTTGGTGGTTTACGTTCCCCAGGCCCAGGAGTAGGAGGAGTACAGGGGCGTGTTTGGGCCTGCGGTTTGGTTCATACCGTGGGCGTCGCATGAGAGTGGAAATCCGTAGATGGATTGTCAATCGCGTATCCGTACGGAGTACTCTGAGTACAATTGTGTGACCCCGAAATCACTGCTTCAACCCGTTGGACCATTTTCAATGATTATTATTTTTCCTTGGGGGTTTTGTCGTTGTTTACTCTCTCTTTGGGTTTACCATGGGTGAAATATTCAATGCCGAGTGGTGCTATTCATGGATGAACAGATCAATACTTTCGCGAAAGAAGAGAGACGTCTCAACCCGAGTAGTCGGTTTTCGTGTTCCAGAGTACGGTTGGAACTTGGCGCGTTTCTTGAATCGCGGGAGGCTACGTTAGACCAGCCTCAGAAGGTTGCGCTTGTGTCTAGATCACACCAATATTTGACTTGCTGGTTTCTCGGCCGGGGGACCTTCCGGAGAAGGCGCTGGGAAACGTCACATTGCGATAAACCGACTCGCAGTCCGTGAAAGGGACGACTCTGTGAGAAAGGCAAAAGCTGCCAACCAAAGAGTTTCGTCAACCCCGTCTTAGCCGAATCTTCCCCCCAGAGCTGAATCTACTGCGTAATTTCTTGTCTTGGCCGGGCGTAACCCGGCCACACAATTGAAGAAGTCCCAGAGAGATATCACTGCCCGCCCTGCCCCCGCCCCCCCAAATCTGCAAGTAAGTGCACGCAGGGCCAGGCACATCGTAGGGTTTTGCGAAGCAAGTGCCGTGGCTAAGGCTAAGGGATGCCGTGCAACGGCGAGCTGGTGCTCGATATGCATCAAATTCAAGGTTGAGCGGCAGAGCAAGCGAGCGTGCTAGACCGCTGCCGGCAAAAGATCGCCGGGCTGGAAAGAAGCTGTACGCCCAGTGTGACGGTCGGTAAGGCTGTCCATCTGCGTCTATCCCTAAGGTACTTTGGAGCGGCGCTGTGCCTCTACCTGGCTCTTTACGCTGCTCCAGAATGAGGAACAGATCGTTCGGCTGGCGTTGAGTCAGGCTAATGCGGCGTATTATTGCAGCTTAGGTTGTCTCTGATCAAAGACCTTTTCTGGAATCATCGATTCGTGCCCGCGAAATCCCTCGCCTCAAGGACTTTGGGAAGATGATGGAAATAGTATCAACAACTGCAGTATCGCCATCTCGCCACCTTGCCTCCGGTGAGAACCTAGGTTAGGCAGCACTTATTCCTTTTGCTTGAAGGATGATGGTTGGTTGGCCTGGATCCATCCAAGAGACGCACCTTTTGGCCGCAGGTGCCGGACCGCGCTGAATGCCGGGATTCCTTCTCGTGCGTAGGTGCCAGAATCAAAGTGATCGCCGGGTACTGGGCAGGGTCGCGGCTCCATCGAGGCTGATTCGTGATCTTTCGTCTTCGTAGCATCGCTTTTCTTGCCTGCAAAAGGTCACTTGGCCACCCCTGCTGCGGCCCTGGCTCGTCAAGCACGGTAATTTAAAAGCAGAAGCTATGGTTCGTGAAGAGAGAGAAAAGAGAGGTCACCCTGATGCAAAGAATACGGTCTAGATTGTTGTCATCCAGAGCTCCAGGCTCGATGTCGGCTCCCACCTGTGGGTCAGCTTATGGTGCGAGGTGGTCCCCGGCAATGGGAATGCGAGAATGCCCCTCCATCCCCGCTGTCAGCTCGGGTCGTCAGCCACCCCCCGGGGCCGGGATGGCCCTGATGTCTCTGATGTCTTTTGCTGGCATGTCTCTGGTGTTCTGCATGTCGAGGTAATCTTGTTGACCTCCTCGAAACAAAGCGAGCCCTGGTTCCCCATCTCGTGAGTCGCCAGTGACAACTCAGGAGACGGAAGAAAAAGAATTTTGCACGGCGCTCCACCGCATTGAGGATCAGCCTCTGCGCCGCTGCCGTGGGAAATAAGCTGTCAAGCAACGAATTGGAGACGTGGACGCCAGGGCCTGAAGTTCTCGGTCAGTCAGTCTTGGATGACGAGCAGGACTGGACTTTGTGGCCATGATTGTGCCAATACTTGGCGGCACGCCGTAGTCATGCGCATGGGAGGACAAGGTTCGCGGGCTTGTCAATAGTCGGTCTGAGTCTGTCTATCATCTGAGTCTGGAGCCCATTCAGTGTCCACAAGCTTGATGATCTATCTTGTCCATTACGTCAGCGGAGCAGTTTTCGGTGCATGCTCTGTGGTGTTCATTAGGTGATTGGGTTGTCCCGAGGCTGCGATGCTGTGCGATGACTGTATAGATCAGCCGGGGTGAGCAGTCACTCACAACAAGATGCGTCTGAGCCTAGATCAAGGGAATGGAGCACGGCAGTCGGAGCTTGTTGGTGTGCAAGTGTAACCTGCGACCTCATCATGAAGGGGGTTTTTCCTTGGGGATGTAACCTCAACCATGCTGGCATAAGTCTCTCGGATATTCATCACTCAGCATCCTTTGGGATTTCGTAGCTTTCTTAGGGGTTGCTAGTCAGATTGAGCTGCCCGTTGCATATCGGAATACGACTCTGTGCGGATGAGGAGCAGATTTAACCATCAGAGGGAAAAGTCGCAAATACCAAGGTGGGTTAGGAAGAAGGGGGAAACGATACGGATACGTCCTCTTCTTACACCAGCAGCTTCAGGTGTTGCTGGTGTTGCCAGACCAAGGAGGACTAGAGGAGGAGACTAAGGAAAGACCCGCACGTGGCGGTGCGCGATGTACAGATTTTCCCAATTAGGGGCGGCAGATACCAGGGTGTCCCAACCTACTCTGGGGCCATTCCCAGCCGAGGGCCCTTAGGTAGACAGAGCTGGAGCCCGGTGTAAGAACCCTTCAGCAGGGACTTGGGGCTGGTCATAGCACCCGTGGCTAATGGAAGGCCCGGATACCGATCTTGGCCCAGGCGCGCTGGGTTCCAACTTCGGAGGTTCGTCGCAAGTGGCTTATCGGCTGATAAGCGGTACGTACCTCTCGCATGGATGGGACAAACCACTCATCCGGGCAAGGTATCCGTACGTTCTTGCGCCGCCCGCTAACACAGCATAACATACAATCTTGTCTGAAACACCATCAACCGCCAGTCACCTTTACACATCCAGCTCTCAAGCTCCCCTCAAAAGACTCCCAAGCAACCAAGACTCCCCAAGAGTCTCCGAGCTGGCGGTCGATCCTCGTCCCGTTCCACCTTCTCCCAATGAACGACGGCGCTTACCGACCCGCTCGCTCTCCAAGGAACCGCTGTTCAAACGCCCTTGTCTTGACTTGTCTTGCCCCTTTGCTCCTCCGAGTTTGTTCTCTGCTGTTCGTCCTCTGGTACAGAGTATTCGTAGGTACACTACTTCGAACTTCGCGCTTTACCCTTCTGGTCATGATCTCATCCCATGCTCTTCCTAGGTACACCGCTGACACCACAGTCTGACCCCTGACTGTGATCTTCGTACTGCTTTGCTGGGTGGCCCCTGCCAGGGCGCAGCCGCCTGCGATGTGCTGGCTCGGCGAGAAGGCAGCTCCTGATCCCAACATCAGATGAAGCCTTGTTTTGTTTTGTGCTTGTTTCCAGGCTGCGAGTAAAGACATAGACAAAAAGGATCATGGCGCTGTCATCGCAGGATCAGGACGCTGGCAAAAGCTGCGCCTGCGCCAGCTCCTGCTTTTCCTTTCCTTCCTCCCACATTGACATTGACGACATCTCCGCTTCGTTCAGCTCATCGTCTTCATGCTTCCATTCCTGCTGCTTCAGCTTTCCACTTCTCCAGAGCTCTCCTACCAAGACTGGCGTCCAGGATCAGTGTCACCGTCCCTCTTCATCGCCTTGTCCGTACCCGCCTTCTTCCCACCACCTCCATAACTGCTGTCCCGGTCCACCAGTTCGGAGGAAACCTGGACAAGGGGCACATGGACCGGAATCCTCGTCCACTCCTGATACATATAATATTCTGGCCCTCCTCTACCGGAAGTGGCCACTCCTTATCCTCGCTATCTCAGCTAATACATATATTCTCCTTCACTACTCTCACTTCTCTACCTCGAGCAGAGAAGACCAGGCCAACTGTCCCACCTCGGTACTCAACACCTCCTTATACTTACTAATCATCAACATGGTCGCCAATATCGGAGGGCTCGCAGCCCGGGCAGTCTTCCTCATGTCTACTCGTCCCATTGCCCAAAGAGCAGACGTCACCTCATATACCAATAATGCTGTTGCCGCCATCCGCACTCTCGAGACGACCTGGTATAACGTGGGCTCTGGTCTTTGGGACAAGGCCTGGTGGAATAGCGCCAATGCCTTCACAACCCTCGCCGACTTCGCCATCCTGAACCTCGATGCCGCTAACGAGCTCAACATTGGAGGCATTCTGATGAACACTTTCAACCAGGCTCAAAAGGCCACAGCATCTGCTTCCAAGTCTATTGACGCGACTGGTCTTGTCACAACCTCCTATGCCATCACCAAGCGCGAGGCACCTCTTCCTATCGAAGGACGCCAGTCCAGCGCTCAGGGCTTCCCCAACTTCATCAACGAGTTTTATGACGACGAAGGCTGGTGGGCGCTCGGCCTGATCCGCGCCTACGATGTTACCAAGACCCAAGACTACCTTGACATGGCCGTGCGCATCTTTGCCGATATGAAGACCGGCGGCGGTACCAACTGCAACGGCGGGATCTACTGGAGCAAGGACCGCAAGTACGTCAACGCCATCGCCAATGAGCTCTACCTCAGCGTCGCCGCTTCGCTAGCCAACCGTATATCCGGCGACAAGGCCAGCTACCTCAAGATCGCGACTGATCAGTGGACTTGGTTCAAGTCCACCGGTATGATCAACGACGAGGGCACCATCAACGACGGCCTGGACGGCAACTGCAAGAACAACGGCGCCAACGTGTGGTCTTACAACCAAGGTGTTGTTCTCGGCGGTCTCGTCGAGCTCAGTAGGGCTACTGGCGACAAGTCAGTCCTGACAGACGCCACCAACATCGCCAAGGCGGCCATCAAGAAGCTGGCCGACGACAATGGCATCCTGCACGACAACTGCGAGCCCAACTGCGGCTCTGACGGCAACCAGTTCAAGGGTATCTTTGTCCGCAACCTGCGGTACCTTCACGCGGCGGCGCCCAACAACGACTTCAAAACCTTCATCACCAAGAACGCCGACAGCAATTGGGATACCAACCGCGACGGGGCTGGCAAGATGGGTGTTGTCTGGTCGGGCCCCGTGCAAGGCGTTTCCGGGCCGACTCACAGCTCGGCACTCGACTCCATCGTTGCCGCTGTTGCCGTCGCGTGAGCGAATTCTATTAGAGCTTAATTGTTCTCAGATCTCGGATCATCATCGGGCAGGCGTTGGAAAATTGCTTTTACACGACCGTTCTGCAACATTCCTTTCTTTACTTGGCGCAGGGAAGAACGGCAACGAATTAGACTTGATCAAGGACGAGATACTCTCAGACACACGGAGGTTCCTTTGATGCCCTCAGCTGAGCGAGACAAGCCAGCTCAGGCGGCGCATAGGAGGGACTGTTTATTGTTAATAATGACTCTAATGAGATAAGATACCATAGTTCGTTTTGGATAGTATTTAGGTTAAGCTTCCGCAAGAGCAAGCGAATTTACTTTGGCAGAGAAGTATTGGACAATACATGATCTTCGACCACACACATACACACGTCAGCATTCTAAGGTATCGTGAGACATACATGTTCACCAAAGGCAGTAAGTCACGATCCATGAGCCCACATGATCAGGAGAATTGCCCATCGAGCTAAGCCTACGTCAATCAAAGGGAGATGCTCCTCAAGGTCGGAGCCCCAAGGGTGGAGTAAGTGGGATCGGCGCGGGTGGGAATTGGAGTTGATGCAAACTTTCCAAAGCCAAAAAGGAGATCTCCCGAATCGATCACCCCTCCATCCATTCGTTCGCGGGAGGAGGGATGTGAACCGGTAGTGTACTGCGTAGCAACAAAGTTATTTCTGGCGCAATGCTGATCGCTTCCGCTTTAAATTGCCCGACGGGCAGATCGTTCAGGATGGGTGGTTGTCATGCGGGGGAAATTGGAATTGGGGACCATCGTGGTTTGTTTCCCCCCTGGTCCTGTCCAGTCAGGCATCACTTTTTTTCTGATTACAGAAGAGAGGCCCTAGGAACATGCCTATGTTAGAGTGGTCTGTATTCATGCTTGTTCACTAATTCTCTGCATGAGACTGCCTGCCAATTCATCTTTTCTCTCCTGGCCGTCTACCATCCTACCTGTGCAAGAAAATTGCTGGAAGGAAGGATAGAATGTTGCTTATCTGCTAATGAGCATATTCGATACCAGAAGGTGGAAGATTATCGATATGTAGATAGACGTCATATGGGAATATTGCAAGATGGTGGGAAGTCTTGGCTCTAAGCTTCTGTGGGGACTTGACTTCCTTAGGTGCAGGGCAGTCAATGATCCGCGCATCCTCCCATCTCCAACCACATGTCGGCCTGCATAGCCAGACTCTGTACTACGCTGCCCTCAAGCCACAGCTTCAGAATGTTACACACCCGTATTCTCGACCAGAGAAACTTCCCCAGAGCCCCAAATGACTCTCGAAATGTCATTTAGAGCCCGACATGCCTCCTTCCGATCTCTTCCGGTTGGAACAAGAGCTGAAGCTCGCTCGCACAAGATGCCATTAAGTCTACGCAGTGAGACATCACTTTTTACGTATTTTACTACGAGGCGGGAATAAAGTGCGCGCGCCAACTGCAGCGGTCCATGACGTATGGTTAAACTTTGACCCAAAGTGGGCGGTGCGTCGGAGCCTTCGGGAAGGATTATCGTGATATGCGCGCGTACGCGCGTGTACCTATGTATGAGAGAGAAGTTTCGCGCCTCCCTCCCTTGCAATTGCATTCCTCCGCCGCTGTGTATCCCTGGACGAAGACGCGCAGCTAGAAAAGACCGTTTCATCCCTTCCAACGAACTCCGTCTGTCCGACCGACCGAACGGGTTCCCATCCCAATCGGATGCGTTGCTGCTCTCCAAATCTGCGACGGGGCCACAAAGCGATTCATCGTCTCATCTTCGATTCAGCTACCTACGTTCTCTCAAATTCAGATCCAATCCCCTTGGGTAAAACGATAGTGCCCAAGGACCCCGGAAGCAGCCGCGGTCATGACAGCCGCCTCGGGCGACCCCTTTGGCCAGATCTTGAAGGACCTGGTCCTCATCGCCATCAGCCTCGCCTTCTTGCCTTTGACTACCGCTCTACTCTTCTTCAGTTATGCGTGGCAGCGACTGCGTCCCAGTTGGGCACACGAACCCGCCGGTGCCGCCGGCGCCGGCGCCGCTACAGACCAGCAGCAGCAGTGCCGCACCATCCTCATTACCGGCGTCGGTATGACAAAGGGCCTCGCGCTCGCACGACTGTTCCACCAAGCCGGCCATCGTGTTGTGGGAGCCGACTTCTCGCCCTACGCCTGCGGCAGCAGGTCCCGCGCCCTCGCCGTCTACCACGTCCTCCAGAAACCCGGCCGAGCAGGAGGAGGCGCCGACCCATACCTGGACTCGGTGCTAAGGATCGTCGAGCGGGAAAAGGTCGACCTCTGGGTCAGCTGCTCGGGCGTCGGCTCCGCCGTCGAGGACGGGATCGTCAAGGAGGTCATTGAGGCCCGCACGCGCTGCAGGGCCGTACAGTTCGATGTCGCGCGCACCAGAATCCTGCACGAGAAGGACGCGTTCATGGACCACACGCGGGAGACGGGCCTGCGCGTGCCCGAGTCGTATCTTGTCACGAGCCGCAACGAGATGTTCGCCGCGCTCGAGGAGGCCGCGGGCTTGTCGTACGACGCCGAGAAGGAGGCCTCCAAGCCCCAAAAGGAGAGGAAGCCGCGCTTCATTGCGAAATCAGTGGGCGTCAACGACAGGGGCCGTGGCGACATGACGCTGCTGCCGCTGCCGACGGAGAAGCAGACGTACGACCACGTTTACCGCCTCGAGTGGTTGGGCCTCTCGGACAAGGAGCCCTGGCTGCTGCAGGAGTTTATCGACGGCCACGAGTTCTGCACGCACTCCCTCGTGGTGCGCGGCGAGGTGAGGGCGTTTGTTGCGTGCCGCTCGGCGGAGCTGCTGATGCACTACGTCGCGCTACCGGCCGAGTCGTCGCTGTCGCAGGCGATGCTCGACTTCACGAGGAAGCAGGCCGCGTCGTTTGGGGAGGGGTTCACGGGGCACCTGAGCTTCGACTTCATGGTGAGCGACACGGATGTCGCCATGGCTAATGTCAGCAAGCCTGAACAGCTGAAGCTGTATCCGATCGAGTGTAACCCAAGGGCACACACCGCCGTCGCGCTGTTTGGAGATACGCCGGATCTGGTGGAGCAGTATTTGAGCGTCCTCGATGAACCGATGACTTCCAGAGGAGGCTCGGAGACGGACGTGGTGACGCCCAGGCGGCCGGCCAAGTACTACTGGATCGGTCACGACCTCTTCACGCTGCTCCTGATACCCACGGCGAGGATTCTGCTCTTCCGAATGTCGATTCCGGCGTACGGGCGGTCTCTGAGGGCCTTTCTCGAGCACGTCCTGTTCTGGAAGGACGGCACCTTTGAACTAGCGGATCCGTTGCCGGCGTGGTGGCTCTATCACGTCTACTGGCCTATGACTTTCTGGGACTGCATCGTCAATAGGAGGAGCTGGAGTCGGATTAACGTGAGCACAACGAAGATGTTTGAGTGCGATTGAAAATTTCAGTATCGATAGATCCCGTACTTATTAGGGGTTTCTGGTCGAAAGCTGTTATGTTAGACGGCGCACGTTGACTACTTCCATTCCATAGCCTCTTGATAGCTTCTTAGTAGCCTTGTAGTGCCTTGGCAGCGCACACACAGAAGCTGAAACAAGACGAACGCAAAAGCAAGCTAGACCAGTTGTCTGTGGTGGATTCTGCAGACTTTTCCTCAATGATTCTGATATGGCAACTTTCTGTACACCTCATGTCGGACTTGCCCGCCCTAGTGCCGGGATTGGCAACCAAATCAATACTCACTTGCGTCGCTCTTTGTATCGCTTAAGGGCGCAAAAAATATGCCCAAACTTGACATCTGAAATAAATTTCGACAAAACTTCATGTCATCGAAGCGCCCTTTGCACGTCACTGAGTCGATCAGGGGCTGTTTTGAGCATCTTGTCGGAGCGTTCCGAGAGCATTCCGGCCGGTGTTCCGAGGGAACCCCGCGAACCCCGCGTGAAGCCGCCCCGCGCGGCTGGTCGAACACTCCATTCTGAATCCACCCTCCAAGATTCGGGGAATTAGGAAATCGACAAATCGAGAATGATGTGGTGGAGGGTGGGGTAGTACGGTGATAACTGCCATGAACAGCCGACCCCCAGTCGACGAGCTGCGCTTGATTGGCTGCGTTGTGTTGCTACCTACGTCCACACACAATTGACTTCATCTCATGTGTGCGTCCCTCATACTGCTATAAAGGTGGCATAAAAGATTGTGATACTTTACTTTCTTGTGAAAACAAACCTTCCTGCCCCAAGCATATCACCGGGCCCGGCCAGAGAGAATCAGTCTTACTACTTGGACATCAAAAAGCAGAGTTTCTTCAAGATGGACTCATCCGAATTCCGCTCCGCGGCCGCAGAGGTCGTAGACGACAGTAAGTCTCTCAGAACGCTCGCTCACATAATCTCGCCTCTCTCGGCATCTCTCACCCACCTTTAACCATCATACTGTCTCATGAGCGTCAATTGCTGAAGCAGAGTCCTCCAGTCACAAAATACTACGACACAATCGCCGAACAGCCCAAAGTCCTTCCCTCCGTGACACCGGGTTACCTCCGGCCCCTCCTCCCGCACTCCGCTCCCGAGGACCCGGAACCATGGCAGACCATCCACGCCGACCTCCAATCCCACATCGTGCCCGGGATCACCCACTGGCAATCCCCTTCTTTCCACGCCTTCTTCCCCTGCTCGTCCTCCTACCCGGCCATGCTCGCGGAAATCTACTCAAACGCCTTCAACGGCGCCCACTTCAACTGGATCTGCTCCCCGGCCGTCACCGAGCTCGAGACAATCGTCCTAGACTGGCTCGCCAAGCTCCTCTCCCTGCCCGACGTCTACCTCTCTACCGCGCCCACCCGCGGCGGCGGCGTCCTCCACGGCACCGCCTCCGAGGCCGTCCTCACCGTCATGGTCGCCGCCCGCGACAAGTTCCTCCGCCAGCGCACCGCCCACTTACCCGCGGACTCGGAGGAGAAGGAGGAAGAGACCTGGCGCCTGCGCTCCAAGCTCGTCGCCCTCGGCAGCGAGATGGCGCACTCGTCCACCAAAAAGGCGGCGCAGGTCCTCGGCGTCCGCTTCGCCACCGTCCCCGCCCCGGCCGAGACGGGCTACGCAATGTCCGGCGCCGCGGTGGCCTCCACCGTCGCTGCCCTCCGCGCAAAGGGGCTCGAGCCGTTTTACCTCACCGCCACCCTCGGCACTACGGACACCTGCGCCACTGACGACTTCCCGGGCATCAAGGACATCTTGACCTCATCCTCCTCCTCCTCCTCCTCCTCCTCCGCCGCACACGAAGAAACAGACGACGACAGCATCTGGGTGCACGTCGACGCAGCTTACGCCGGCTCGGCCCTCATGCTCCCCAAGAACGCGCACCTGACGGCGCCCTTTGACCGCTTCCACTCCTTCAACATGAACCCGCACAAGTGGATGCTCACCAACTTTGACTGCTCGGCCCTCTGGGTGCGCGACCGCGCCTGGCTGGTCGAGTCGCTGAGCATCAAGCCGGCCTACCTGCGCAACCAGTTCTCCGAGGCCGGGCTCGTGACGGACTACCGCGACTGGCAGATCCCGCTCGGCCGCCGGTTCCGCAGCCTGAAGCTGTGGTTCGTGCTGCGGGCGTACGGCGCCAGCGGGATCCGGAGGCACCTCGAACGGGGCATCACGTTCGGCGACCGGTTCGCCGAGATGCTGAGGTCCAGGGGGGATTTGTTTGAGATTGTGACCGGGCCGAGGTATGCTTTGGTGGTGTTCACGTGCAAGGCGGCGGCGGCCGGAACTGGCGACGGGGCCAGGGACCGGGAGCGGAACAATAAGGTGACGGAGGCGGTGTTGGAGAGTATCAATGGCGAGGGTGTCATTTACCTTACACCGACGACGCTACATGGGCTGTATGGCATCCGTATGTGTACCGGAAGCAGCCAGGTCATCGAAGAGGAGCACGTCAAGAAGGCGTTTGATATCATCGTTGCGGCTACGGAGAAGGCGCTGGCAGAGGCGCAGTAGATTCTCCGTACCTCTGTAGAGTGATTGACTGAATAGACTTGGACATGAATATACATCTCCGCGCTCACAGTTTCAAATTACTGAAGAGGGCTATACCATGTGATTTGGGCTGCCATAACCAACTCCTGAGTTTCTTGGCTCATGAAATGGGTGCTTGTAAGGTTTTTCTGCATGGTGACTTTTGATACAACTCCCCACAGGGACTAAATTCATCTGAAAACCTTCCCTCACGGATAGAAAGGGTCTAAATGCTTTCTACATCGGTGAGCCTTAGCAAACCATGGCCAACACCTAGCATTGAGTGGATCGATGAATGGGCTGGCACTGCAGAGTGCACACAAATCACCAAAAGGGTAGACACGGGATATGGCAAGTTTTCTCATCAGATGTAACACACATACTAAATTGTAGATGCTTATTGAATTTCAACGAACGATCTGTAAAAATATCCGACACAAATGTCCGACACAAAGCGTCTGATCCATGCAAATGCTTTCACCCGCTCGGACATAAATCCTACCCCCTTCGGTTATAGGATAGTTAGCTGTGTATGTTTTCGATCTCTCCCATATGCAAACCCTCCCATGCTAGTCATAATCATTCTCGTAACGTCGTTTAGTGATGTAATTATAATGTCGTACGGCCCGATCCTCATCCAAAATTCCGACCAGAGCAAATTGGTAAAGCACCTGCGTCGGCAGGCAACTCTCAGCAATTCTAATAATATTCCCTCGACCGCGACGCTGGATTACTCCGGCTGCGCTTCCGCTCATCGTATCGCCCACCGTACCCATAATCCCTCTCAAACTGGTCAATGGCCCGCGCATACCCGCGGTCCTCCCTGGCACCGCCCCTCACACTGCTCTCCCTCCCACTCTCCTCGCGGACCCGGGATGCTCTTGACTCGGAACCGTCGCTCGGCGGCGGCGCATCGTCCCTGACGGACTTGTACTCCCTCTCGTGCCAGTCCGGGTCGTAGTAATCCCGATCGCTCCTATCGTCCCTGAAGCTTCGGTCGTCTCTGTCGTCGTATCCTCTGTCCCTATTCCTCTCCCCACCAGCCTGGCTGCGACTGCTCCTGGGCGGCCGCGATCGGGACTGTCGCTGTCTTTGCCTCCGCCTCTCTTCCCGTCTGTCCTCCTCCTCATGCTTCTCCTCCGTCCGTTTGAGGGACTTGTCGATCCCGAAAGCGATGGTCGCGCCGATGAGGCCCAGCGCGACGGCCTGGCCCCAGTCGAAGCCAGGGACCTCCTTTTCGAATTCTTTCCGTTCTCTGCGCTTCTCGGGCTCTGCTTTCCATGGTCTCGGATCGGGAGGGAGTAGCTTGGTCGGCTTAACCATTTTGTTTGTATGGTGTCTCGTTGTAGTTGTTTATAGTTCCGTTTCTGGTCCCAGATATGAAGATCTGCTATATGTATTTGATGGTGTTTTGTTTTATGTTTCGCTTTAGCGTCAAAGACTCTTGTTCAAGATCCGTCCGCAACGGCGTCTTTGTTCCGGTGTTCTTAGTGCGCGTCCGGGTGGTAGTAGTTTGGCGTACTTCAAAGCGGCGTCAAAGTGCAAAATTGCAGCGGCGCATGGGGGTTTATATCCCAAAGGATTGCAGGTGGCGTCTGGGGCCCTTGCTGATGGAGGTGCCTGATTGAGACAAAATATGCAGGGGGGTTTCTGACGGCGTTGCACTTTCCAACGGCAATCGAGGATCCTGATCGATGGTGGCTGGCAAGGGGACATAGCAAAGCCCGAAGAGACAAGCTGGGGCACCTCTAGAAATTTGATACCCAAGACCAGGCCAGCCCCGGCCCTTCACCGCTGAGCACACCGGCATTCCCCCGCATCCACTAGCTGACATCTGCTATCCATGCTCGTTGACTGCCGGGAGCGTAGGAGAGCTTACCCATTGGGCTCCTGGCTGGAAAGCTTGTCGTCACCGTGCCTGCATGATGTCATGGGTCGGCCCCGAAATGCCCCACCCTGTCTTACCCCGTCATTCCCGCCGGGCCAGCCCCGCCAAGCCGTTGACGTCAAAAGGTCTCGATCTGGCCATAGCTCCCGGCCCTCCAAACAGATAATGCTCCAGCAAATGATGCCTGTCCGCGGCGCACAGCTCGAGCGCCAAATGCCACCATACCATCGTGAGACCATCGTGCCATTATGCCGTCGCACACTCATGCCCTCCTACCGTGCTACGCACCTCTGGGTATCCAACGCTGTCTTAGTCACAAAGCCTAGCAGGGCTCCCCCCCTGATCTAAGCCGGACCCCCTCGACAAGCGGTTGACGCCGTCACCGCCAGGCGCGGGAAGCAATGAAGCTGTTTCGAGGCACACCACGCATAGAGGAATATGTTGGTCCGTTGTGGCAGTGCAAAGGTGGTATCATTTATTCCCCTCGTGTGGGCAAGTCATGTCTAACGTCTGAGAATCTACTAGATGCTGGCTCTTCTGGGTGCCATAGTCCTCCGCATCGCCTTCTTTGCTTCTGTTTCTTCCATGAAGGGTAATGACCCGTCGTCTCGGAGTTTCTGCAAGAACTCTTGCCCGTACTTGTATCCCATCTGATAAAGCTCGTCAAACTTGCCAAAATCGAGCGTGCCATAATCATCAATCGGAGGCCGCATGTAAAAGCAGCCTGGCATCGTCTTCGCCCGTTCCAGGGCGTCGACGCTAGACACGTAAGCCAGTCTAGCCTGGATCTCAGCCAATGTCGGAGGGTTGGCGGTGCCCGAGAATGGATTCCACCTATTCCAAAATGCCCACACTCCCGACAGCGAATCACCATACGCCTGTGGAGTGTCGTCGTCAAGTGAGCCAACGTCAACCGAGAAGATGGTGTCCACACCCAGTCTCTTCATGTGCGACACGGTCAGGTTGTCAATGTAGCCACCGTCCAAAAGCATACTCCCCTCATCGCAGAGTGGTGGGAGCAAGCCAGCTAGTGACATCGACGCTCTGATGTATCTCCACGCATAGCCACTAGTGTGGTATTCGACTCGACTCTTGCTGATATTTGTCGTGTTGCAATAGTATTCGAGCCAAAAGTCTTCAATTTGAGTTTTGCCAAAGGTCTTGAAGATGCCCCGATTGAATTCATGTCCGGTGGTGTAAGAGGCAGTCGGGTATGTAAGATCAAGAGCAAAACGCCACATACTGGCCATACGGCCCGAAAACTTCTTAGCGAGGCCGAAGATGGGAACAACATCGGCATGGCGAGCATAGAGGGCGCCAATGAACGCTCCGATGGAGGTTCCGCCAACGACGTCGATGGGGATACCAGACTCTTCCATAGCCTGGATGATGCCGATTTGGGTGATGCCTCTTGCTCCGCCGCCACCCAGAACGAGTCCGACGGATTTGCCGCAGAGGCGTCTCGCAAGACGATGGAAATCGCCCTTGTATGGCGCATCTGGAGAGTAGAAAGGGCTGTGCCGCACCTTCCTCGACGTGTACTTCTGAATCTCCGCCTGGATGATCTGAACTCTCTCCTTCAAGGTGCTCGTTCGCTTTGAGGGTGGATGTACAGGCATGATGTTTGCTCCAAGAGCCATTTGCACATGGTAGTGCCCACCATTGATCCACATACGATTCCTCAGCCATGCTCGAGTCAATCCCGACTGAGAATACCGTTCAGAGTGGAGAAGGACGAGAAGCTTTCTCGCCGTAGACTTCATCCCCAACATGAAACGCTCGTATTCTCCAATTTCTGGAGAGCCCTCAGCGAGACCAACGAGGAGGATGCAATCAGCTTGGGTGATGCATGTTTGAGTCCACGGGGAATTGACGTTGGTATCTGATGTAGAGTTAGCATTGGGTTTCAATCAATCAGTGGCATCAAGGAATGTGAATTTGGTAGTCCAATCAGGAAAAAATTAGAGTATTGTTTGGCCTTCAACGGTCTTTGCCTCGGGAAACAGGGTTTGTTCATCATAAAAGGGACGCTTTGAGTGAATAGTGCAATAGAGATGATCCTTACCTGCAACGTAAACAACGAGGCCATACTTTTCTTCCAGGTCGGCCAAGTACTGGGACAGCTTCAGCTTTCCCATCTTATTGAAAGCATGCTTGCCAAGATGGTTGAGAATGGCAGATTGATTCAGGAAAGTGGCACCATTTGCAGGGCCAACCTGAGCCAAAGCGTTCATCAACCGGTTGCCAAACTCAACCACAGGAACACCAGAAGTCACCGGCAAGATCGCGACGGTCCTCAGGTTGAGCGACGAGGAGCCTTTTGTGATCGTGTTGGTGTTGCCAGCCTCCTTGGAGAGCAGCTGCGATGGGTCATCGAAAAAGTTCCTCATTCGTGACGCAATGATTTTGGAAATCTTGATCGTGATATTCGGATGCTCCTGGGCAAGACTGTTAAATAGTGTGCGCGGGAACTTGACCAACTCAGTCTGGCGGATAGCGTGAAGCGTGCCTGGCCTCACAGACTCCGTCAAGACTTCGAGCTCACCCACACTCTCGCCCTGGCCGAACTCAGCCCGTACGCTGACACCGCCATCCTTTCTGTCCTGCACAAGACGAAGCCGACCGTTGAGAACAATGTGGATCGCCTCGCTCTCTTCGCCTTCGTGGAACAGCACTTGGCCAGCGTCGACTTGCTCCCAGTCAAGGGCAAAGTCAATGTGCATGATCAGACGCGGAAGCAAGCTCGTCAGTCGTTTTGCCATTGTAAGCAAGACAATGGGATAACGGTCGACGATTCTCTCGAGAGCGGAACGCGGTAGGAACCCTACGTAGACGTCCGTCTTGGCCACAACATCGATAAACGATCTGTATGACGAGACTGTGCCCACGTACCCAGCAAGACCCCCTGGCTTGATGAGTGACACACTGCGACGATAGGGCTGCTTCTTCTTCGCATCCAGGTGATCTGGTGGATATGCAGGAGACCCATCCATGCCCATGTGGCCAGTGTGCAGTGTTGTCCTACTCGAGGACTGCAAAATGTCCGCCGAGGTGTCCTCTTTCGAAGTGCAAATGTCGAGGAAGCCGTCCACAACGTAGTAAAGGCCGGGATTGCGCTCGCCTTCCTCAACCAACACGGAACCTTTGGGGAAGAATACAATTTCCACGTCATCCTTCATATCGCTTGCAAGGATGTGAGCATTTGGCGGCGTGTTCAATGTGAGACCTCCGGATGTCAATGACTCCGTATCGCCGTCACCAGAAGCATCAAACGGGCCCATGAGACCAAAAGCGTTGTTACCAAGACCAGGTCTCGTTCGTCTCTGGTCGTACGAGAAGAGCCGCGGAGACCCTTCCACGGACTCGGCCTCGCGCGACAGGCTTCCGTTGCTGCTTAGACCGATTGCCTTGAACATGCATTCAAGGATTGATTGACGGAATAGATTGTCTTCATCCAGCGACTCTCGGCCGTCGATGGAAGCTCGAGACTGCCTCTCGGTGGTGAACGGGTTAAAGGCTCGCTGAGCAAGCGGGCTTGTGCCCTCCTGACGGAGAGCATCGGCAACTTGATCGAGATGAACACTATTCGCACCTGTTGGCCGGTGGCCTACATGCCGAGCAGACTGGATGTTGGCCAGAAGATCGCCAGGGCTGGTTTGGGTAGAGGCTCTCTCTCTTGGCGGTCCTATTGTGGTAGCGACCTGGGAAAATGACCTCTCCTTGGTAGTCATGGAATGCATCATGGCATCCTTACGGAGCGTTGACGTTGACTTGCGCCGACGATGGGCGTTGGCGTTATGCAGTGCAATACCTTTGCTCTCCGATTCGCCGCCGACTCTCTCTCTTTCCCGGTCAAATTTCTCCTTCAGTCGCTGCAAGGCATCGCCTCTCAGCATGTTGGGCAACTGGCACGAGGTGAATGAGAGCATGTTCTTTTCTGTCTGCAAGACTTCACCAGTGAGCCCCAGATAGTTGTAAGCCGTTGCCAACGTGACTCTCTGGAAACGAGAAAGAATGACTTGGACAATGTGGGAAGTTGCCTTGGGGTAGACCTTGGTGAGCCGGCGGAATGCGCTAGCTGGGATGATGGCGATAGTGGTGTCCACTGTAGCTCTTGCAATGATGTCTGGGTGGGCTGAACCAGAAGTCGCTCGACTCTGAAGCTGAGGGCGCTTCGGCTGACGAGCACTACCAGGAACACTGCCTGTGCTGTCAAGCGAGATGGGTGGGATTCTCGCACTGCCAGGCAAGTTAGGCGTCGTAGCCCCCTTCGGAGGTTCATCGATCCTCACTCCGGTCCTTTCCTCCGGGATCTCTGGAAACTCGGGAGTTGCTGGGAATGGACTGGCGGGATCGGAAGGCATGCGGCGGAAGCCTGCAGTCCGCGGGAACGGTGAGGTCCTCAGCCCAGCACTGCCTGAGGTGGGCTCTGGGGTGTCGTCATCTGTTGAACGAAGTTTGACGTCTTCGGTAAACAGCGACATGATGGAGAACAGAGACGACATTGGAGCTCCATTGCGAACCTCGGTGAGCAGTTGATACCTCTGCTGTGGCGCTGACGCGACATCGTCGTCTTCTCCTGGATAGGCAGAATCTCCGCCAAAGCTGTCGCAAGGGTCTGGGTCCATGGGTCTAGCATTTCGGCCAGATTTGACAAAGATTTCCACAAGACCGTCGACGACGATACAAAAACCCTTCTCTTCTTCCAAGTTGAAGGTTTCGCCAGCGATGAGCTTGCGAGTTTGCATGCTCCTAGTCAGCTCGTGGAAGACCTGCCGCTCAAGATAGCCAAAGATTCTGATGGCACTGAGAAACTCGTCCAAATAGCTTGATAAGCCTGATTTCTTGCCCTCATCGTGGGATTCGGGGAACAAATCGACGTCAGGCTCTTTCCTCTGTGGCTCGGGAGGAAGGCGAGAGTACATGTTGAGGATGCGATAGCGCACGACCCAACTGACAGCAGATATGATGGCAATCATGATTACCATACTGCGCGTCAAGTCAGCAGAAGCTCGTAGGCAGCTTGGTAGGATGGTGGAGCGCATACAGAGTAGTGGCGTTCATTGTTACAGTCCAGCTTGTCGAGAACATGGTGAAAAGGACAGTGGGGATTGTAATGGTGACGATTCGAATCGCCCAGTACAGGATCGAAGAGATCAAGGACAGAATGGCAAGGATCAATCGGCCAAACAGCCCCAACCAGCTGGACGATCCCTGAGCCGCGACGACCTCCTGCGCACGCGTGAAAGCGGACGGCAGGGCTTCGGGAGAAGCCTTCATTGTGGCCGACAAGCTCTCTGACACCGCGTGAGCGGCATTCGAAATGTCGGACGACGACGACATGGCTGCGGTGTGTTGTGTTGGGACGGGCGTTGCAGCATAGTGCAGCAGCAGATAAAAGACAGATTACATGATGCAGTGCGACCCTGAGGCTAGCAGGGCGCGGGTAAGGGAGAGCCTCTGGTTTTAAGCCGTTGTTTGGTGGCTGAGACGCAGGACCCAGGTGGAAGGTGGTTGGAGAAAGAAAAATTAGAAGAGGAAGGAGGAAGAGCTTTTGCGCTGCGGGGGAGCTTGAAGAAGCTTGCAAGATGGAGGAACATTAGGTGGGCACGGGCGGTCAGCGAGTTGTGCCGCCCCACGCCGCCAAAAAAGTCCCAGGGGCGGAACGTGCGGCATGTGACGCCAGCCTGCCAGCGCCAATGGCTTTCCTTGAGGTGATGTGGAGGTGCTGGTAATGCTACATGGAGGGGCACGACGGTAAGTTGCATTAAGGTAGGAAACTCTGATCTTTGAAGATACGTTCACGATACTCAACGGCCAACTATCGACACCAAACTACGCTCTTTCCAAGCCAAATTACGCATGACCTGAAAGAAAGAAACAGAAAGCGGACGCGATGCCATTTGCGCAGCTCATTCTCGGCGCTCCAGGCTCTGGAAAGAGCACGTATTGCGATGGCAGTAAGAGCCACCCTTGCCAACACACAACTTCATGGTCTGCGATGCTAACACACCGCGCCTAGTGCACCAGTTCATGGGCGCGATTGGTCGCGCGTGTTCTGTGGTCAACCTCGATCCCGCAAACGACCACACAAACTACCCGAAAGCGCTCGACATCCGTGATCTCGTCAAGCTGGAAGATATCATGGCCAGTGACAGGCTTGGTCCCAATGGTGGCATTCTCTATGCCCTGGAGGAGCTCGAGCATAACATGGAGTGGCTAGAGGAAGGCTTGAAAGAATTCAGCGAAGATTATATTCTCTTTGACTGCCCCGGGCAAGTCGAGCTCTATACACACCACAACTCTCTGCGCAACATCTTCTTCAGGCTACAGAAGATTGGCTTTAGGGTGAGTTGCTCGCGATACTTGCCCCCGATACTTGCCCCCAATACTTGCCCCCAAAATGACCTCGCTGACTTTTTCCTAGCTCGTTGTCGTGCACCTCTCCGACTCTTTTTGCTTGACACAACCCTCTCTGTACATCTCCAACCTGCTCCTGGCCCTTCGTGCCATGCTCCAGATGGATATGCCACATATCAACGTCCTGACCAAGATCGATAAAGTCGCCTCCTACGACAACCTCCCATTCAACCTCGAATACTACACCGACGTCGACGACCTCTCTTATCTGATTCCATACCTGGAAGAAGAATCGCCAGCAATGCGCAACGAGAAATTCAGCAGGCTGAACGAAGCCGTGTCAAATATGATCGAGAGTTACAGCCTAGTCAGGTTCGAGGTCCTCGCAGTTGAGGATAAGAAGAGCATGATGCATCTTCTTCGGGTAATTGATCGAGCTGGGGGATACGCCTTTGGCAGCGCAGAGGGCGCAAATGACTCCGTCTGGCAGGTCGCAATGCGCAATGAGTCGTCCATGATGGAGGTACAGGATATCCAGGAGCGCTGGGTTGATCGCAAGACGGAATACGACGAGCTGGAGCGGAAAGAATGGGAGGAACAGGCCAAGATGCGGGGGGAGGATGATCCCAACGCCGGGCAGGCGCCCCAGCCGTCTGCCGATTACGATCCAGACTTTGGCGATATGACGATACCTGCAGATAGTGGCGTAAAAGTAGTGCGCAAGAACAAATGATACCCTTCAGCCGTCTTCTTCAATCATGTCATCCTCGTCAGAGACATCCGACGCGTCGAACATGACCGCATCCTCGGCTTGGGTCCTGGGCTCTGAGAACAGTGGCAGCGCGCCACTCGCAGCAGCCGCAGAAAAATCCGCGGCGGCGAGCACCAGCTGTCTGGCTTGTCGGATAGCCTCTTCCTCGGCTTTCCGGATGGTTCCACTAACTCTGACGACCTTGAAGGTGCAAGGCTTGCCATCTCCGCTCTTCAGAGGCACGCGATTCATAAACGTCAGGGCAGCCCAGACCAGGCGGTAGTGCGCTCTCTTCACTTTCAATATGAAAGTCGATGTTGCCTGAGAGAGGTACTTGACTATACGACTGTTAGATCCTGCTCAAGATGGACGGACAAATTTATTCTCCTGAACTCACCAATGAGGTTCCCTTCTATGGCACCAGAACCGTAGTCTCCGAAAAGAGTAGCAACCTCAGCTCGGATCGCCTTTAGAAGAGACTGAGGAGTGAGACTTCCCGTCGTTGGTTGATGCCTCACCACGAAGTCTGGAACACTGGAATGCTGTTTTGCATCTTCTGGCGGATACAGGATATTGACGAGAATATATCTCTCTTTGATTCGGACCATCTTGGCGCGATCAGGATCGTGTCATGCAGGGGAAATTTGGCCTTGGAAATTGATTCTTGTGAAAGTTCAAGCTGAAGGTACGTATCCTGCAAGTGCAATCCGTCAGAACGGGTCCATGCGAGAACACCTCTGCTGACTAAGGCGGGGGAGCTTCACCTCCGATAAGGTAGCTCACTCCTACCCCAAGCTCCCGACGTCACCAAGCATAGTTCGCTGAAATGACATATAATTTATCTGTGGTGGTGTGCTAGATCGACGCCAATTTTATCTTGAAGAACATTGTCTTTAGGAAATTGTCTTTCACGTCGGTTCTCGGCACCTTATATTGACAATCTCCACAATGACTGACACCCCGCTCAAAGTAGCTATCCTGATCGTATCGACCACAGCATCAAAGGATCCTTCGACAGACAAGTCGGAACTAATCCTTCGAGATGTGATAGAAAACGAGGGCGGCGGAAAATGGCAGGTCACAGACACCAAGATTGTGCAAGACCATGTTCCTCAGATACAACGGCAGATCATGCTGTGGGCAGACCTGGGTCCCGTAGAGGGGGTCAACTTGATCCTCACTACTGGTGGGACCGGTTTCGCTGTGTCAGATAACACACCCGAGGTAGGATAAACGAATTGCAAGTTGGATTGGTATTAAATTAACCATCTAATACAGGCTGTCGCAACCCTTCTCCATAGAACCGCCCCCGGTCTGGTTCACGGAATGCTGGCAGCGTCTCTGGCTGTGACCCCATGTAAGTGATGGCGATACTTGTAATTAAATCTCGCTGATGGCAATAGTTGCAATGATGTCAAGACCGGTGGCAGGTACACGTAACAGCACCGTCATCGTCACTCTACCTGGATCCCCCAAAGGCGCCAAGGAGAACTTACAAGCCATTCTCAAGACGCTGCCGCATGCGTGCGTACAGGCTGCCGGCGCTGATTCCAGGATCCTTCACTCAGGTGGGATGAAGAAGCTCGAGTCAGAAGCTGGCATCCAGGGCGCCTCTACAGGACCAGCGCCTCGGAAAGGACAAGCGCATTCCCACGATCACCACAGCCACGATCACAGCCACGGCCATGTTCACAACCATGGGCACTCACATAATCACGGGCATGGGCACGGGGGCCTCGTCAGACACACCAAGCCGGAAGAAAATCCCCTATCAAATGATCCAAGTCTCGGCCCGAGTCGCAGATACAGAGAGTCACCGTACCCGATGCTGGAAGTGGACGATGCCCTGCGGCTGATCAAAGACTTCACCCCTGACGCCGAGGTCGTGACGACCAAGGTCGACGTGAACATCATCAACTCAGTTCTCGCAGAAGACGTCACGGCCAGGGAAAACGTGCCAGCTTTCAGAGCATCCATCGTGGATGGGTACGCGGTGGTGGTACCCGAGGACGGCAACATGAAGGGCGTCTTCCCCGTCACCGCGGTATCCCACGCCGCCCCTGGCGAGGTCAAGACCCTCAAGGAAGGAGAAATTGCCAGAATCACAACAGGAGCTCCACTACCTCCGGGAGCTACGTCGGTCATCATGGTCGAAGACACCATCCTGAAGTCAAAGACAAAGGACGAAAAGGAAGAAAAGGAGGTGGAGATCCTCGCCGAAGGGGTGAAGACTGGCGAGAACATTCGTGAAGTCGGCAGCGATATCCAAGAAAACGACACAATCCTAAAGAAAGGCGAGCAAATATCCGGCGTTGGCGGCGAGATCGGCCTCCTCGCGGCCGTCGGCGTGGCGGAGGTCAAGACCTACAAGCGTCCCATTGTGGGTATCCTCTCCACGGGCGACGAGATCATCGAGCCGGACCGCCCCGGCGGTCTCCGCCTGGGAGAAGTCCGTGACACAAATCGCATCACGCTCATGTCCGCCGCTCGCCAGTGGGGCTTCAAGGTCGTTGACCTCGGCATCGCCCGCGACAAGGAGAAGTTGCTCGAGGAGAACCTGCGCGAGGGCCTCCGCCGGAGTGATCTCCTCATCACGACGGGCGGCGTCTCCATGGGCGAACTGGACCTGCTCAAGCCGACGATCGAGCGGTCACTCGGTGGCACGATTCATTTCGGCCGTGTGGCTATGAAGCCCGGTAAACCGACCACCTTCGCCACGGTGCCGGTCAAGACGACGCTCGGGAAGCGGGTCACCAAGACCATCTTCTCGCTGCCTGGAAATCCGGCGTCGGCCTTGGTAACTTTCCACCTCTTTGTCCTGCCCGCCCTCCACAAGCTCTCTGGCATCGAGCCCACGGGCCTGCCTAAAATCCCCGTGACGTTAGGCCACGAATTTCCGCTCGACAAGGCGCGGCCGGAGTACCACCGCGCCGTAGTCACCGTCGGAAAAGATGGATCCCTGTCTGCCAACAGTACCGGTGGCCAACGAAGCTCAAAGGTCGGTAGCCTTAAGTCTGCGAATGCGTTGCTGGCTCTCCCATCCGGTTCGGAGCCGTTGAAGAAGGGGGTCAAGGTGGAGGCTCTGTTGATGGGGGAAATCCGCGTGGAGCTGTGAATCATTAAGCTGTAGCATAACAAGAATCAGTGTGCGGGTATGACGACAAGATGTCCTCTGTTCTCTAACCAATTGCCTCATCAAACTCCCCCGCGCGCCTGCTTGGGTACAAAAATTGTTTGAGGGAGAAACGAGGTCTTGTTCTCAATAGCGATGTGAGAGGTGCATGTAGGAAGCTCCGGTCGAGATCCTGCACAGGGCATTAAAGGTCCAGAGGTCTTGCCGCGCAAAAATCATCTCGATGAGGAGCTATAATACTTCGATAGTGTACAATACAAAATGTCCTTGCCCTGCCTGTATGCCGTTAACGCCCGCCCAAGTAACCTTGGTGTAATGCAGTGCTCCACTGTACATCGTGTCCGAGGTAGATAGTTGCTATGCTGTCGGTGATAACCTCCCCTTTTTGAATCTTTCATATTGTGTAGACAGCATGTTGTTATGCTTATGCCTTGCCAAAAGCGTTGGCCTTGCCAGAGACAAGAAGTCCAACAATCAGACCGAAAAGACCAAGGACAGAGCTGAAAATCTCGACGACAAGAATCTTAACGAAACTGCACAACGACTAGTTAGCAAACTGTGGGCGATCGCTCAATGTATTATCTGAATAAACGTACAGTGTTGGGTCGGCGGCATCAGCCAAGGCGGCTCCACTGCCGTTGATGCCGACAGCGACACCGCAGATGAGGTTGCACATTCCGACGGTGATACCGGCCCAGAAGAGGGCGAATCCAGTGTAGTAGCTGTTGCCGTCGTGCAGGACCTCACCCTGGACGTTCTCGAGTTGGGCGGAGAAGACGATGGCCATGATGACGCCGTAGATGGCAACGACTTCGCAGAAAATGATGGAGATCAAGTTCTTTGTTCGCACGCGCGGGGCCTTGACGCCAGCGCCGAGGATGGATGAGCCGGTGATAAAAATACCCCTAGATGCCGCCTGTTAGATATCGGCTTGCGCGCCGCTTTGTTGCCAGCTAGAAGAGTCCGAGAACTTTATCCGTACCATGCCGCGCCCACAACGGAGAGACCGATGCAAAGGGCAATACCCGTGTCCGCCCACGCATAGGGTGAGATAGATTCGAGGAACTCGCCGACGTTAAAGGCCTCGCCCGATCCCGTGAAGAGCATGTCTGTTCGAAGGTGTTAGCTGGCTGTGTCGCGGATCGTCGATGCATCGCGGGATAGGTTCGTACAAGCTCCCACAACGAGAAGGGTGCTCCCAATGCCGCCCAGGCCATATGTGAGACTCATCGTGCTCGATTCGGTACGTGTGGTTGCCGGTGTCGTGGGTTGTGGTTGACGGCGGAGATCTGGGGGGCGTTGCAGCTACGTCGAGCTCTCTCGTCTAGGCGAGTGAGGTAAGGTATCTGAGGTAAGACCCAGAATCGGCAAGGTCACATGATGTGGCTTCCGGCGTCCTTAGGTAATGCGTGGCAGAACGACGATTAGAGAGAAAGCCAAGCGTGGCAGGCACGTACCAGGCTGGGAGCCATGGCAAGAGCAACAGTGGTCCCACTTTCAGCAGCTGAATAAGCACAATCTAAGGATATCCTCAAACAAGGCAACTATAAATACAACTTCGCCTCTTTCACACTCACAACCGCCTGAACCGACACCCGCCCGCAGGAGATCAGAACAAATCTCCAAGATGGCTGCCGCACCTCAATCGTTCTACGAGCTTTACCGCCGTAGCAGGTACTGCGCCATCCATAACAATTACTACACAAATGTGCTACATATGACTAACCAATGACTTGATGCAGCATCGGCCTTGCGCTGACAGATATGCTGGATGATTTAATCAGCGAGGAGCGAATTCACCCTCAGCTGGCGATGAAGATCTTGGCCAACTTCGATCAGGCTATTACAGAGGCCCTGCAGAAGAGCGTCAAGGCCCGCCTGACCTTCAAGGTAAGTGCTGCATGTTGCCCTGCGGCGTTGCGCCTAGGCCCGATATCCATCGACAGCCTCCGGCGCCTTCCCCCGGCATATCCAAATCTTGTAGTCAAGCTTCATGGAAACTGCTGGAGATGCGCCGCACAAATTGGCGTGATCATGGTGAACCAAAGCTAACGTTGCGTGCATCACAGGGCAGTCTGAGCACCTACCGTTTTTGCGACGAAGTCTGGACGTTTCTTATCAAGAATGTTCAATTCAAGCTTGACAATGGTGGGCAGATTGTGACAGCCGACAAGGTCAAGATCGTCAGCTGCAACGCCAAGAAGCCGGGTGAAGGCCCTTGAAGGGAATGCACCCACGACCGAGAGGATCAGAGGCGGCCTCGTCTACCTTATTCGCAGACACGAACGAGATACGCATTTTCGGACAACGGCGATGGGAACAACGACGAGCGCCCCCAGCGGCTGCATACAATAGGCGTTCAGGTTCATGCTCTTATGATGGCACGGGTTAAGGACACGGGAGTTCATTCAAGATTGCCATTTTTGATACCATCAGAGGTTTGTACAGCATCGTTCATAGGGTTGCGTCAGCGCCTCAAATAGACTGGCTACCTGCATTGGAACTGTGCTGCTACTGTCGGTCTTGATTACGATGCGCTGCGACCAAAGGCTAAGTCTGGGATGGCATTATATTTCAACTTGTCCCAACGCAGGGACTTGTTTCTGGCCAATATTCACGGCCGACTGCATCATTCGTGGAGACAACGCCGCTCGACTGTCATACGTCATCTTCATCACAGTGTCCCCACTACGCAGGTAATTGACGAGACAAGTGCAGGGCAATTGCCCGGTCAGAGAAGCAACGATGATGCATCTGTCGAAATTGAAGAGGGATTTGAAAAAGTCTCATTGCCTGCCAACAAGTCCCAGCTTCTGAGCCTCAAACAACAATCCTAGCCACTTAGTAGGCCGATGCCGGGTACCTGCAGAGCGAGCCGGGGGCCCCATCTTCCGGAAACGGGGGGGACACCCGAACTGATTCCGCGTCGGGTTTCCTCCCTGGCAATTGGCGATTGGCAACTGGCAACAATGAACCTGGCGTATTCTTCCCTATTTCAGCCTCAACGGTCTGCGATTTCCAACGACTTGGTTGCCAATTGAATTCCTTTGTTCACCATACAACCTTTTTCTAGTACCTGTCGTACAGAGATCTCGTCAGACCCGCATTCATACAGCGAAACAACCCCGAAGCTCTGAAGACAAGGACGCGTGCCCCTGGACTTGCATGCACTGGGGTGTTCCCCTTACACTAGTCGTGTGGCTTCTCGAGGACTTTGTCAAACAATCCCATCCACCATTGAGACAAACACGCCAGCAGTCGCCGTCAGACTTTCCATAGCGCCCTCCCGCTACTTTGGGGAACCTGTTGCTCTCTTATTTGCGCGCACATACTCTTTCCCGCACGTGGGTGCATCTGCAGGTGCTGCTACACCGAGCCGCAGCAGCAGGGCACCGGACGTTCGCCCGGCCTTACCGTACCTCATCCCTATCGCCAAGCCCACCACCACCAAGGCCGTCATCCATCCCATCCAGCAGCAGTAGCAGGGATCACTCACACCAAGAGCAGTCTCCTTCCTCTTCCGCTTTTCCTCCACCCTTCTCTCTCCACACAATGCTCCGCCAGCGACAACCTGCCGCTGCATCCGCCCCCGACCGCTCTCAAAAGGATCATATACCCACCATGGCGGCAGCGAAGACGACAACCCTGGACAATGAGCGCAGTCCGCTGCTCCCACGCCACGAGGACGACGCTCACAGTGAACCGCCGACCGAGGCAGAAGACGACGAAGAGCAAGCGGCTGAGAGCATGGCCTGGGCACGACGGAATCAGTGGATTGTGCTCGCCGTTGCGAGCGGCGCCTGCGCTGCGTTCAACGGCGTGTTTGCAAAGCTGTGAGTTGGACATTTCTCATTTCGGTTCAATCGGGGGGTGGTTCGTTGGGTGCCTTATGATGCCAAGATTGTACTATTTTGAGTCGGCATCACATTTCACGACCAGTTTCTTTTTTTTCTCCTTTTTTTTTTTTTTTTTGGTTGCGCTACCAGGGCAACTTGGTTCATACCCGATAGTTGTGTGAACTAAATGCGCTCCCTTCGAGTGTCTCGAGCATACCTCCAGGCTGCCTTTTGTTGAATGTCTTACTGACAACTATACAGGACTACAACTGAGCTCACAACGACGATATCCCAAGCAATCTCCAACTTTCTGCATCTTCAAGACATCGAGGGCGCCTTTGAAGTTGTCATGCGAGCAGTAGGTTGGCTTGGACAATAGTAGTCATCAAATTTCTCACAATATTACAGGTCTTCTTCGGTCTTAACCTAGTCTTCAACGGCATTGTAAGTTTTCCAGCCCAAGTCTTCGGTTTACCTGCAGGACCCTAACTCAACTAACACCCACCCCAGATGTGGACTCTTTTCACAAAAGCACTCGCCAAGGGCCAATCAACCACACAGGTGTCCATCATGAACACATCCTCCAACTTTGTCATCACAGCTATCCTCGGCTTCGCCATCTTCTCCGAGTCGCTGCCGCCGCTGTGGTGGGTCGGCGCCGCCATGCTCGTCGCTGGCAACGTCATTATTGGCCGCAAAGACGAGGAAGCGGACAAGTCTGGCGATTACGCGCCGTTGCCGCAGCAGCCGGGTCTCGCTCCTGTCCCGCTGGACGTCAGTGACGAGGACAAGGATTCCGAGGACGAGGATATTGTCGATTTGGGAGACTTGAACTCTGTGGAACACCGTGCTTGAGATCATTCAAGACCACTATATACAGGATACCACGTACATGTTTACTTACATATGTCACACATATTGGATAGACAGACAATACCCAATTTGATTAGGAGTGAGTTCACATGGATCTTACATCGCTGTGTATTCTTACAATTGTGAACTCATTGGCTGCCCACGCTTAGTCCGGCACGTGTCTATATATATATGTATAGTTACTCAGTAGCTTCTCAAAAAGTATTTAATACTCAAAGAGCATCAACAAGTAGTCACTCGACTTTCTACACTGTAAGTGATTACCCGTCCGCGATTCCTCAGGCAGGTAATTCCAGACACAAAAGAAAAGAACCAAAACAGGCGAGGGAAAAGCCGACTTGAACTCACGACCTCTCACGAAAAGAGAAACTCTTTAATCGAAGAACCCGGCCGGACGACGTGGAGAGTCACCAAAATTGCTATGGTGAAAAATGCAAGAAAACGACAAGCTGTTTATGGCACTACGTAGGGCCATGAGCCAACATACTTCTCTGCCAGTGAAGGCTAGATAGGATTATAATGCTCAACAATCGACTACAACGGACGCTGCTTGTTGACAACTGCCTAATCTCTGGTCCCTGTAATGGTTTGCATGAGAGCCAACCAATGCAATCTTTGCTTTAGAGGTAAGCGTGGATAGTCTGAAGAAACGGTTTGTAAATTGACGAATACACTCGGAACTCTCCGAACTCCAACCTCCTCCCTCCCTCACAGTCTCAGTTCGCCGGTAGATGCCATAGTCAGACCAGGCAAGTATGATTAGATGCTTCGCGGCATTTACACCGCAATCTATTGACATCTACCTATATCTCAAATCATATGTTCGTAACCACATTTGTATTCATATACGCCAGCCCAAGTAGTCATGTACCTCCCCTGAACCGCGCATTTCAAACTCCAGGTCCCAGGGAGCCCTCATTAGAAAAAGCCAACACCAGAAATCTAAATGAAACCTCTTTACCGGTTCTCAAGCTCCAAAGCGCCGTCATCGACGACATCCTCGTCGCCGTCTAATATTTGCGCCCCAGCCAAGCGACCACCGCCCCCACCGCCGTTAGTGCCACTTCCACCTCCACCACTGCCCCCGCCGCCGCGTCGCTCTTCAACCGATGAAAGCTGTATTCTCCCGCCAGAAGCCGTCGACACCTTGTCAGAAACCCACCCAGCCGCACGCCGCATCGCGCTCCACAGCTTCTCCTGGCTCTCCGCAAAGGCGGAGTCGTCGCGCGGGTTCTCGGCATGCTCGGCCGTGAACTGATACTTGAGGCAGTCCTTGACCGTCACCAGGCCGGATAGAGAGCCGTGGTACTCGATGAGAACGACCCGCGGGCCGATTTTGCGGAACAGTTCCATCACGGTCTCCAAGGGGAGGCGCGGGTGGGCTGTGACGGGCGTGGTGTCAATGTACCGGCTAAAGTCAACCGACGCGGTCGACATTGGGTCAAGGTTGACGGTCACGGTCGGTGTCAATGGAGTAGTGGCATTGAGTGCGGTCGGTGGGGGCGAGAAGGTGCATCTGGCGTCGGGGTTGATGGGTCTCTCGCGCCGTACGCGGTCGATGGCATAGCGCAGCTCGGTGCGACCAATGTAGCCAACGAGGATCTTTGAGGTTGTGTCCTCGACAATGGGGAAGCCCTGGTACTTGTCCTCCTTGAGAAGCCTCTCGAGCTCTGAGAATTCCATGCCGCTCACGGGCAAAGATGTAAGCTCCTTTCGCATCACCTCTGAAACGGGGACGCCAAAGTTGTGTTCCTCCTTGTTATCTAGGAAGGGAAATCCGCTGAACCAGATCATCCTATCCGCAATACCACCTTTGCCAAACATTTCGCTGACGATCTTGGTCACGCCGACGACAATCATGGTGGGTAGAATGTAAGTCAGGGCGCCAGTGAGCTCAAACATAATGACAACGACGGACACGGTAATGTGCATGATACCACTCAGCGCGGCGGCAGCGCCGAGGAAGGCGTACGTGCCGGGAGTGATACACGGCTCGTCTGGCTTACAAGCTGCGAAGAAAGCACTCGTAGGGTTGGCCTCGTGGATTGCCTGAACAATGATGCCGACCGTCCGCCCGAATGAAGCCCCGATAGCCATGGACGGAACGAAAATACCGGCTGGCACTTTGCAGCCGTAGGAGATGATGACCAGCAGGATCCTCAGGATCGTAGCCAGAGCCAGCGACAAGATATTGGAAAGTCTCTTGTCTGGCTCGCACAGGCCGTGGTAGTCCTCGGCCCCCTCGCACTCGAGGAACAGGATTTCCATGCTCTCGGTCATGTCGATTCTCAAAAAGACGTTGGGGTAGCAGATGATTGCAGTGCCCGCCGCGAGAATCGTTGCCTCCGCAATGGCGTACTTTGACAGATACTTCTTCCTAAACGCCTGAGCCCGTAAATTCCACTTCATCACAAAGGCGCCGTAGAGTCCGCCAAAAATGCCCAATATGATGTAAAAGACAACCTCGAAGAAGTGCCACGATCGATCGTAATGGACTTGGAACATGACAAGCTGTCCCGTCCTGAAAGGATTCATGGCCGCAAGCACAGCCGTCGCCACAAGCGCACAGAAGTAGCTGCGCCATAACGTCTTGAGAGGAAAGTAGTTGGACATCTCTTCCAGAGAGAAAAGCACTCCGCCTATGGGACTGCCAAACGCGACAGCAACACCAGCAGCAGCACAGGCGCTCAGTATCTCCCTCGTCTTGGAGGCGTTGCGTCGGTATTTCTCGAACAAGCGCGAAATAACGTTCCCGGTGCACACAGCGTAGTGCACACTGGGACCCTCCTTGCCTACGGACAGACCAGAGGCGATAGCCAGGGGCAGACAAACGGACTTGATCAAGAGCGTCCAGAATCCCAAGAACCCCTTCATGACGAAGCCGGCAATGATACACTTGATCTCGGAGATACCCGATCCCGCGGCGTACGGCGCAAACGACTTGACCAGCGTGGCCGAGGTGAAGGCAAAGACGGCGCCAACAATGATGTAGATAACGTAATTCGCCGGGCCGAATCCCGTCCAGGCATGCCACTCGTCGCAGCCATTGTCCTCGCCCCAGCAGCAAAAGTTTTCGTTCAGATAGAATGCCGTCGTGCAATGTCCCATCTTTATATCGGACAACCACTCCGTAATAATATTCAGAAAGGCTGCGTTGAGCCCAATGGCGATACCAATCAGCGTGACGACAAGCCAGCCCTGCGCAGCGTCGTAGGACTCGCGCAGACGATACCTCCAGCCCGCCGCCTGGCCGGTGTCGAGCATCCCAGCCCGCCGCCTCCGATGCAACTTCTTCCGCGCCTGCTCCCTGGCGGCATCTTGTACCCAGTCTATGGTGGTAAAGTCCTCGTAGCGCTTGATCTCGGCGATCTCGTCCTCGATCTGCTGCTGCTGATGACTCGCCGGCGGACCGCCGGCGGCCTCGTCATCGTGCTCGCTTTGTTCGGCGGTCGAGACGGCGAACGAGATCCTCGAGCTGATGGAAGGGCGCGGGGGCCGGTGCGGGCTGTGCGAGAAAGATGTGCTTCGGGAAGTCATTGTCGCATCCGCGCTGTGCTCATGTTCGCGGCGGCCGAGGATGCGGAGGGATGGGGGGGTGACGTTCCAATGGGGTTCGTCCTTGGAATTAGATGTTTTCGACCGGTTAGGCTGGTTTCTATCGAGCCTTCGTAGGGAAATGTGATGTTGATGTACACTGGACCTTCTTTGCCTGCCGATCACCGGGAGTTGACATTTGCAGTTGTAGTCGCAGTGTGCAGCAGCAAGGTTAGCTGGGAGAGCAGGGATGATGAGGACAGTGATGGCCGACTTGCGGTCTCTCAGCTAATGGGGACGCTGCGAACGTCTCAAATGTGGCGGGGGCTCCCCTGCAATTGGCGTTTAAGCTTTCACCCAGCACAAGCGGTACGGTGCACACCGGCGCGTTTTTAGCGGTCGCGTCCCAGTGGCCTTTTTGGCGCGACTCTCTATCAAAAGTGATTCCCTCCCCTTGACGACTACCTCTTGGAAGACATCTCACCCCCACGAATGCCACAAGCGACGATACCACGGCAATTCTTTAGTAAATCAATTGTTGACTCACAACGCATCATCTCATTCAAATCAAGACCAGGAAAACTCGGCTATTGACGCCAGTATCTCTCCATTACTTAATCCTCCTCGGTGTGCACTTACGCCAAGGTTTAAGCAGGTAGGCGGTCCTTCTTGACCTTCATCACAGTCCCAAATCCAGCTCCCGGTCAAGACGATTTTCGAAAAGATCGTGGTCATTGGCATCATACGGCTCACTAGGATGTCATAAGAGAAGCTTTGGATGCCTTCCTAGCCTCAATTACATGCACAGGATCAGTGGAATGGATTTGTATGAGCTCCAAAGCATTTTCAGTTGCTTGGCCCTTGTTGGGCGCCTCGTTGAGAGGCCGGCCCAGTCCTCTCATCGACCTCTTCAATTCTTTCTTCCTACCTGCTCAGCCACTCTGGCCAGTCATATCAACTTACACGACCTTTACACCACAATCCGAAATCTTCAAATAACTAACATTGTCCAAGGCATATCGTCTAAATCTCGTCGCCTGACAAACGCCACTCATATCCCATCCAAACTCATAATGCCTCCCAACAACAACGCGATACCCCCCAGAAAGGAGGTAACAGGCCAGCCCGCCCTGCCTCGTAAGTCATTTTCTCCCTCTTCACAACATTATAGGCTTTCGATTTCCTGATCTGATTAACCCCTGGCAGTGGCCCGCGTAAAGAAGATCATCGGCACGGATCCAGATATTGGGATCTGCTCAAACAATGCGGCCTTTGTAATCACTCTGGCAACGGTATGATGCTTTCCTCCATTCCCCAATCTTTTTTTCTCATCAAATGCATATTCTGACCCTCCGCTCAAGGAAATGTTCATTCAGTATCTCGCCGCCGAGGGCCATAACATGGCAAAGGCAGAGCGCAAGCCCCGTCGTAACGTTCAGTATAAGGACTTGTGTACGTGATTCTTAGAAACCCACATCCCACTTCTTCTTCAACCATGCGCTTCTGCCTCAAAGAACTGTGAGAAATTGGAAATAAGATTTACAAAGAAGAAAAGAAAAGTGGAAAAAAGGGACAAGCCACTAACAGGAAACACCCCTCCAGCAACCGCAGTCAACCATCACGACAACCTCGAGTTCCTCGAGGATGTCATCCCCAAAACGGTCCCCTACAAACAGATCAAGGACTCGGCTGCCGCCGCTCGGCTCAACCCCAGGAAAGCAGACCAGGAACCCAAGAAGCGGCAGTCGACCCTCAAGGCCAACGCCAATGCCAACACCGCTTCCAGTAGTAGCAACGGCGTCAACGGCTCAGCCGGCGGTGCTCCGGCCTCGGATCCAGTGACGGCTGCCCTCTACTCCGACGACCCCAACGCCCAGCTGGACGCCGAGTCTCGCCGTGCGGCCGGTGACGAGGACGTCGACATGACGGGATAGAGAATCCTGTCCCGTCCTTATCCCCTTGATCTATCTCCTTCCTCCCTTATTTGAAACGTCGCATGATTGGCCCCTTTTGTTAAGCCAGCTGGTTATTTTGGAATCCCGACACCTTTCTGACTGGTTGTTACGGGCTGAACGCCTTGGTCAGCAAGCTTGGTTGTGAAAAAGCACATAGCAGAACCGTCAGAACAGTAGCATTCACAAACAAGGAGGGAAGACAACACTATTATGAAGTGTACGATGAACAGTTGTTTCCTCTTTTCCGCCGAAAAGTATTGAATCGGCTACTTTTTTCTCTTCTCGGATCCAATGAACCCTCCATTAGCAAAAAAAAAAAAAAGTGTCGTCTTCAACCCGAAGTAATTTTCTTCTTCTTCATCAGTAAACAAACGCCAGTCCATGTTATGACCGTTTTCGCAACCTTATTTGAAGTTGCCCTGCCTCTCCTTTGAGCGCACCCCCTTCTTTTACAATGAGGAGTATTTGGACCCTCCTAACGCCACCGATCCTCAATCCTCCATGGTGGCGTCCCCGTCCAGGTGTACACCCGCGGGGATGGTCCCCTCCGTCAACATCTTCTCGAGCCGGATGATCTCCTGCAGGCTGTCGGCCTTCTTGATCATCTCCTTCAGCCGCTCCTTCTCCTTGTCCGTAAGCTTTATCCTCGAGAGCTTCGAAGGCGCGGCGCCGGCCGTGCCGTTGGAGGCAGCGATGTCGAGTTGTTTGGACTTGTTGCCCATGATCTGATAGGGAGGAAAGAGGGGTCAGTATCGTGCGTGATGCCCGTCGTTCCGCCGTGTGATACGTAGACGTAAAGATTAAGGGGGGGGGGGGAGTATACCTTGGCCGCCGCGCTCGTGGGCTCCTCCGCCGTGCCAAACAGCTCCCTGGCCTTCTCCCTCTCTGCCTCCTTGACCTTTTGGTAGTCCAGGAACCGCACCGTCGGACATCTCCAGACGACCCAGTATCGGTAATTCTTCATTGGTCCGTCAGCCTCTCTCTCTCTCTCTCCCAAATCCCTTCCGTCAAAAGATAAAATGGCGCTCCAAAAGGGAGCCATAAAAAGGGAAAAAGCGCACCTCCTTCTTGGTCACCGGGTTATCCACCAACACCAGGTGCGTCAACCGCTTGAACCCCGCCAACACGTCCAGGTCCGCGAGCTGCGCAATCTGGTTCGACGCCAGCACGAGCTGCTGCAGGTTCGGGATCGCATTGGGGAGCGAAGCCTGTATGCTCGCGACGCGGTTGTGCGCCAGCAGCAGCGTCGAGAGGCGCTGCGAGAGCGGGAAGTTGCCCAGCACTTGGATGTCATTGTCGGTGAAGTCGATGGAGTCGTGGGGCTGTTTGTTTTCGCATGACAGCAAACGTCAGCAAAACTTCCTTCCCAAATGTTTGAAAAAAAAAAAGGGGCCAAACAGAGAAGCTCGGGAGGAGGAAAGAAACTCACGCCTGCAACACCCAGATTCTCAATCGCCGGGATTCGATGTCCTATTCATTCCAACCGGCGCAAGACGCTATCAATTCTGGCCCTCAAAAAAAAGTGTAGTATCTGTTCCTTTCAACAAAACGCACCTCGGAGATCCAGCTCCCGCTCCTTGAGCGGGTTAAGGTAGGACAGCGAGCCCTTGATGAGCTCCGCCGTGAGCCTCATCTTGGTGGTTCAGCTGGTGGAGGAGAGATGGTGTTTTGGTGTTTTGGTGCTGGGGGTTACCTCGAAATTCTGGCCAAAAAAAAAAAAAAAGAAAAAGAGGAAATGTCAATCGTGGTCGGTGATGCCGCGATTCGCTTTCAGTCGTCGGGCTGTGTGTTCGGTGAGTGGCGCCGCCGCAATTCTTCGTCGCGTGATCGCGTGGGTAGAGTGGTGGATGATTCGACGAGGCTGAAAAGTTGACGGTCGACGAGGCGGCCGAAGCCCAGCGTCACAAAATTTCCCGCTTGATTAGAGCTGCCATCCCCGCGATTATGTACAGTGTATTCTGTTTCCAGCACGGACTCCCGCTTCTGTTCTACCTGGCTCATTCCTTCATCTGATGATGACGCACTGTGTATGTCTCCCATGTAAATGCTTCCAGGTTCAAATTGAGATGATCACTGACGTGACACAGCCTAAGTTACCAAGTTGTCGCTTGGCTTCTGATATATTAAAAAGAAAAAATCTATTCACTAGGTATCTATGTTCGATGAACCCTCGACCAAACGCCAACGAAGTAAGCCGGTCCGCTATGAAAACACAAACACCACTCCGGACCTATCCACCGATAGCGTCATGCTGTATGGGAGTTCCAGCAGCGCAACATCCATAATCGAATCCAAGTGAGATCGTAGAAGTTGCTGCTGCTGAAGGGAAATCACAGTCGAGCGGAGCGGTCGCCCGCCGGTGGCTGCGCCCTTCCCACTTACCGCAGCATTAGGGGCCGTGGGCGCTTGTCGTGGGATCCTCTCCGTGTTCAACGTCATGGCCGTTGTCGGATGAGAGGCCGTAAACGTGGGCTTCGGGTCCTCCCCTTGCAGCCCGCTGTAGACCACGGAGCTTTCTATGCGAGACAGGTCCCAAAATCGGAGCTTCTTGTCCGATCCCGCAGTGACGATGAACGCATGCCGTACATCGCGCGAATCCTCCGAGGCGCCTGTGCCTACCACCATGGCACGAACACCGCGATCCGTGTTTCCGGTTCCGCTCGGCTCAATGTTGGTAGCGAAGCGCCCAAGCATGCCCTCAGGCTTGTCCTCATCCACCTCCCAGGGCTCATATCCCTTTGGGCCCTCCTTATTACCTCCAACACGGTAAATCTCTCTGCAAATCGTGCGTTCCAGATCCCAGACGGTGACTTCGCCCTGGCCAGTTCCGCCAGCGACGCAGACCCATTTGCCTCTACCCTTGCTTGGGTGAATGCATAGTCTGTAGATGGAACTCTTGCCTGGGACGCCCCACCCCTTGAGTCTCATCCGGAACCTCAGATCCCAAAGGTCTATGACCCCGTGAGTCGTTCCCACGCAGAGCCAGTTTCGCTTGCGGTCAACGCAGAAACACGTAGGTGTCCCGTGGTGGACAGGATTCTCCAGCGTATACAGCAGCGACATGGTTCGGAGATCGATGCCGAGGATCCTGGAGCGATTCGTTGCTAGAAGCATCACCGAGGTGGATTCCACTTTGAAGTGCTCACACCACACTGCGCACTCGTCCTCTGGCAGCTGATACTCCCGGAGAAGGCGAAGTTTGCCATATCGCAGTGTGCCACTTGCCACGACGGTTTCGACCTTGACAATATGAACGCTTCCATCACTGGCGCAGCTGATGAAACAATGCGTATTCTCGATGAAGCAGAGCGCGAGCACCGAGGCCCCATCGGCGTGCTTGTGAGTTTGCCTTGATCGGTGGGTGATATTTTTCTCGAGCCGAGCACTGTCCCAGACCTTGACAGTCCCATCATCACCTCCTGTAATGAAGAAGACGTGGTCTGGCGACACCACCAGGCGGTTGATTGAGCCAGTGTGTTCAGCAAACGTGGCAACCATCCGGCCATGTGGGCGCCATGGCTCGTCGCCTGGTTGACCCACGGAGCGATTGGTTTTCCGGCGTGTAATAGGGGTTACCATCGGTCCAAACTCGGCGATGTCGTGCGGATAGTTGTCCTGGTACATTGAGTCGAGCATTTTGAGAATGCTGGGATCGGTTCCCTCGTAGGAATGGTTTGGCTTTAGTTTGGTCACAACACTCGTAGTACTGGTTCGTCGATCCTGTATGTTTGGCCGAGAAAGAGGAGCCGGGGCAAACGGGCCCTCCACTTGGCCAAAGGCATTTGCTCCCGACATGCCAGTCTCCGGCACGCTCTTGTTGCTGTCTCTGCGGTCCAGAAGGCTTAGAGCGCTGGCCTGATGGCGGATGGCCCTCCGAGTTGCGTACGGCTGGTCATGGACCGAGGCCCCATCGTCCGTTGGGCTTCCGACCGTAAGCTTGCCCTGCCCAGTCGATACGCGGCTGGCAGGGTCAATCTCTCTCACACGGGAAACATCACGCGAAGAAGAGCCCTGGTCGTCTACTACGCGAGTACGGAGACTGTTAAGAGCTGCAAATCGTCTCCTTCCCGTTGAGTCATCGATTGTCATGGAGGCATCCAGAAGAGCATCCGCAATAGTGTACGGTCCTTTTTGATTTGACTCAGGAGTGAAAGTGGACTGCTGCAGGGGCTCCTCGTCAAAGAACACGGTCTGCGGAGTGATGCCGAGGCTCTTCAGGGAGATTACTTCATTGAACTTGGCCGGTTCGCCGTCCATGCCATCCCGAGATTTCATTTTGCTGATCCGCCAGATGAACTCTCGCAACACAAGGAGTTTGAACTCGTCGTCCGGTCCGAGGCCAAGATTTCGAAGACGTCCAAGCCACAGCTCGTCTTCATCGTTCCGGGAGACTTTGCTCAGTGTATCCTTAGACGACCGGCTGCTAATAGTCTTGGGGAGCGATCCAAACGAGAATGACCTGAGCTGCTGCGTCAGCTTCCAGAAGACGCCCTTGTCGGTCTTGAGAGCCCAAACCAAGGCCTGATCAAATACCGCTCTCGACATCGGCCGCTTCAGAGCGTCCAACAGACTAAGCTCTGAAAACGCAGGAACCATTCCTGTTTTAAGGTACTGCTTGACCAGAGGATACACGATGCACCTCACGTCTGCTGGCGACAAGAAACGAGTCGTCTCAGACAAGAACTCCGTCGCAGATTCCCGGATCCATTGGTTGGGGTGCATCGTAAATCGTGCAACAACGTCTATCAGCTCCCAAATTTTGGTTTTTGAAAGGAGCCCGAGCCGCGCCAGCTGTGCCAAAGAATGCAGAGCTGCTTGTACTACAAACTCCTCTGGGTCAGTGAAGGCTTGCACCATAAGCGGTAGCATGAATTCCTCGAGGCTGACGCTTCCCACCACGCTGGCAATGCTGACGATAGTTTCGAAGAAGGCACACTTCAACATCCAATCTCGGTCGTTCAAGTAGGTGTTCAAATGGGTCAGAAGAATGTCGTTTGCCTCTGCGGGGCCAAAGAAGAGGCACAAGTCGGGCACGGAAGTCAAAAATGCCCTGCGAACAGAGACGTCCGAATCCTCCACCAGTGCCTTCGTATGGAGCTCAAACATTTCGTAGAGCTCACGTTGCGCGTCGTCAAACAGTCCATCAAAGGCAGCATTGGCTTCAATTCCTGGCTCGAGCTCAGGGTCAGCCACTGTCAAGGTTCCGTCCGACTTAAGGGTTGCCGCCAACTCCAAATACCGGGCAGCTGTGGTCGCGAGACTTCCGATACACGACGCATAAGTTGCTCGCACCAGCGGGCTAGCTGGTTTCGATGGCGCAATTAAGGCGCTTTGCAGTCGTGGTAAGATGTACTCAACAAAAATGTGCGAGTTGACAGGAGACACCACTCGGACTAGATGTAACAACTGTGATATTGAGCGCAGCGCGGCGATTACCACAAGTTCCGACTTATCATTAAGAAGCGTTATGAGGTACGGTAATACGCGGTCCAGCTTTGCTTCGTCCGTGATTCTCTCAGAGAATGCTAGCAGAATATCACAGGCTCTTATTTTTGACGCCGCCCTGGCCGTGTTACGAAGGGACGAGACAATCAATGTGAGGAAGATTAAAGTCCCGTCGTCTTCAGGCGGGTCGGACGTCCCGGTGATGTATTGTTCATGGTTTGGTATGTTGAGGCGAATGGGAAAGTGGCCGAGCCCTAGCTTCCCGGCCAGGGGTTCGGCTGGCATCGGGCGTTTGTCGTTTGTGTAACCGAGGAAGTAGGATATCTTGTCAAAGTCAAGAAAAACGCGGTCGATGCGGTCGTCCGCCTCTCCCAGATTCCTTGTCGCACCAGATATAGGACTGTTCCCAGATGAAGGATCCGTAATCAACTCCATGTATTGGTGAAGGAAATTGTAAAAGTACTCGGGAAAGACCTTCTTCTTCCAAAAGTCCAAATATTGCTCCGCAGAGTATCGGCGCTCCGGGTCGAGCTGAATCATGTGCGATATCATGTCCCGCAAGTCCTTATCCGGAATACGGCTTATTTGCGATATGACTGGGTCGTACTCGCCCTTGCGGAACTTGTACAACTGGCTGAGTGTGAATATGGGCGACTCTAAGAACATCTCGGCAATGACGCAGCCGGCGCTGAAGACATCCATGGCCCACGTAAGCTTCGCGTCCTTGCTGTTGACCTCCTCCGCCGCGACGAAACGCTCGGGCGCTACGTAACATGTTCGTCGCCCGGATGTGTCGAAGTAGTATGAGAAGTCGCCGGGATTATCGTCGGGTAGCAGGATGGGCTTGAAGGGAGCAGAGAAGTCGGAGAGGTAGAGCCAATTCCAAGCTGTCACCAGCGTGTTCTCCGTTTTGATGTCGCCGTGGTAAATATCTCGAGCATGGCAGTCGCGCAGAGCGCACAACAGCTGGAAAGCAAGCCATTTCTTCTCGATATCCTCCAGGAATGGACGGGTGCTCATGCGATCGTAAAGGGAGTTGTAGAGGAACTGTCGGACGAGGTAGCCGTTCGTTTCGGTCTCGACGATGCGGTGGAAGCCCAGTGCGTTTGGCACGTCAACCAGAGCGCTGCGTTGCTCTTGAGAGAATCAGTCACATGTTCAACGATTCGGAAAGCAGGCGACTGGCTCACCCTCTATGTCGCGTTTGTACTTCCCCAGAGGCATCGGAGTATACGGCTTTACCAGTACTTTGACCAGAGCGACTCCATCATGATGCCTCGCGCGTATGCTTTTCATGAAGCGCGCATTCCCGATGCTCTTCTCGTACACTAGATCAGAGAGCTCGGGTATATCGATGCCCGCAGAGCCCGCGGAGGGCGTCGCCAGAGAGAAGCCTTGGCCCATGGCGGGCAGCGATAGCTCGGTTGCTCAGGAAGCTATGCAATTACTGGGTCGGCGTGGTGGGGAGCGGTCATGTTGGGAAAGCTAGGTTGTGAGGAGCAGTCATTTGACTCAAAGGTGACTGTGTATGAGAGACTCTGCCCGAGGTAGAGGTCTTGGGCGTCGTAAAGAGTGCTGGTGAAGATGCCTATTAGCAGTGATGCAATCACGAGTGCGGTTAGGTCACCATCCCCCAGTCTAAGCAAGGTACCTGCCGCGGCGGGACGCAGGCCGTCCACTTAAGCAATCAGTACGGATACCTTCTGTACCTTGCGTGGAACATCAGCAACCCGCTGTCTTTAACGTCCGCACCGTATACCCGTAGGCAAGTGAAAACTTGGTCCGTGCTCTAACCCCTGTCGACATGCCTCCTACAGGTATTCCATACATAGGCACGTGATAGGTAGGTAGGAAGGTTGAGCTCAATACCAGATACGAAGGTAATTAGACGGCAGCTTACAGAGCTTGATCTGCAAACTCTTATTAAAGCATACTGGTGATTCCATCTGCGTATATGCACGAATTGAAGTTTACCAGAGTATTTCTGTAAGGTAGAAACCACCTAATCTGGAGAAGGGCTCTCAAAGCTGAAGTATCAGCCCCCAGCGTCCCCAAAGTGCATTGCCCAACCGATTGGAGAACCGTTTCGGACGTTGATACCTATCCTCAACTTTGAAGCTTGAAGCTTGCGTAACCACATAGTTTTGAGCAACGTATTCATCTGAAACCATATCACTCCCTGGGTGAATAGTAATACCGTCCCAACCGCCAGCAGCTGATTCCCGCGAGAGGTGGGTTGCACACGGCGCATGTACCGTAACATTGATCGGAAACCCGCTGAACCAAGAAAAGGGGAAAGACATACATACATAACACAGGCTACGTGTACGCCAGGTGGCTCCCCAGCGAATCAACATGCAAGACGAGCAACCGACGATCGCCAAGTCGCACTCTAGCAATGCTGGATTGTACATGTCAAGATTCTCCCCGAAGCGGAAACCTCATCTATACGAACCGAAGAAACCAACCCGTCTATATACTTATAAAAAAAAAAAAAAAAAAACCACTCTGACGCTGCCGCAATGAGAACAAGAAAGCCAAAGGCCACCGACGCCGCCGGGAGATGACCCGGCCGTCTCGGCATTCCATATCGCTAACAAAAACTAACTATCGCACCTATCTGCACAAGATGAGGAAAATCAGGTCTCGGAACAAGCCCCTCCTCTTCGGAGGAACATGTCGAGATTGGAAAGAATAGCCCGCCGATGTTATGCATAAGCGGAACCCTTTCAAACAACGACAAGCTGCTTGCTCGACCATCAAGCCCAAACACATAACCCCCTTAAAACCCAGGGTCTTCCCTCCAAATAATTTGCTTTTCCTTCATTACCCTCCAAACTGCGCAGTTCGAAGCCAGGCAGAGGGGGAAAGAGAGAGTCAAGTCTCTCCATCAAAAGTGGATGACTTGGTAGATAAAGTTCATCTGAAGAGCTTCGCCATGCCTACGATCCCCATGCCAGCAGTGTCAAGGCCTACGTCTTCGAGTCTCATAACCCCCAAGCTATCTTTCCAGCCCCAGCCTCACCGCCAGATTCCGATTGCGCAACCCCTTTCGTCGTGTAAGTATTTCTTGCCCAGCTTATTTCGCGATGTTATTGCTCTTGATTCAGGGACTCTCCCGACGGAGCACAAGCTGAAAGAAGCTGCTTGTGCCCGCGTGACCCCAAGAGTTTCAGCTCCCGATGCGGATGAAACTACTGAGGGTAGCATGAGCGGCACAAATACCACATTGTCACATCTGCCTCACAATCGTAAGCTACAGCGAGATGCATCATCGGTGTGAGAGAACTCTCTTTGGTATTTGAGCTAAGTAAATTGAGCGGCTACCCAGTAAGTTACAGGAGGGAGCCAAAGTAATATCGTCATGCCAAGTGTAGGAGGATAGGTTTCGCGCCGCCACGGCCGACGATTAAGACGAAATCTAATTCACCTCCTCAGAGTCACCCATTCCAGCTTCGTTGTCGTCCTCGCCTTTCTCCAGTCAATCAACGATTATTGACTTGCCAGCGGGACGACCAGATGGCACCAAGGACCACAAAACGGACGTCTCCGCAGCCGAAGGAAGGCTCAGCTCTTCTGCCCAAAAGTCTACCATTAGGTTTGTCGCATAGGCCCTCCGCGACCCCTTACTACTCCCCAAACATCAGTACCTCGTCACCGCACCATGGGTATATAACTCGATTGTTCGAAATGAAAGGGGAGGGCGCATTGCGTGCGTGGTCATCATAAAAATTAAGATCGCGTATCTTCATCTCGTCAGAGCAACTCGCATCGTATGCTGGAGTTGGTCTCACAAGCCTCCGAGGGGTCATCATGATTCGAAGCGATGCCGCGTTGAAGAAGAAAGTTTCGTTCGTTCGTCTAGGATTGATGACATTAGGCGGGTCGTCGCAGAAATGTGGTTATTTCGTGTCTATATGCAGAAAACCAAGGGAGTCAAGTAAACGGCGGCTGGTGGAAACGTTAAGCACGTCTCATTAGGAGTCGCTGGTCAATGTCGCCGAAAGGGAATTTTGACCTCTGTGATGCCGAAGTCAATACTAGTTCGATGTGTCAACGCCGTAGCCCATGCTGGAAAGACAGCTATTTTCGTTTGGGTGTGGGCAAAACTCAGTAAGCTGATTTTGCATTTCATGAAAAGGATGAGTGTCCTTGGTGAGCGCTGGACCCTTCGGTCGAGACATCTCCCTCGATGGTTTTCCTCCAGTGTTCTGGCAAGCAGACGCAAACGAGGGGGAATGCTTTGATCTCGCCGCTGACAGGCGGCGAGTTGTCTTGGTGGCGGCCGGAGGTGTTAGAAACACCGCTGTCCCGTTGAGCTTGTCGTCGAGCTTCCCATTCATCGGCACGTTCATCCATCAGAATGCCCGTCGCCCAGCCGTCATCCCATATTCCCACAATCTTGAGCATGTCACCTCGCTCGAGCGTAAACTCATCGGGTGCGCGGGGTTGGTAGGCCCAGAGGGTAGCGACTCTATCACCAGGGTGGATGTCGTCTTGAGAGTAGTAATCCTTGAAAAAAGGCAGCTGCTCCGACTGTTGGCTGGCCATACCTTGTGGAGACGACATTCCGGCACTCGTTGGCGATTGAGGATCCGCAAGAACTGAGCTACTGGACAGAGAACCAGTCCTCCTGATGTTAGTGGGAGGGGGTCGCAGCACGCCGGCCCTGGATTCGGACTCGGGACTGTCTCCAAATTCGGATGAGGACGGGTCATCACCTCTGGGCCTCCTGCCCGTCATGTATCCTGCTGCTCCTCCAGCGGCGGCGGCCATGAGGGGCCCGCTGTTGCGACTCGGCGGAACAGGAGCCGGGTCTGATGCGCTCTCCAAAGCTGACATCCGGGCGATTCGGCCACCGGGCAAGACTTCGTATCCACTCGTGGTCTGGGCCGGTGCTATCTTAACCGTAGACGGTCCTTGCCTAGAGGGTGACGGTTGGTTGAATACACTGCCCTTTTGGCTTCCACGTCTTCTTCTCTTTGCGAGCAAGATACATGCGAATATGAGCCCGGCAAGCAACAGGGCACCGATCACGCTGCCGATTACAATACCGGCGATGGCACCGCCAGATAACCCTTTGGCTGCGGCTGCCGTGCTCGAGGGTGTCGGGGTCGCCGTCGCCGTTGGGGGTGCGAAGGTCATAGTAGGAAAAATGGAGGGTAGAGTGACTCCGGCGCATCGCTGGTCGATGTTCGAGTTGTAGCAGCACGTGTCAGTAGAGTTAATACCACCAGATGCGCAATAGGAGCACAATCCCACGGTGCTGTTGCCGTATCCGCAGTTCTCCTTTTCGTTCGCGATGCCTTGGATGCAATTGGATGATGATAGAGAGCCGGCAGGCAGAGCGCAGTTGGTGAAGTCTGCTCGGATTTGATTCATGAGATTACTGCCAGGGTTACCACAGAGACTGCTGTCTGAGGTGAGCAGCGCCTCGCTCTGTGCGAATTCGGCCTATGGGTCACGTTAGCAGCCGCTGGAAGCACAGTTCAACGAGTCACCTACACAAGTGTCGGCGCACACTGGTCGTGAGTTGGATGCTGTCAGGTTGCATGCGTCTACCGAGTTTTGGACAATTGAGTTGCAGACAACTGTGGCTGTGAAACGTGCATATAGCTCGTCCGGGTTGGTGAGATTGACATTGCTACAGCCAAGTAATGTTTGGTATCTGGTGAGGCATGAGCAAAAAGCACTTGAGAAATTGACGAGATGAGCTCACTTCTCCCGCACGTAGGTTGTCTGAAGATAAGATGCCATCTGCTGATCAAATGTTTCCCTGTTGGACACATACTGAAGGAAGGGGCTATCGAGGATGGTCAGTGTGAAATTACGACGGGCGGTGATGGCACATCAACATACAAAATCCCCGCCACAAAGCCTGTTGTCGAAACGGATGCTGACTGAAAAGCAGAACATGTCGTCGATCCCTGTAGAGAGACACAGTTTGACTGCGCCGAGACCACTGCCGAGGACAGCACTGACAAGAGTGCTGCTCTCACTGTTTGACCCATCACTCGATCTCTGCCCGTAGGCTTTCCTTTGCCGGTGGTTGAGATTGCCGTCGCTTGAATGGTGGTCGCCAACTTGGAAGGCTTGGGGAGAAGTTGTTGATCAGAGAAGGATGCAGTTCATGACTATCTTCCCAATATCTCACAGATCGTCGTCCCGTAGGGTTTTCTTGGCAGCCCGGACGGGAGATTGTCGCGGATGTTTGGCAGCTAAAGTAAAGAGTGCTTGTGACTCTGAGAGATGCTTGACGAGTAATAGTCGTAACCAAAAAGAATTCGCGCGAGCATTCAGTTGGGTTGTAGGGAGACCGAGTCGTGTTTACGGAGCGATTATTGTCGTCGGGAAGCCAAACCAGGCGAAAGAGAGTTGATCAACTGTTGTCAATTGAGGAAAGAGCGTCAGGCGGGGACCGAGGAAGGTCAGAGGTTGTTGGATGCCCGGGTAATTGGGTCGCGATTAACGTTTTGACATGGAAGCCGGATGTGGTTTCGTCGCAGGAAGGAGGATGACGGCAGTTTGACCGGATGTTTAGAACTAGGTATTCGGAGAACTGCAAGCTATGTCGGTAGGCAGCGTGAGATAAGAGGCTGAACGAGGGTAAGTAAGTGAAGGCGAACAAAGACAAATTGGCGAAATTCGGGTAGGAATACAATTAGGAGGATGCAGTTAATATCCAAGTTGGTCAGGAAATTCGACGTGTCACGGTCCGGCTCGTCGAGGCGAGAGAAGAAGGGAAAGACGATGGTGTTGTTTTGGGGCGGGACGAAGCTCGCAACCACACAAACACACAGATTCACGCGCGGGAGGGAAAGGGAAGGGGAGACAAGAGTCAGGGACCCTGAGGAGAAAAGGGAAAAAAATTGGGAGGCAGTGAGTGAGCAGCGAGCAGCGCAAGGGACATGGGCACTTGGGCACAGCCGATTATCAGAGTGCGGTGGAAGGTACCTTCCCATGGTTCCTTCCCTCAGGTTCACCCTGGGCCGGGACCTGGACAGTGGACCACGAACCAGGCCTGAAAGGCGACGGCACGCCGCGGGAAGGTGCAACTACTTTAGTGAGAGGTTTGGAGGTGAGGTGTGGACTTTCCAGTCTTCTCTGGTAAGGATGGAAGTTCTTTCTGGACGCGGACTGGGGCATATTATGGACATGGGACATGGGTGCACTGCAAGGAGGTTGGGGCCCTGCCTTCTTTGGGTTCTTGGGAAGCCCGAGAAAAGGAAAGAGCGCACCACTGATTGTGCTAAGGTCGCCCAAAAAAAAAGTTGCCCACCTCACGGCCAGTGACCTGCTACTACCTAGCTAGAAAGCCATCCGTGGCGCCGCGCGACTTTCTCTCCAATGAGAATGGGCGACTACCAGAGAACCCGTCAGCTGTGGACGCTATGAGTGGCTGCGCTACCGGAGAGGCTACTCCAGTCCGATCCACGTCTGCGTGGGCAACCGCTGGGAAACTAACTACCTGTACGGATAACCGAGAAGGTAAAGAAAGTTGACGGTAGGAACAAAAGGTACGTACTGGGAACCCCCCCCCCCCCGTGCCTGGCAACGTACCAGCTACCCCTGCTTTCACGAGAAGCAACAGCCACCGGAATTGTCAGAAACAGGCAAGGCGCCTTGATCATTCAAAATTGGTGGAGCAGGGTAGGCTGGCAGCCACTACGAGCTGGCAGGGGGTCTCAGGGTCTCCCCTCGTCGGCCATGAATCAAACTGCCAACACTTTTCCGATTCACTCCTTGATGCTTCCCCAGGTCCAATCCTCTCTTATCGTCGGTTTCTACTCCGTTTCCTCCCCATTCTCATCCGTCCCCTCCGTTGATACCTTATCCCATTTGCATAAACCACAATAAACCCCTTCATCACAGTGATGGTCACTAGCAGAAGCTTCCCCCTTTCAAGGACGTCGTAGACCAGGCCCATGGTTCGGTTCGACGACTTATTAACCTCAGGGCTGTCAGCTTTGTTTTATCATCTGCTCGGGGCTTTTCCTAATGTCCCGTCCCGAGCACTTGGATTCTAAGCGCCACGACACCGGTAGATCCTACATCTTGAGAGACGGGAAGGCCGTTGATCAGCTACCGTTTCTTCCGCGCTCGTTTTCATTTTCTCTAGTTCGCTCTCTTCTTCCGAGTCACCCAACCATCCGTTCTATTTTCGGCCCCCGCTGCTCACGTCCGCGTTGTATCCATGGCGTCACGACGCCAGTGTACTGACAAAGTGGGCAACAAAAACAAACACCAAGCATGGAGATGAAGACTGGGAATATGGGCTGAAAGGCTTCTATTATGGAGGGACCATCCCTCTCCCCCCGGGCTTGCCAGGTCAGTGCGGCCATGGCGGGGTCAGCAAAATAAACACGTCGTTGTTGATCAGAGTACACCGTCTTCCTTGTCGAAGCTTTATCACGATGGATGGCTCGTTCGTGTCGCCCACTGCCATCCTCTCTTGGATGATGGCTGTAGGAGGAGGTTATGCCAAATCACTCCGCACGTCAACAACAAGAATGAAGAAACTCATCAACTGCAAACACTCTTGGCAGCTTTGGCAAGGGAGAGCCATGTCTCGAGATACCATATGCCGATACACACTTGTTAGCAGACTGTCTCACGGCTATCATCTCGTGTTTCAATCCACCACGTCCTAGACACCCACTTCCTCAACCTCTTCGAGAGACATTACAGCCAGTACACGCCGTCCAAGTCGTTTCCTCTCATCCATCCGTTGTGATATTGCTGCATTTTCTGGGGTACGACCGAGACCCTCCCCGCCTGAACACGGTTCACAAGACGGTCCACCAAAGAACGATCAATTGAGAAGTGGACAGCAACTTGTGCATGGCAACTGGCCTTCAGTGTGGCTTTCTCACCATCAGGCTTGTGCAGGTACATGTGTCCGCAGAGTCACACTGCAGTAGCGCAGCTGCTGGCGTATCAGACTGATCCCAGACTGCAATTATGGCATCCAACTTCCACAGGTTTAATCATCGACCCTGAGATTTCGACGTTTATCTCAAAAATGTGTGCCAGCAATTAAGAGATGCTGAAATTGTGTTATATATGGATACGCAACACGGGGTACTTGGCCCTTGTGAGTGGGCTTGTGAGAGACAGGAGGAGGCGCAGAGGTGCATCCAACTTCCAACAAGACGATGACGCGAGCTGTCAAACGGCCGTGTTCCATCATCGTCGGCCTGAAAAAATACGCCCAGAAGCTCAAGGAGCATAAACATGATACTCATTCAGTGAAGAAACATCAAACATCCACAAAGTGCCGAATAGACTCGAGGGGCAGCCAAGGCGGTTGACAGAGCGGAGCAATAGGCGAAATTACTACGACTTCACGCGTGTCTCAAACCCAGCAGCACCATGCTCTGATTGGTGAGGTTCACCATGCTTCAGGATTGCAACAGGGATTGCGAACAGAGTGGAGGAAGGGCAGCGCAATCCCCACGCTCCCTGACCCAGAAGCCACGTCGGCTACTGTGCTACTGGCGACAACAGCGTTTGCGAAATGAAAGATGGCCCCAGCGCTGGCTTTACCCTGCGTGGCACGGACAAGGCCTAGCCACTTCGTCGGATTATTCACAGGGAATCAAGGATGACCGCGCCGTTCGGACGATGTGCCCAATGACAGCTCGCCTCCGGACAAGCTCCATCATATCTCAAGAAGTCACAAGTCAGGAACTATGTATTCTGTGTGTGAGTACCTCGGCGGAGCGAAATGTTCAAAACCCAAGTCCAACGACAATGCCGCTCATCATCAAGACGCACCGGCAGGTGATGCGGGCAATTGTGGACCAATGTTTCGGTGGTTTGCTCACCACGCGGCCAGCCGCTCCCGCTGTCATGGAGAGCTCATTCAACCCTGAATTCAAGCACGTGCGATAATCATCAGACAAAAATAGAATTGGCGTTGAATGAGCGAGAAGCATCGCAAATCGTCGAGCTTTGGGATCTCCAAATCCTCGTCCCATGGACCCATTTTCACTGCCAATCGCCTGACGCATCTCACCTCAGCCGGCCATGGAACAGCTCGGATCCGAGGCTGAATCCTGATTTTGGATAAGTATGCAGAAAGTCTATCTTCAATGCGAACGTCTCGCGGCTGTCGAAAACGGCAGCCTTGGGTGTACGTGGGAATCTCCTCGTCTTTTTCCCTCAGCATTCGTGTATTTGGCTGGGTCGTAGTTCAATCGGCCGCGATAACTCCAGATATTTGCCTCAGTTCGGACCGCTCTTTCTTGTCTTGAGACGCTGGCGTCATGCAAATATGGATTACCTTGCACGTCGTGGTAGGTAGAAGCATCCGAGCGTGCATGTTGCCGCTGAATCTGAGGCTGGAACGCCCTACCATTGGCTTTGCGTCGGTGGTGTCGTCGAGAGCTAGCAGCCACTAGGTTTTTCTTCTTGAAATCCGTGGCATGCATTGTCGAAGTACCCAAATATGAACGTACTCAACAAAGATCAACAAAGAGGATTTCTAACTTGAGACCGTTGCTCACTACGCTACAGCATACGAAGGCACTCGGGCGACTGAGTATCTGTCAAGTACTCGGTACACCGTACAACCCTCACTGCCTGGTCAAAGAAAGAACAATTGGAAGTAAAACGCCCCGCCGCTGAGAGTTGAGAAACGGCGGCCGTCGGCAACTACTCGTGGGGAAGTGTTTGAGAAACGACAAGCACTGGAAGTCTTCTTCGAGGACTGCAGCCTAGCCGTTATTGCTCTTTGTGCGGCGAAACGGTGGTGTCACATTGGCGGACACAATGCGGCTGGCACGGAATCAAACAGGCATCCACACACAGTTGCCGCTAGATCGTGACAACTTCATGCGAGTCAAATACCCGCATGATACTACCTCGGATTCATCACTAGGGAGATATTGTTCTCATGCTTCGCTTGATTGGCTTCTGATCCTAGCAAGCTTTGGCATCGCTCTCGAATCGGCCAAGAATTCCTGGACGATCCAAGGTTCGAATGTTCAAGTTGTCAACGACATTGCGTTAACATGCTTCTCGTTCGAATGTCGGTGTGCAGTACAGCAACGCGATTTTTACGCAATGCCGGTATGTGTCGACACGTTCTAAGTAAGGTAACAGCTGTTTTGCGATTAGTGCGATACTATCAGGAGATTCTCGACGTCGCTTTGCATTCTCCAAACGGAACGTCTGCTAAAGGCCCCTCGTTATCCGTTAAGACGTTTCCATAGCGTTACTGTTTGTCTTTTACATGTCTGGCTTGATACGAGCAGTATGCCAATACTGGCCGTGTTCTCAAGCAATATTCTCAAGCCCAACAGTCGTGTTTGGGTTCAAACTCAGAACCAGTACCAGCAGCGGTTCGAATTCTCTCCTAAGATACCAACCTTTCCAGAAAACCCCCTAAATGGGAAGCCCCGGTCCATTATTGCGTGTTAGGTTAGAAAACGAAATTGACCGATTTTACGCTTCATCGAAGTTTGGGGATCAGCTGTGCATGACTGGACTCGGGACGCTCAACAACGAGAGCCTTGGACAAAAATGCTTCAGCGCCTAATTCATTGACTCGACGTGGTGAAAATAATAATGTTAGGGTATATGTGAGTTTCGACGGCTTTCAAACAAATGCTCTTCATGTATCGTCACCTGGCCTTCTAACAAGCCTTCTAACAAGCCATAGGGACGTTTACCATCGATGCCCTCGTGAGAGGCTTCATTTCGTTGCTTGGATGCGCATAGACGGAACTCGGAACACACCTTGGCGACAACTAAAAACACCAAGAAGCCAAACTATGTTACATTCCTTCTTCGAAAGGATGATGAGATGTGGTTTATCAGAAGCTATGCCATTTACAAGGTGGATATACACGAATCACAACATAAGCCTCAACCGCCAGGCTTACCTTTGTCCAATTCCCAAGCAATCCATTGCCCAGAATCTCTGGATTCAACGCAGATCATGAAGCGTAATTCATGAGCCGTCATTCCCGATAACTCTCTACTACAGAAGTCGAAGCCTGGTCAGAATGGTTCTTTGCCTCCAAGGTCCGTGAGCGTGGCTCCCCAGCCATCGACATCGCTCGCTGCGAACTAACGGCGGCGCACGTCCAAGAGGGATGCGGACCACCGACGTCGACTGTCCCAGGTGACCGGCAAGGACCGATGGGAAACATGTTTCTGCACCGCAGGCTTACTGTGCAATGACATGCCCCTTTGTCTTCCCCGATCTCCAGTTGCCGGCGATGAGATGGGGGCAGCCAGCACCTACAGACTTGCAGTAGTTCGACTGGGGCTGAGGCGTCTCGCAAGTTTGCGACTTGCGCGTGCTCTTTCTCCGTCCTCGAGGATCCGAGTCTGCAGAGATCTTGCGTGCCGCGTGCCGTGTGACGCCGCAAGCATGGTGTAGATGCCATTCTCTCGGGAGGTAAAGCTCTGCTTCCCAGGCTCGCTGTTCGCTTCTCGGGCCTATCCTCCGTCTTCAGACATATCTGAGCTACAGGAAGTGAAATTTGTGGAAGAGATCGTTTGGTATAGACGAGGAGAGTATGCGTTCAAGAGGCAATATGCTGTCATCTTGTTTCTTTCGAACGCCATTCTATCTATGAGACGAACTGCCACCACTCATCGCCCTCGCCTTTTCTTCGAGAACACCGCAAAAGCCGCACAAACTCAGCAGTAAGAGCCAATCCGACCCTCGCCTCTCCCTCAGCTCTCAGCTCTTGCCACAGGCTGAAACCCGCATCTGCATTTGCCTCGCCTCGTCCGCCCTCCCTCTCCCAAGTCCGTGCCGAGTAGATCCAGAGACCAACGCACCCTTCGCCGACGCTAGGCAAGAACGCATCGAAGCTCAGACGAACATTTCTCAGCGGCACACGATGATAAGAATTGCCAACCCCGGTCTCTTCCAAGAACTATCCTACGCAATGAAGGAATACTTCCTTCGGGGTTGGCTTTTACGTTGCTTGAGACCCTCCCCCTAGCATGAGCATGAGCACTGGCTGCCAAGCGTCCCACTCTCCAGCTCGTTCAGCCTCCTCCCCGGTTGTAGCTGTGTTGCAAGTACTGCTTGGCTTGCCAGCAGCTTCAGGCTTGTGAATAGCTACACTATCGAAGGCCTGGTTAGAATGGCGGCAATTGTGCCCATTGGGGTCCCGGTTCGTTAACCCCCTATCTCCCCTTCTTCCACATTGCAAGAGAAACCTCATAGCTAACATCGTGAACCCCTTCCGCCATCAGCTGCCTCTCTATGGACCTCCTTACCCCCCACAAGTGGCCGCCCTGGGGCTTATCCCAGACGTGAGGGTAGATGTCCCAATCTGCATCATCCTCATCATCTTCTTCTTTGCGGGCGCCCTTCTCAATGGGGCAATATTCGTCCGCAACATGGGCCGCGGTCACAAGTTCCTCCCCTCGGCCGTCCTCGTCAGCTTCTGCCTCATCCGCATCATCGCCCTCTCCCTCCGCATCGCCTGGGCCACCCAGCCCTGGAACGTCTCGCTCAACATCGCGGCATCCGTCTTCGCTGCTGCCGGCGTCGTCCTCCTCTTCATCCTCAATCTCCTCTTCACCCACCGCCTCCTCCGCGGCCTCCACCCGAACCTCGGCTGGCTGCCCGCCGTCAACATCTTCTTCCTGTTCTGCTACTTCCTCATCTTCGTCTGCCTCGTCTCCGCCATCACCGCCCTCGTCGTTAGCTTCTACACCCTCGATCCCGTGAGCCTCTACGACTGTCGCAGGGTCCAGCTCTTCACCTCCACGACCCTCACCATTATCGCCTTCCTTCCCATCCCCATCCTCCTGTTTGCCGCCTTCTACCCGGGCCTCCGCCGCCCCGAGCCCTTCGGATATGGCTCCCTAACGACGAAGATCATCCTCGTCCTCACCGCCGCAACCCTCATGACCATTGGCGCCGCCTATCGCTGCGGTGTCAACTACGCCGTGCGCCCCGTCCTCTTCCCCGGCTGGTGGCACCACAAGGCCTGCTACTACATCTTCAACTACGACCTCGAGCTCGTCGTCATCTTCCTCTACGCTCTCATGCGCTTCGACCTCCGCTTCCACGTCCCCGATGGCGCCCGCAAGCCGGGCCACTACGCCAAGGGCCAGCACGCCTACAAACGCGTCAGCACCCTCACCGTGCGTGAGAGATTCGGAGGCGGCAGAAGCGGTGGCCACGGCGTCGTCGCCTTCTCCAAACGAACCACTACGCGCAGACGAGCCTCTTCTCGCACCGAGTACTTCACGCCTAGCGGCTACCTGGCTACCGACTACACCCGGAGCAGCTACCTGACGGGATCCGGAGAGACCCGAAGCGGTTACTTCAGCGGGACGCGCTCGTCGGGAAGCAGTCGGTCCGAGGAGATTAGCAACGAGATCAACGTAGGTATAGGCGCGGGTGGCAGAACGAGAGAGGTCTTCCGTGAGCGCGTGGTGTACGACAAGAAAATAAGGGGTCGACCGACGAGGAGGAAAACGAGCGAGGAGAGGAGACGAAGTCATGAACGTCGGCGTAGACGGCGTAGGAGGTCAAAATACTGAACGTCAAGACGCAACGTTACGCCCGACACACGAATCAGGAAAGATAATGTATGATGATGACGATGCATATTTTGGGGGTTCTGGATACGGGCCTACAGGCGCAACGCGATCATTTATCATGTGCTTGAGAGTAGCTCGGAAGCTCACCTCCGAGGCATTTAGTCCGCGACTTTGTCGCAACGAACGAGAATCAAGTCAGCGTGGAAAATGGAAATTGGAACATCAGCTTGTCATTAACATCAACACCTTCTTTGTTGCCGGCGGTCTATGATGAGTATCTAACGAGATGACAGAGGAAAGCGTCCAGGATACACCAGGAACCTTAATGCTAAGGAACTCTCGCGCTAACAATCGAGCGTCCTGGGCCATTCTGTTTCTCTCTCGCTCTATATCATGTTGCTCAACGCAGGATCTCTCTTTCTTGGGAGTACATTGGTTCTCTTGGCTTTTGTTGTAATCTTACAAGATTAGACGCCCCCAAAACACCAATGCAAGTTGAGCATGCACGCCCCCATGTCTTCGAATTCCGTCCATGGATGGCATCCAGATCAATCTGGATCATGGACGATAAGGGTATCGGATGGATGGATCAGAGGAAGTAGTCGGGTGTGCGTCTCGAGACCATCGGCTCGCCAGCTCTCGGGCAAGGATCAAATTGCAGGCTGCGCATGATTAGTTTACCAACTTCAATAAGATGGTGGTGAGAAGCGGGCACTTACAAAGTGTACTTGAGATGTTCGTCGATTTCCATGATCGCCGCTTGGTTACCGCATCTGTAACAATAGTTGGGTGCTGCCTTGGTTAGCCGTGATTGCCCACTCCACCACGTTAAGGAGCTTAGCTCACCAGAGAAGATCGTAACGACATTCCTGTCTTGAGACCAGTTGTAGCCCTCCATCACAAGCTGATGGGCACGCGCAATAAGCGTCAGGCCGTTATTATGGTTGAAAGCCTCGGAGATGTCCTGACCGAACGTATAACCGGCACCACGGGGTGATATCCCCCAGCCGCAGCGGTCATCCGGGTCGGACCAAAGAAGGTCGCACATCGGGCCTTCGTGGGGAACTTCCTGGATTCTGTCGAGAGCCCTAATATTGTCCAGGGTATCGATGCTGGGGGACAGACCACCGTGCAAACAGAAGATCTGGTTGTCGATGAGGGCGGTAAGGGGGAGGTAATCGAAGAGATCGGTGAAGTACTTCCAGACATTGGCGTTGCCGTATTTTCTGAGACATTCGTCGTAGAAGCCGTACACTTGGGTGATTTGGCGAGACTCGTGATTGCCACGAAGGATGGTGATGCGCTGGGGGTATCGAATCTTTAGGGCGACGAGGAGAGTCACGGTCTCGACGGAATAGTAGCCACGGTCGACGTAGTCACCTAACAGGGTAAGCGTCTACCCAAGAGGATGTGAGCAGATAACATGGTCAACATACCCATGAATAGGTAGTTGGTGTCGGGGTTGGGGCCGCCAATCTTGAACAACTCCATGAGATCGTGAAATTGGCCGTGGATATCACCGCACACTGTCACCGGGCATTTCTGAACGAGGGGAGTCAGCTGGAACCGCTTGCCCTGCGATCGGGGGCACATACGACTGGCTGCACGTTGGATTCGTCCTGCAAGACTTCCCGCGCCTGGTGATGGATGTTAGCGAGGCGTCCCCAGGGGTCACGCGAGAGGGGTTGTTCGAGATGAGGGGGGACCAAATGGCGAACCGCAGCTATGACGACAGCGAGTGGGAAACGCGCATCGCGACTGTCAACTTTGCTGGCGACAGAAGACTGACCTTCTCGCAGAGTCTCTGGACATCGGCCTCGACGAGCTGCTTGCAGCTCATGAGGCTCTCGATCCAGCCATCTAGAGTAGGGATCGTGGTGGGCTCCAGGTTCTGGGTGGACGGCAGATCGGCAGGGACACGGCCGACGTCCTCCATGTTCGTATCCATGCTGAAATTCGTCTAATCGATTGAAATGCTTGGTATTTTGATAGATGGCCCGGTCGCACAAGGCAAGGGCGTGAGGAGCAAAAGGGACAGCGTCGTCGTGGTCGTCGATTTGGGTAAAGGATGACGTTGTTTTCAGCACCTGTCGCGGTATTCAGTTTGGCACAGCACCTCAATCCTAGCGTGGGGCTGGCGGCGAATCGTCAAGGGCGGTCAGAGCTTCGTCCGAGGCCAGATCAGGAGGACGAGATCGAGTATTTTGCGCGAGGGAGGGAGACACAGCGTGAGAAGCGTTCGCGCAGGGTGGGGTTGGAAGGGATTATGTTCTCTGGATGCTGTGATGAGGGCGGGAAGACGTTGACGTTGGGCACTGGGGATTTTTGCGATGTGACAGGTGGTGCTCTACCTAGTACTGGGTGCAGGTGCAGGTGCGTCGAGCGTGGTGCTGGTTGCAGCAAGACTAGGTAGCAGACCGGGGCAGGAGGGGATGGGAGATACACCACCACATGGGACTTTCCTGGGCTTAGGTAGGCAAGATACACACCCAAACCATGAGGCAGTGGACAAATGCCTCCCATTGGGTGACAGCTGCTGGGTTAGACTCGCTTAATCCGATACAGTTCACTAACGTTAGTACGCCTCGTCATCTTCGAGGGCACCCATTTGATGCATCAACCCCGGGCCCCGGCATGAGGGTAGGTACCTAGGTAGCGCCTAAGCAGGAAAAGCACCTTGATTTTTGAGCCACCCATGAATATATTAAGCATCATGTAATCGATCTCACGAAACTCAGATTGATATGGCTGCCTTTGTCAAATTGGCTGCTCTCTCATATTCTCATCTTCGGATTTCGACATATGTCATTTGTCTTGTAATTACCCATTTCCTTAATTAGGTAACAAACGCCGTCGCAAGTAAACAGGCCAGGGGCCAAGCCAGCCTCAAGTGGCCCAAAATACCTGTGCACATGCCGGTGGCCGCGGCACTTCCGTCACATCATCTTCATTGTCTCGGTATCATTTGCTTGACCGTAAAACAAACATAACCCGCGATCCTCAGCCCTTCCAGTCATTTCCCATCACCTTTACCATTACCCCAGGCTCGCCAACGCCGTCTCTGTCACGCTTCTTATAGACGTAACAGAGGCTCCGGTTCGCTCGGCGGATGCTAATTACGACAGCCCGAGACCAATGGGGCTGGTCACGCCCGACGGCTGCTCCAAATCACGTCCAACTAGTGTGCGGAAATCAAGCTGCACCTCGTTCAACATCTTTGCATGCTCATGGGTGCGCTCCATGCATTCATTCCAAACCTTGCCGCCGCGCTCTGTGCCACTGAGCTGCCGCGCCAGGATGCCGTTGAAAGTATCTACCTCTTCCTTGGCCCATTTGACGCAGGCGCTCATCATTGGCGGAGGAAAGCATGAGTGAAAGCAGCTCACGGTATTGCGGATCAGGGAGAAGTAAACAAACGAGAGCTCCCAGATGTACAAGTGCAAGTCACCCTGGAAGATGCACTGTCTGAGAGGAGGTCAGCCAAGTTCAAAAGAACGCGCAGGATCGCCAATCTCACCTGGATCGCTTCTGGATGATATCGTGTCTGGCTACCAGATAGGCCTCGCGAGCCCTGTCTTCGTAGCCAAGCCTGGCCAACCAACTGATGTTGCGCTTGTTCTTGGTAGGCGCCGTATGCGTCGTCTCGAGCTCGCGAATGATCATGCCCGCTAACTTGGCACATCTTTCTTCGACCTTGAAGCTGATGAAGTCCTGCGCCACCGCGTTGTTCTTCAGGCCCCGAGCGAGATTCTTCAGCTTCTCAACGCGGTCAACTGCCGGCTCAAAGCTCTGTAAGGCGATGTCAATGTCGAGTTCATCCATCTGGCTTTCAACCCATCGTAGGTTTTGCTGCTTTCCGTCCACGTCAATGAGCATGTCCTTGATGTCAGACAATGTTTCCAAAAGTTCTGTCTTCTGGAGTAGACCGGGGTCACGGGACGCAAAGTAGTTGATCGTCTCCTTGGCCTTGTTATTGGCCTCCAGTTCCGACTGTCGCTCTTTGCGTAATTCTTCCACTGCTTTGCGAATGTTGAGAAGTAAATTGTTCTTCTCCGTATCCTCTGGCTTTTCGGTTCGGTAGATGACGGATTCCTGGCCAACGCCTCTGACCATGACGGCATCTGCCAATTTGTTTCTCGTCGACGAGTTATCGCTTGACCCAGCCATATCAACGACCTCAATATCAAGCAGTGGCCAGCAACGATCAGCGACCAACTTCACCAGCGGGCCCTGAGCTTCGCGGGGCGGGACATCAGCCTTTCTCTTCTTGCGAGATGCAATGAGCAAATGGTCGCTTAGTAGGAATATCTGCATCGCTCGACGAGACTTGTACGTGGCGTTGTCCAGCTCAATCCAAGCTCCGGCGTTCTGGATGACATGGCGGCGAGCAGAATTGGGCAGGAACTTTTGGGAACCCTCGACATTCTTGTACAATGCCTGCATCTGCGAGTTCCAGAGGGCACTCCGGTCTGCAACCGAGCTTCGCTTATCCCTTTTGCTCAAGCCTGTTGACAGTTCGCCTCCGAGGCTTGAAGATTCATTATTTCCATTGTTTGAGGCCTGGCGGAGTGCTGTTGTGTTCAACTTGAGGTCCGTCATTAGATTCTTCAACGCTCGCATCTCTCCCTTGAGCTTCTCGGCTTCCTTGCTAATCTTGATGAATTGGGTACGGTTCTGCATGACGTTCTGTTGCAAATCTGCATTGGCCCGGCCCTTTAGACTGCGCAGGTTTTCTTCGAATTCACGGATCTGGTCCTCGTCCGCTTCGCTGAGCAATGTCGCAACATCTACAACCGGGTTAATTATATTCAATGAGCTAGGTGTGACCACAACTCACATTGATCTGGGACCAATCCGGGATCTCGCAGTGCTTTGATATCGATGACGGGCGCTGGTGCTGAGTTGCCTGCGCGGTTGGGAGGAGGTTGTGCTGCTCTGCGCTGGTGGGACTCGTACTTGTCGAGGGATGGCATAGACGGTACCGGCGGGTTATTGACGTCGAAGTCGTTCGGCAGGGTGTTAAACCGCGTAGAGTATCGTCGCTTTACCAAATCCGAGGTCTACACATTCTCTCGTCAGCTTCCGATGCCCCGAATTCACTCTCCATCTAGCCCTTGCTGGGAGTATGCTCACCTTTCCACCCCCCGCTTGCGGTGGCGGGCGAAGCCGAGGCTGTACCGGCGGAGGGCCTGCATCTGCCATCGGCCTTGAGCCGGGAGGCCGTACTGGGCCTGATACATCTTGTAGAATGGGTTCTGAGATCTGGCGAGGTGCACTAATCTGTGGACGGCCCTTTCGCTTTCCGCTTCTGAGTGAGATCTTGCTGCGTTCCCGATCCTCCGACATGGTAGGCGTTTGAATTAGTGTGACGTGCTGGAGTACACTATCTAGGAGCAATGAATGCGCATTGAATTCGATTATGTGTGAGTACAAAGGGCGGCGACAATGCCCCTTTGGTGAAGTCGCAGGTTGGGTCGGATCGATGTTGTTTCATGCACCGACCGTCGTCTGCGGAATGGGAAGCTGCCGTGCTGTGGTGGCCACGGAGAGGACTAGACCCCTTGCCTGTTAGACATTAAGATAGACTCGGAGTCGTCCTCTCTACGTAACCTGGAAGGCACCTCAACCCCCAGCGGGCAGCAGTGGCCTCCAGGTGGGTGCTGAGCTGTCGACTCAGTACGTACCTATCTCATCACTGTATCTGGTCTGTGCTTAGAGCCCCACTGCAGCGGCTGCTTGGGTGCTTGGCAAGAGAACGCGACCTGGGAACCGCCATGGTGCAGAGGCTAAAAAAATTGGTAGAGGAAGCTCCATCAATTGCCGATAGAGCTTCTTTCCTTCGATATTTACTCTGTCAACGAATACTCGCCAAGTGTCTCCCCCGGTCATTCAGCCATCCCCAACTCAAAAGGCGCAACATCGTGAACCTGAGCGCTCTCTTGTCAGCTCTCATCGCTACCATCAGCTCCGACTGCTGCAAACCGAAAGCCAAACCCCGTCCGCTCTTCCCCAATTTCCAGAAAAACATGTCCCAGACTTCGACGACGATAGTGACGGCATCAGTCGCCGCCGCCGTTACCGGCTTGGTTGGTGAGTCTGCCTCAACACCTCCTCGCACCTCAATAGCACTCTTTCTCTTTGCCAGTACTGGGATGGGATCGAGGAACCAGTGTAACAGGAGCTGTGTTTGCTAACGTTCGTCGCCAAAGCGTACGCCGCCTTCTTCGACTATCAGCGACGCAACAAGGCCGAGTTCCGGAGAGAACTGCGCCGAAACGAGCGCCGGCAGCACAAGGTTGAGAAGGAGTCGGCCCAGCAGGAGACCGTCCGCCAGAGGCAAGCCATCAAGGAGGCCGTCGATGAGGCCAAGGAGGAGGGCTTCCCTACCGATGTCGAGCAGAAGGAGGCATACTTCCTTCAACAGGTTTCCGAGGGAGAGACCCTCTCCGCAGACCGTCAGTCCAACCTCCACTCGAGAATAAATAGACGGGAGAAGGCGATATTTGTTTTTTGCTGACACTTGTTGATGTTATAGCCACGCGCGCCGTTGAAGCCGCGCTTGCGTTCTACAAGGGCCTCAAGGTCTACCCTACACCCGGTGACCTGATCGGCATCTACGACAAGACTGTTCCCAAGGTAAGAGACATACTTGCAAGCATGGTGGCTATCGTGGCATTCGAACCAGGGACTCACTCTCCATTTAGCCCGTTCTTGACGTCCTCGCCGAGATGATCGCTTACGACTCCTCTCTCAACATCGGCCAGTACCAGGGTGGCATCAACGCTGACCTTGGCGGCATGCCCACCGTCGGTCTGGACTAAAAGAACCTCGCCCGAACGTAGTAGCTCCCATCATAACGAGTTCCCCTCCACTCTCTCACATCCCCCGACCTGGACACATTCCGGCGCGCTCGCCCCCAAAAATTCTGCAGTCACTCCACCAATGGCGTGATGCTGCAATCCACCATCCATCGACACGTAATCCCCAGCATCTTGCGAGAAGAGAAAGGAGGAATTACGACTTTTTACTGTACAATACCTGGCCGGCTGGGGCTGTTTTGATAGAAGGTTTTGTAAGAGGAAAAAAACCATGTGTATATTGACTATCCTGGCAGGGACAAATAGGCAAGAGGATGAGGAAGATTCACGATATTCCACAATTCTATAATGCGTGTGCCTGGTTCCCTGAGAGCATGCCGCCAGCCCGTTTTTCTTTTTTTTCTGGTATTACTTGTGTCTAATACTTTAGACCTCAATTTTCCTGCCCTTCCTGTCAACTCTGTCATCTCTGGGGTCGAAACCGCCATTACCCCAGGTGGCCCATTCAGGGGTCGCCTCGCCCATGTAATCCTCCGGCTTCCAGTCTCCGTCGGGTCCCCGCTCCTCCAGAAGTTCAAAGAAGCGCTGGTAGTCGATTCGCGGGTGCCACTTCCCATCGACGTAGAATCGATCGCTCGCCAGCAGGATGCAGCAGCTGTGGGCGTGCTCCGCGGCGATGCCGTATTTGAGACCCTTTTCGTTGAGCCTCTTCTCTAGCGCCGTGACGAACTCCTGCACCTCCCAGTAGAAAGGGACGTTGGACATGCTTAGGCCGGCGTTGGACGCCGTCGAGGTGCCACAGTAGGTGACACCCTTGATCTCGACGAAGCAGGGCAGACCCTTCTCTACGAGCTGCGCATACCCCTCGACCTCGTCGTCGACGTTGAAGCCTTTGACCAGGGTCAGTCGGAAGACAGTGCGGTGCTTGAAGCGCTTCTCCCTGAGGATGTCGAGACACCGCTGGAAGCGCTCCCAAAAGTCTCGGTGCAGGGGGCGGTCGATCTTTCGGAGGGACTCCTTGTTCGACGCGTCGATGGACACATACAGCTGGGTCACGGCCTTGAGGGCGGCGAGTTGGTCGGGGTGTTGCGCATTGCAGACCAGGAAGGAGGAGATGCGCTCGGCGTGGAGCATGCCGAGAAACTCGTTGATATAGGGGTAGAAGATGGGCTCGCCGACGAGGGAGAGGGCGCAGTGCCGAATGCGCATGGCCTCGGCGAACCGCTCGGCGCGGACGCCGGGCACGCCGCGGAGCATCTTGATCTTTTTGTAGTGATTCGCCTTGACGCCGTCAAAAATGAGCTCGGGCGGGTCAACGACCCAGCGCCACGTCGTTCCTACAGGATTCGTGCCGTGACGCCAGCAGAAGACGCACTTGTTGGAGCACGACAGCGAGGGGGTCGTCTCCATGCACTGATGGGAATTGATGCCGTAGAAGGAGTACTTGTAGCAGGAGCCGCGGCCGCGGAGGGCGGACTTTGTCCAACGGCAGATCTTTACGCCCGAGTGCGAGCCGACGATGGAGTAGCCCTGCTTCGTGAGCGAGGCGTACGTAGGCGAGTTTTGGGGCACCATCTCCTTGGCGGCGTTGAGTGGCGCCTTCTTTGCGACCGTCTTGCCGTATGTCGTGAAGTCTACGGCAATGGGCGCCGCCGCCGTTGCTTTGGCTGCGGGACCATTCATGGCTGCGTCAGGATTGGAGCTCTTCATGATGCGCCCCAGGTCTTCGACGTCATCAATGTTTTTGCGGCTCTTGAGCTTCTCGGGCTTCACTTCAGAATCCTCAATCAAAAGCTCGTCGTCGTCCTCTGCCGCAGACTCGTCGTCGCTTTCTTCAGGGGCGCCGCTCCCGGGCAGCCCTTCTCCCAGGCTACCAGTCTTGGCCAGCATACCGAGAACGTCTACGACACCCTCGGACCACTCAGACAACCGCTCAGTGTAGTCCCTCTTAGTGTCGCCCATGCCGACGGGGAATGCTCTCTTCCGGCCCGTGAGCTTGGCCATCCACTTGTCGACCTCCTTGGCCTGGAAACAGAAACCATCCTCCTCTGTCGGCCAGCCCTCCCTGTCGCCGAATCCAAAGACGGAGTACCCGAGTAGCGAGGACAACGGGGCGGTATCGATTCGGAAGTCGTGGTGAGTCTCTTGGAGGTGCTCCAAGAAGGTGTCGTTGATCGTGTCGATGTTGTAGCTTGGCAGCAGGAATAGGTAGAAGAGGTCCGCGGGATCCTCTTCCGACTTGGGCGGGGTGATGAAATAGTCATCAAAGTCGACCTCGGCAAGGTCGAGCAACTCGGGGGCAGTGAATGAGCAGTCGGTACCTGCAGCTATCTTCTGTAGGCCATTTCCGAGGCGCTCTGCGTACTCCTTTGCGATCTTGGGCGTGTTTGCGGTGATGCTCGAGAAAAAGACGAGAGGCCTGACCTTGCGGACTGGCGCATCTCCCTTTGCCTCGCTGGAAGGGTTTCGCTTGACAATTCCACCCTTTATCCTTTTAGGTCCGTTCGGCTTTGGCGCATTCGGCTCGACAGTAGGGCTCGGTGGGCTCGGTTTTACATCCTTCTTTTCCTCCACAGGTTTCGTCTCGGGTTTCTCCCTGGTGTAGACTTTGGGCAGGGCCTTCAATTCGCTCTTCTCTTCCGTAGAATGGAGGTAGAATCGTAGAATTAGCAGTCCAAAAGCTGTGAACAAAATCACAGGTATGCGAACTTGCTGCCACACATCGTGGACGTCTGCGCGTAGATACAGAGTGAGCAGCTGAACGAGAAACAGGAGTGGCGGGAAACGGTAAGAAGAGTCAACTCACTGTTTAGTATGGACTTGAAGCCTATGGGCTCGTGGATGGAAGCCATTGTGCAGCGACGGAGCGCGGTGCTCGAGGACGAGCTATGCGCTGGTATTTCGTCACTTCAAGAAGCAAAAAGCGCGACGATTGTGGTTTTCTTCAAAGTTGCACACAACAGTGGCGGGGTGTGCGATATTGGCTTTTGACCAGTGGGTGTGAGCGCAATTGCAATACCTAATTATCTAAACTTTCCCAGCCGCTGACCGGGTGTTTGGTGGTGCCCCGCCAAAGAATTTTAGGCCTGGCCCTGCACCTCATCGACCCCGCCATTAGCGTCTTTGGGGCACCCAGTTGCTGACCATTGGCATTGAATGGCAGCAGGGGCATCTCGAGGCTGGTTACATTGTTTGTGACCAGAAGACCACCTAGGCATGACTAAGGTAAGCGCCCGCCTGGTGTCAAGAGAAGCTTTGAGCAAATCGAGGTCATGTCGCTTCCTCTCAAACTTTAGCTAGAATAACTTAACTTCAAGTAGATTGCCGCCAAACCATCGTACCCACGTTGTTGACGAATATACACAGCTCCAGATCACAGGGGAGCTTGGGGGATTCTTGATTCATAACCAACACCACCCGAGGTCCGATTTACGGAACCTGGCACTTGCAGAACATAACATTGAGATGCAGCTGATCATCGCTTTCATATCCATCAAAACAATTAGACTCTCCGATCCGATCCTGCTTGCGCTTGCTTGTCTCGTATGTCCTTCAGGCACGGTGCAAAGAATATTTCCCCAGAAATGGCCTGATGAACTGTTCTTAGCGCGACAAGCAACCAGAGGAAGCATACAGAGAGCGAGAAGACCTGGCAGATGAATCAGCAAAATTGTACAATGACCGACAGCAAGACGGGAGGACACAAACCATGGTCATGACTCTAAAAAAGGGGCTGTCCAGGTCCTGGGCCAGCATGCCGGTACAAGTCGCCAACACACCAAGCGGGAACGTGAAACCCCACCAGCCCATATTGAAAGGGATCTTCTGCATTGTAGCAAGACTGATGAGAGCAAACGACAGCCAAACGAGAGCGAAGCCCCACATGATGAGCGCCAGGAAGAGGCCAACAAAGTAGAGAATCTCTCCGCCGTGTATCGCCTCCGGAGCGGCCGTTCTCAAACCTGCCGCCTGAGGGAAAAGCTTGAGGGAAACCTTTCCAAGCTGCTGGATTCCGAAGCCGCCCTGGCCCAAAGGCCCGATGGGAAGGAACACAGAGACGATGGCCTCCTTTGGCGGGAGGCTGTGTATAGTCAGGCGGTGGAAGTACAGCGCAAGGACCATACCCGAGAAGCAGATCCCGATACCCCAGAGCACGTAGGATGCAATCAGGGTGGTGAATGCGTGATCTGGGTTCGAGAGAGCGTCGGCGACGATGCCGCCGGTCGAAGACGCAACTACGACGGGGACGATTGGGAGAAGACTTGCAGCTGTGACTGCCTGAAGTCCCGGGCGGTGTTGATGAATCCTTGGAGCGTAGTTGGTCAGCATCGAATGTCACGACTACGGTGGTGTAACTTACATGACAAAGGGCACCGAGATGCAAGTTGCCAATGACAGAGCGGCATCGAGCCACCAAAATGCCCATGCCCAACACACCACCCACTGGCCCCAGGCAGGTGCACATACGAATATCATCATGTTGATGATGGCTAGTGATGGAAATTAGTACATCATGTCATGCATTTAGACGCTTCCGTAACTAACTTGCAAACCCCATTGGGAAGCAGCCTAGGAACATGGACTGAGCAGGGTGTATGACCATGGCTTTCCAAATCTCAGGATATAGCGCGTACCGCAACGCCGTGATTATGGTGAAGACGGTAAAAAGAATAATGTTGAGAACGAAGAAGGCAACAGCGAGGCCGTGCGAGATCCATGGTGCGTTGTAAGGCAGGTTGTGAAGGAGAACAGAAACTATTCCAGTGCCCATTGTGACCGCGAACCATCTGCGCTACATTAGATGCATTTCTAGTTGGCCAAAGACTATAAGTTTTTGCTCACGAGGGTGTAAAGTTTCTGACAATCTTCCTCCAACCTACATCTTCTTTACAAGGTGTACAAGAGGTCGGGGCATTTTGACAGGGGCTTTGTGAAGTAGTCGAGCATAATGTAATGTGTTGCGCTCCCGACCGAATCGTCGCAGTTGCACTAACAGTTGCCATGGTTTACAGGACCAATTCAGAGTCTGGACGAGACAAACCGTAAAGATATTGACAGTTGCTTGTTGATCAGTGCAGGGGCAAAAAATTTCAGACCACGCCAAGCTGAACGGAACAATTTATAATGCTTCACTCAAACAACGGTGAGGAAGGAATTTCATGGCGGCGAACTTCCTCATGACTTAGGCCGTTCCCTAGGGTGAGTAAACTAGACGAACCGATTCCGGCAGTTAACCCCACACGTGGATCCGCTCAGCTGACTCTGAGGCGGTACGGCTGTCGGCCAACGCCGGCAGAAATCCACCCAGTTCATTTGGAAAATGGAAATAAAATGTTGCCAAGTAAAATATTTTGATATCAAATGCCAGTTTGGAATCCAGCGACCTATGATGGCCGTATTTGACCAGATTTGACCCCGTGAAACCTTTGAGAATACCCATCTCGTCTGGTGTTTGGCCATCTGACCGCCAAAAGTATCGGGACTGTCCGTCGCCTATCAGCGGCTTTGCCAGGATCCCTCGACTCTGTCAAAGTAAATTATCTTATCCAACCAGAGGCGCCTATTTTTGGAGACCAGTCCACTAACCGTCGAAATGCTCGCCGACTAATTGCCCGCTGCGCTCTGGCAACGTGGACAAATTGCGCTGTCTCAAAGACAAAAGTCAGGATCGACAAGACGACCCACCAGCCGAAGTCGGATCAACCAGTAGTTCCGCCAGTCCCGCCCGTTTCCATCAGGTAATGCCAGCCAGGCCTGGTGACCAGGTAGAATCGTGTCACCATCGAGCAAAAACAGTCGAGCCCCCCCGCACGACGCATACTCAACAGAATCACCCAAAGCCACATTCATCCAAGCAACACCAACAGCTTGATAGCAATCCGTAGCAGCCATGGCCGTCGATATCCTGACCAAGATTACCTCCGCCTTCGGGCATAACTTCAAGAACGATGTCAATCGGTTCGACGAGCTCGTGTTGGGGTTGAAAGAAGCGCTTGGCCCATCTTCGGGATTGGATTCGGCTGACGTCGACGTCAAAGAGTTGATGAAGTTGATGGAAGAATATAACACAACGGAAAGCGAATGGATCCAGTTTGCATTCGCCGAGAAGAGCATGGGATACACACGCAACCTCGTTGACGAAGGCAACGGCAAGAGTAACCTGGTGGGTCAACTAGATGCCACGACTTCGTGGCATAGTATCATGGCTAATCACTGCACAGCTTGTGCTTGTCTGGACACCCGGCAAGGGCAGCCCTATCCACGATCACGGCAAGGCGCATTGCCTGATGAAGATTCTCAAAGGCGATCTGACCGAGATCCGCTATGCCTTCCCGGAAGGCAACAAAGAGCAACCCATGCAAATAATCTCTGAAAGAACACACAAGGAGAACGCGGTGGCGTACATGGCAGACGAACTCGGCGTCCACCGAGTTTGCAACAAGGGCAGCGACTTCGCTGTCTCTCTTCACCGTAGGATTTACCTCACCGTCCCTGCCGCAACATAGCTGACAACCTCGTAGTCTACACCCCTCCTAACGTCGCCAAGGGTGGTTGCAATATCTTCAATGAGAAGACCAGTAAGAGTAGCCATGTAGCCAAGTGCGGCTACTACTCGGCATACGGCCGCCGACTACCGAAGCAGTAAATGATGGTGATGACCATGTTCTTTTTCGTTCCAGGCGATTGCGTATTTGGCTTTGACGACGATCCAGGCTTGGATTTGTCCTGTTTGATATACAACTGAGGGATGCCGAGAGCCGTCGAGCGCTTGTCGGTAGACTGATGAATGATGATGGTATGAATGCTCTATCCACTGTATATAGTGGGTAGACACCGTTGGCGAGCTCAACCTGCCGCGTTTCCTTATGTTTTTTGGGTACCAGAAGATTGCAAATTCAACAGACAGTTATTTGAGACAAGAAAGTATGAATGAAGTGAGGTTAAGAAGGTGTAAGAGCCGCAGAGTCGTCGTCGTTGGCCAGAGACCACCCAAACGGGCCCAGATGTAGGTCACGTGAAATGTCGTGATTTTGAAATTTGTGATGATTGGTCGATGTGGAGTATCCCATACGATGGCGTGCTTACACGAGGCCACAGATCTCTCAGCCACAGACTGGTGGATCGCAAGCCACATACTGAGCCACACACTGTTCCAACGAGTGCAAGAGAATCCCTGCGTCGATCCCACCTTCCAAGCCGGCTTCGCGAGAGACGCGTCTACCGCGTTAGGTCCCATCTGGAGAGGTCCCGTTTGTCCCACTGGGATTGCGGCATGCCAGATCTGGAATCGTTCGGTACCAACCTGTGAATTTTCTGAAGCTGATAGCTTTCCCAATTCGCGCCTTTGTTTCACAGATTAGTACCCATCCGGCCCCAGAACCCGGGGCTCGGACGTTGAGGATGCCACCCAAGAAGCGAAGTATCGCTGTCATCGACCTTGTTAGTAGCGATGGCGACGACGGATCTGCGCCACGACCCAGCAAGAGGGCGGCTGGCAGTCGCTCGGTTTCTGGTCAAGCCAGCGGCAGAGTGTACGGAAGTGCACCAATAAACACTCAGCGCCACGTGAGCTTGGGTGCTGTTCCTGGCTCTTCGTCTCAGTATGCCGAGTATGATGACAACCTCATCGACTTGACTCAAGCCCCGGATGGCCCACCAAGAGAACTTTATGGATTTCTCGGTACGGCGTTTGGATATCTGGTATCATTATCAACACTGACCTGATGGATTAGATAACAAAATCGTCGGCGTTCGCTACTATAATGGATATGCCTCACCAGGCGAGGTGGTTGTGTGCCTGAGAGAACCCAACAATCAGGTACTGAATCATAGCCATCGCAAGCGTTCATGGATCTCGTCAATCAGAGCTCCTCTTTTGTGATCGTTTACATGTCTGACACCGCCATAGTACGATAGCAATGCCATTCGAGTGTGTAACGTCATGGGCACCCAGATCGGCCATCTGCCACGTAAAGTGGTTGAGAAGCTGGCGCCATACGTTGTACGTATTCTGATTCAGCAATCCGATTGTTACTAAACCCTGTATCAGGACGGGGATGAGATCGCGATAGAAGCTGTCCTCACCGGAGAGAAGGGCATGTTCGACTGTCCCGTTCGTCTGCAACTATATGGAACGAGCAACCAAGTCGACCGGTTGGCATTGGAGGACAAGCTGAAGAAGGACAAACTCTTGAAGGCAAGGGAACTCAAGCAGACGAGAGCTGAGGCCGAAGCGCAGAGAAAGATGCTGGGTATCAAAGGCAGCCAATCAACAATTGGTCTGAACGCTCCTGCTGAACCAGAGGTGTCTCTTGAGGACCTGGCACAAGCCAGTCAAGCAATTTCAAGCCATCTACGTGGTGATGCTGTCAAATCGTTGGTAATGGACGAGGAGTTTTTGTCCAAAATGCCCATGGCAGAGCAACCTGCCGTTCTCGAGTCGACACTGCTGCCATACCAATTACAGGTAATACATCTCGCGCGTTATACATCTATGTTGTTGCAAGCTCAAGCCTCCGATCCGAACAAACCAACAACTCTCAATGCTGTGGTACACTTTGGCTGATCGTGATATAGGGTCTGGCATGGATGACGTCTAAAGAGAGCCCCCAGATGCCTCCTCAAGGCTCTCAGGAGAGTGTCCAACTGTGGAAATGGCACCCCAAGAGCCGAAATTTGTATCACAATATGGCCACGAACTTCGTAGTACAGAGTGCACCTAAGCTGCTTTCGGGTGGCGTACTAGCAGATGATATGGGTCTTGGCAAGACGTTACAAGTGATCAGCTTGATCTTGACTGGGGGGGCTGGTCCGACCCTAATTGTTGCTCCGTTGAGCGTCATGAGTAACTGGGATCAACAGATCCGCAGACATGTCAAACAAGAGCACCTACCCAAGATCTTCACCTATCATGGAAACAACAAGGCCACTAAAAACGAGCTGGCCAAGTACCAGGTCGTCATCACCAGCTACAATAAGCTTGCCCAGGAGGGTGGCCAGGAAAAGGCCACCACACCTTTGCCACCCCTCATGGCCACAAATTGGAGACGTGTTGTTCTTGACGAAGGTCACACGATCCGAAATGCGAAAACCAAGGCCGCCATAGCTTCTCGAAAGCTCAATGCTCAGTCCAGATGGGTCCTCACAGGAACTCCAATGTAAGCGTCCCCGAGTTTGATTCAAATCAAACTGAGCATACCCAGACTAATCATCATCAGTATCAATAACATCAGGGACTTCCAGTCCTTGCTTCAATTCCTTGGCATCAATGGAGGTGTCGAGCAACCTGCTATTTTCACCAGTGTCATTGCACGGCCACTTACCCAAGGGGACGAGACTGCCGAGACTCTCCTGCAGCTATTGATGCGAGACCTCTGCCTGCGACGCAAGAAAGACATGAAGTTCGTTGACCTGAAGCTGCCTGCCAAGAAGGAATACATCCATCGCATTGCCTTCAGACCAGACGAGAAAAACAAATACGAGGCATTGCTGTAAGTCGCAATCCCATCCCCGTGGGGCATTACACTCACTCATCAACAAAGGTCCGAAGCACAAATTGCCCTCGAGAAATTCCAAAACAACACGGGCGGGAAGGGTCAGTTTCAAAGCGTACTTGAACGCCTACTTCGTCTGCGCCAAGTGTGAGCATGGCACGTCCTTGATGAAATGACTCTGGCTAATGTTGTCTCAGATGCAATCACTGGACGTTATGCCGCAAAAGGATCGCCAATCTTCTTGAGGCCCTCGAGGGCCAGTCTGTTGTTGTGCTCAACTCGGAAAACACCAAGATCCTCCAAGAGGCGCTCCGTCTTTTTATTGAAACCCAAGAAGACTGTGCCGTTTGCCTCGACACTCTGAGCAGCCCTGTTATCACCCACTGCAAGCATGTCTTCTGCCGCGGTTGCATTTCCAAGGTGATTCAGACGCAGCACAAGTGCCCCATGTGTCGTAATCAGCTCGACGAAGACGCGCTTCTCGAGCCCGCCCCTGAGGGCGGCGAAGAGGAAGACGAAAATTTCGATGCCGACGCGAAGAGTTCCAAGACGGAGGCCCTCCTAAAGATTCTACAGGCTACAACCAAGGACCCCAAGTCCAAGGTCATCATCTTCTCACAATGGACGTCTTTCTTGACTATTATTCAGAACCAACTTGTCGAGGCCGGCTACAAGTTCACCCGCATCGACGGCTCCATGACGGCGCCGAAACGAGACGCCGCCATCCACGCCTTGGATTACGATCCGGACACGCGCGTGATGCTCGCGAGTCTGGCCGTCTGCAGCGTCGGCCTCAACCTCGTGTCGGCGGATACGGTGATTCTCGCAGACAGCTGGTGGGCGCCGGCCATCGAGGACCAGGCGGTCGACCGCGTGCACCGCCTGGGCCAGAAGCGGCCTACGACTGTGTGGCGTCTTGTCATGGAGGGAACTGTCGAGGAGCGCGTGCTGGATATCCAACTAGAGAAGCGGACGCTGGTCGGCAAAGCGTTCCAGGAGAAGAACAAGGGAAAGAAAACCCAGGAGACTCGCATGGCGGATCTGAAGAAACTGCTTGGTTAAAGGGCGTTTAAGGTCACATTGCCAGTAAATTCAGCTTGCTGGCTCAAATAAAAGTTCGATGTGCGGCAAGGCATTGCCAGAGCAACATCATGTATCTGAGTTTTCTATCAAGATTTAGAAGGGGCTTAGGACAGGGACGTCGTTGGAGGTGACCCAAAATCACACTCTCTACCGGAGCACATTTACCCGTATTACAGCGAAACGGCAATCAACCCAAGTACTCCAGGAAAAGAGTAGTATACTACCTACTGAGGGGCAACTCTATTGCTTTCACAATAGTCTACGTACGTTTCGAGGCCTCAAACAGCTCTCTACTTCCCTCCCTCCCTGACTTCGGTGCAACTTATACACCTTTCCTCGCTCGTCAAAGTTCGCAGACAACCCCCAATACGAAATCAATCAAAAATCGCTTTTCTACCCAATTTGAACTCAAGAATATGCACACGGCACGCTTTGGCTGGTTGGTTCAGCTCAAGTTTCGTGCCACAGTGCCGTCTGATCTCAACCTCGCCGGACCTCACGTACCTTAGGGAAAGAGAGTTCAGGGGACTTCGCCGACGGAGTATTCCAGACGGTTGAGACCACCACGAAAAGTCATGGCCAAGGATTAGATGCCGAGGCCGCTTTCGTAAGGTGGGCGGAACCGAAAACTAAAGCATTCTCCTTACTCACTTGATCTACCTATCTGTAGGTCCTACTGGACTTATACTATGTATCAAAGTTTTCTCGTTTCTTCCAAAAGACTGCGGCGAACCGCAAGTTGGCCGATGAGCTATTACTCGATATATTTAACGACCTCATTGACGTTTCCGGAGTCATGAATTTTAATGAGAAGGCTACTAGATCCTTTGGAAAGTGGATACCACATTAGGAGAGACGGGAACAGACGCGAAGTAGCGAGGAAGCAATATCGCTCCACGCTTGCGATTGCGATGGAGGTTTGGTCTTTATGAGCTTTCCGCATCGGCTCGGGCGGACGCAGTTGGACTATCTATATACCCCATGAGCTGAGCGTAAATGTATATGAGTTATCATCATGATCAACTCCCCAAGAGTTTATTCACACCATCAGGCCAATTTCTCACGGCCCTTAATCTCAACTCAATATTCTCAACTCCTGACTCAAGATATCACACTCGTTGACTTCAGAATAATCCTTCCTGAGAAACACAATTCCAAAGACACCTCTTCAGAACCCAACGTCAAGACAACGGAAATCAACATGAAGTTCACCATCCTTCTCACCGTGGCCTCCTCTATGGCCCTCACTCAGGCTAAACCCCGGTAACTGGACATGCAATTCCTGCAGCCCCAACGGCGGCCAAATCCCCGCGCGGGCGTGGGTCGACCACTACCGCGAACAATGCACGCTGATTGGTGGTATCTCCCAATGAATATCCAGCGACGAGATCTTCTGTGATTCCCCGAGTAGCTTATTGACGAGATGTCTCTTGGCGACGTCTGATGACAAGAGATATCAACACTGTAATTTTTGCCGTGGAGATGCTAGAGGAAGCTGTTGAACAGAAAGACTAGTCGAGCGATTTGCGACTTGGATCGAATGTGTAAATCGCCTTCTCTTAGAGCTGTACCTTCTCATGAATATATTGGGGCAACCATGACGGAACAATCAAGCCTTTGAAAAAATCATTCAAGTCACCAAAGCGTCTTTAGTGGCGAAGAACATAATCCGGTCTTGTTTTCTGTGTTTCTGCGTAAGACCGATCTCTCAAATACCTACCTAGCTGGGCCCGGATGGGAATGTTCAATAGACTTTTTGTATCATGTTGATTTCGTTTCCGGTGAGCCTCGTTAATAATTCATTTGAAAGCCGCTTTCAACCACATACATCATTGGGCCACCGTCCTAAGAGGGAAAAACCATGAAGACACGCTAGGGGTGGCAATACGAAAGCCGCCCATCCAAGAGAAAAACAAGTATCTTTTGTCTGTTTGAAGCAGATCCATACCTCTCAGGTCGTGCAAGCACCACTGTAACAGTTGGACCCTGAGCAATAGTCGCTGGTGCTCCCGCAAAAGCCAGACGTAGAGCAACATGTCCCGAAGGCGGTTCCAGTACATGTCTTATTACCCGCGAACAACGGTCCGCATTCCCCATTGATGGAGGGGCCCCCTGTATCCGGGTCGCAGGCGCCCGAGTAGCAATTCCCTGCGCCGCAATAATCAGAGCCGTCGCCGCAGTAGCCATAGATGCTGCAGCAGCTCCCGAAGGGGGCAATGCAGGTGTAGCCGTTGTGGTCCGGCCCACAACTGCCGTCCGGCGTATCGGTGGTGCCGTTGCCCCCCGTGTTGCAGTACTCGCTGGTGCTCCCGCAGAAGCCGTACGGCGAGCAGCAGTCGCCGAAGCCGCTTCCGGTACACGTCACGCCGACTGGGCACGTGCCATCCGTCGACTTGCTCGGGGCCGTCACGGGAGCGACGCAAACGGCGTAGTTGAGCCACAGGTTGAGGCAGTCGTCTTGCAGGTACGGGTTGTAATCTTGCAGCTGTTCGAACTTCAAGCCGAAGCGCTGGTCGACTGTCGAGCAGTCATCTCCGGCTACGACGAGGTAGTAGTTGCCGCACGCGCTGATGGTACCACTTTGGGTTGGGTAGGCGGGCGTGGCTGTTGTGTAATATGTTGGTGAGCCTGTCGCGCCAGGGGCCGTGATGGTGACATTGGGCTTGGGGAATGTGCCGCCTGGTGCACTTTTTGGTACGGTCTCTGAGTCAGTATTGAAAACAGACAGGTATTCGTGGCTTCCTCTTCTTACCCTTTACATACGCGCTGGCCTGGAGCAACTCCAGAGCAGCTACCCTGGATATTGGTGTTCCAGCTAAGAAACTGACTGGTGGTGACGTTGTAAGTCGAGTTGGAGTATTGGGCAGCAAGCTCGTCACTAATTGAAGATGCCATGATCAGTACATACCATGTCCAGGAACAGTCGAGGCCATCTGCTAGATTGAATCTTAAAATCAGTAATGACTTACCAACTTGACCAGTCCCAGACCGTATCGATCTCGCACGGGAGGGGAATGCAAAGAGTCTTCTCAAAGTAGCAACTGCGATCCCCGGTGACCACCTGAGCGTCGCCTGTCGAGATATTATATCTAGATGCCATCAGCACCATGTCAGACACTTCTCCAACACCAGGATATGGTGAGTAAGAAGGGGGACATCATACGTATCGCATAGATCATCACAAGTCAGCCAATCTGGTAGCTCCGGCTCAATCGTCTGGCCTAGGCAAGTCGCCGTCGTGGGAGGGCTTGTTCCCGTCACCGTGCCACCAGAGGTGGTGGTTGCCGTTGGCGTACCCACGTACAACGTCGATGCCGAAGTACTGTACGGCAGTGATGTGGAGCAGTTTTGTTGCACATCGTCGAATTGCTCAATCAAGTAGTCGGTGAAGTTGCTAATGGGGAGCCAAGGATCCCTCAGACGTTGCCGGTAGACCTCCAAGAAGCATTCATTGCAAAACTTGGACCTCAGTCAATACGCGGATCTCGTATGCTGCCTTTGGCTGACGAAATCTTGAATAAATCAAGGGGTTACTTACCAGATCCTTCTTGTATATGTTGGTCAAAGCTGCCATATCGCTGGTCACGGTACTCAAGTCAAAGTCCGGGTCTTCGCACTCCGGTGCCACAGTGCTGTTGTCGTCGCCATCGGTAAAGCACATGTCTGGACTGTAGCGAATGTAGTCACTTCCTTGCCAAGTCTGCGACTCGACGAAACACCAATTGGAAGCGCTGTCCTGGAGACATACAAGCTCGGCATTGTAGGTAAAGGTCACCGGGAGCGCCCTCGCCTTGACGATAACACCGGCTTGCAGTGTGGTCTCATCTGCGCAGACGGAATCGACATTACTCTTCCAGCCGTTCAGAGAAGAGACGCAATCTGACGTGCAGAGGTTTTCCACCTCGGGGGTCGTCCAGTCTGGGCTTGATTAGTTATTTTGACCATCTATGATAGACAGGCTACGCTTGACGTACAATGAATATCTGCACCACTTCCCAACAGGCTAACTGCTGTTTCGTTGCAACGGACGGTCGTGTTTCTGTTGGAATGCCAGTGTAAGAAAATGTTAAAGAGCGGCAGAGCGCCCGAACACTCACAATGCTGCCAGGCAGCTGCTACTCAAGGCGAGCCCGGCAATCAAGGAATCTTCATTGTAGAGTTTGTAGAGTTCAAAGTCGGCTGCGACCCAGACTACCCACACAGCTATGAGCGGTATAGTAGACTGTTTGAGGACTGGCGACAGCATCTTGCATTCTACCGTGATCGGCTGGTTCAAGCTTGAATTCCACGACGCAGAAGCCAGTATTGTATAGACTGGTCCCCTTGATCATTAATATCAGCAATCAAATTGCAAGTCGCCAAGGACCAAGACAGAAGCTTGACCCAGACTACCCACTACCGCGCCGGGCTGGTCCGTCCCCATCAAAGGGGCCGTCCCGTCGATCGCCACTTTGTCATGTCTGGTGCTCCTCAGTCCCGCCACATTCCGTCTTACACGCATACGCACCCTGTCCACGTGCTGCGCGAATTACAACCTAACCGCTCGAAATCATGAGACATGGTGAACTACGTTTCATCCAACTGCACAAAAGACGGGTAGGAGATCCTTCGCATGGAAATTACGCAGGTACCGCGGGCCAAGAGATGTAGTATCGTGCAGTGCCGATATGCATGTCAGCCAATAGTTTAGTCATGTCGACCCAAGGGATGGCTCAAGTGGGAAATCTAGTGAGCCGTTCGGTTGCATCTACCCTATCATCCCTGTCGATCAGATTATCTTGTGTGATCGTCTGTAAGCTTCGGTGTGGCGCGGATGTGTATATCAACCAATATTTCATTTAACCGATGCAAAGGTGTAGACTTATGAGGAAACCAGGCTGTCTGAATGGTCACATCTAAACCATTGACACCCTCAAGATGGAGCCGTCTAATGTGGTCACCTGTTGGCTTCGTGCGCGAGATATGCGCACATTCCAAGACAACCCCGCCTTGAAAGCTTTCCTATGGACTGGACATCATCCTAGACACAGATCAAGGTGCGCGGGCTGAGTGGTAGACACACTGGGGACGGATTCAAGTTTACCAGGGACTTTAATGCCCCAGAAAACATCTCCCGTCAACGGCGCTCTTATAAGTGACCCGAACACAATATCTTCCACCTCATCTTGCTCTGAGGCTATGCCTATTCCGCAGCTTCACGATCACTATAACATTGTGATTTCACTTGTGTAAGTTGTTTTTATCAATCAAGAGGCATCGATACCAGTCATTTGCTTCCAGTCTCTCATCCTCGCCATGAGACTTCTGCTCTTGACGGTACTCGTCCTCGCAGAATGCGGGATCTCCCAAGCCCAGCTCAATTCCACAGCAGCGGGCAACAACTCCCAGCCAACATACTCTGCGGTGCCCCAACTTCCAAGGAACTCATCTTCGGTTTTGGAGCCCCTATTTCAACCCTACTCCAACAGGACACCCGTCTTCAAGAATGAGGCCGTCATCAGACACCTGACCGAGAACCCCGGCGCAAGACTGGACCACTTGGATCTCTCGTCGTTGGCAAAAAGGCAGGACAATGGTCTCCCCGTAGGTACTTGCGCGCCTGGGATTCCTTGCTCCAACGGCGCGTGTTGCAGCAGCACGGGCGTGTGCTCGTACGCACCCACGAGCTGCGGTGCCGACGTTTGCATATCCAACTGCAATGCGAAAGCTCCCTGTGGCCAGTACGCAGTCCCTGATAAAGCATCATGCCCCCTGAACGTATGTTGCTCCCAGTTTGGGTTTTGTAAGTTATGGATTCGTTTCGCTGCACACTTGACCACCTCCACTGTCAACCGAAGAAGAAACTTTTGCTGATTTTTGTCGCCATAGGTGGCAGCACCGACGACTTCTGCGGTGACGGGTGCCAGGAAGGCTTCGGCGGCTGCGGGCCGCCTCCTACTCCTCAATGTTCTGGTAGCTCAGCAATGGCCCGGCGAATCGGCTACTATGAGAGCTGGGCAACGACGCGGCCGTGTGATGTGGTCCAGCCAGAGGACTTGCACCTGACGGGCATGACACACCTCAACTTCGCCTTCTCCTTCTTCGACCCGTCCACGTTCCAGATCACGCCCATGGACGCGAACGCGGCATCGCTGTTGTCACGATTCACTGCACTCAAGACCAAGCAGCCGGGACTGCAAGTGTGGCTCTCGGTCGGCGGATGGTCGTTCAACGATGCCACCAATACGCCCAACACTCAGAATGCTTTCAGTGACATGACCGGGTCCGCTGCAAACAGACGGGCCTTCATCACATCGCTGCGCAACTTTATGCAGACGTACGGCTTCGACGGCGTCGATCTTGATTGGGAGTATCCTGTGGCTGACGACAGGGGCGGAAAAGAGGCCGACTTTGCCAACTATCCCACCTTCCTCTCCGAACTGAGAGCTTCATTCGGCAGTGCTCTGGGTATAAGCGCCACAATACCGTCCTCTTACTGGTACCTCCAGCATTTTGACCTTGTAAGCATGGAGCCTCACCTGGACTGGCTTAATTTGATGAGCTACGATATCCATGGCGTCTGGGACTCGACCAACAAGTTCACGGGACCGTATATCCGTCCACATACCAACTTGACTGAGATTGAGGACGGTCTCTCCTTGCTGTGGCGCGCCGGTGTCAGCCCGTCTAAGGTTGTGCTCGGTCTGGGCTGGTATGGTCGCTCTTTCACGCTGACTGACCCTGCCTGCAACGTCCCCAATGGTGTATGCCAGTTCTCATCAGGGGGCACGGCTGGCGAGTGCTCGCGGTCGTCCGGGACGTTGACCAACGCCGAGATCAAGCGGATTCAGGCCTCGGGCGGCGTTGTTGAATCATACGACGAAAAGGCGGCGGTGAGGTGGATGACGTGGGATTCAAACCAGTGGATCAGCTACGACGATGGCGTGACTATGCAGCAGAAGATGAACAGAGCCAACAGCCTGTGTTTGGGGGGCATTATGATTGTAAGAAAATTCCTCCACCGGCAACTGATAACCGGTTCCCGGTTTCTCTGGGACACGATTCGAGTAGCCAACTAACAAAACTTGTCTTATCCAGTGGGCGTTGGACCAGGACAATGCGGCCGGTGATAGTATGAGTGATCTTCTGGGTATCGGGCCGGCCAACGGCATCTCGCCAGAGGCTGCCCAGTCGTATAAGGAGCAGCTGGCCAACGCAACGCTTCAACAGGCCATTGCATCGAGCTGCTACTGGTCTCTATGTGGCCAAGGTTGTCACACTGGCTACTTCGGGACCACCGAAGCCCGAGGCCAGGTCGCAGGCGTTCAGAAAAACTCCATCTGCGCCTTGGGAGAGACTCAGACTCTATGTTGCGCCCCGGGCACAACGATGGGCACCTGCAGCTGGGAGGGCTTCCGCGGAGTTGGTTTCCCCTGCTCTCCGGCGTGTAGCGATGCCAAAGCCACCATCGTGGCGCGCAACAGTAATTCCTATCAAGACAACGAAGGGGGTCAGACAGCCGATCTGACCTGTACCGGTGGTTATCAGGCATACTGCTGCACGGGATTCGTCCCCTCATCCATCACCAACTCGGGAAACCTCGTCCTCTACGGCCAGAACGGCGACGAGGTCAGCAAGCGCGATGTCATGACAGGCGAACTCGCCGTAGTACAAGAACGCGGCGTCGTCCTCCACGAGCGTGGCGCCCCTCTTCTGCTTGGCGGCCTCGGCGCCCTTTGTCTAGACGCAGCTGCCCCCCTCCTAGCTTTGGCACCCTTCACGTTTGGTCTGTCCGCCGCTATCGAGGGTGCCATCTGCGCTGCCGCCGCACTCGCCGCACTCGCCGTAGGCTTCGCCATTATCTCGTCCATTGTCGGGTGGCTCTTTGGCTCTCCTCCATCTCAGCCCAACACCGGTGTTCCAACCACCATCAATGGGAGAGCTTCATACGGCCAATGGCCGATCCTGGACTTTGGCGGAGCTGCCACGTCCACCAGTTGCGACTGCTCCGTCACCTACACGTGCCGTTACGGCCTCGGCTGGGATGAGGTCTGCGACAACCAGCGCTGGGCCATCAATAAAAAACTCGGCGGCCAGACCGTCTTCAATCCCTTCTCGTCGGGAGGAGGCGTTAATCGTGCTTACTCGGGCTGGGGACAGACGTCCACACAGCGAAATGCTGCATATCGCACGCTTGTTCAGGGTACAAACCGGCCTGATGCTGCCCGATGTCAGCTTGATGAGTTCCCCATGGCCAACCTTCGCGAGTCTGGTAACGGAGCTCCGCAGGCCTGTCGCCTGGTCAACAAGCGTGCGAACGGGGCGCAAGGGGGGGATTATTTGGCGTGGAAGAGGGCGCAGTGGGTGCCCTGCTTCAGATATCGGAGGGACGTCTGTCGCATCAATGACAATGGGCCACCGGCTACATGGTAAGTAGCGATAATCACTCCATCCGCAAGTATCGGGTATCTGACAACGTATTCTTCAGGAAATTTGGTCCACTGGCTGGTAACCGCGGCTCTGGCAGTGGTAAACACTTCATTGATGCCTTTGGATTTGACCTGCAGACGCCTGGCTCGTTGTGCTTTGCCTCGTACACTTATACCCGGGTGCCAGGGGCTATCGAAAACACCATGATCACCGATCATGGCTTCCGCGTGCTTGATGATGACCCGTGAGTTTTCCCATCTTGGTTTGACTCCCTTCGGACTCCCTTCAGTGAGCCTTTGGCTGAGAAAAGCTCGTCGTTTAGCATGTATAATCGTGCGTACGGATGGCCTCGGCAGTCTTATAGGTCCGATCCAGCTCCAGTTGGTGCGCCTCGTCCTTATAATCTTCAACCTGGCATATTCCAGAGAGAGCTCGTTGTTTCCAGCAATACTACGGCAAATGCTACGGACAATAACGTCTGTCACGTCGACCTCAGTGGCCAGGATGCCGATGACATCAACGCCGAATTGGACTATGACAACCTCCTTTTCGTTGACAGGGATGGCAACCCAGTTGACGGACGTACTTGTGGTGTCATCTACGATGATCGAGATGAGGACTCTCAAGTGCACATCGTGGTCGATGCGGACGGCAACGTTGTCGATATGTACACGGATGATGAAGCAGCTGCTGGTCTGTTCAGCGCCGATCCTGCCCCCGATAGCAGTACCGTCACAGTCACCGCCGAAACCGCGACGATGACAGAAGCCGCGCGACCAGGGAGCGGGGAGCCTACCCTTCCCATAAGTACTATGGTGACGACGACGAGAATGGGAAGCGTAGTCACACTTGCGCCATCCTAAACTGGCAACCTGAGAGTGACCGATTCACTAAGCATATCGGCTGGGAGAAGCAGCCTGGCGTTTCTCCTGCACTAAACAATGAGACAGTGGCCAGGGGCGCCGCATCGGGTGCCATGGTGGTATGTAGAAAAGGATTATTCTGCTACTTCGGATCAGATCCGTCATATCTTGATAGGAGTGAGTGTGAAGTGTGCATTCGAAACATAATTGATGGTACTCGAGCTTCATAAATCCATTTCAGGAGCGGTTCTGTCGCATTATAGAAAGCTAGTGATTCCTGTGCCTCGTTTCTCGTCGTGCATTCCTATTTGAGTAGACACATACATTTTTGAAAGATCACCAACTCGGTGGGATGTGGTAGTGGCGCCAATGTGTCGTATCAGCCTCTCGGAAAGTCTCGATGGAGCCCTCGACCCCTTGCGGCCCTACGCGCCAGACCCCTTCGTCTACTAGCCTAAGCCAATGATCCAGCAAACGTTCTAGCCGTTGAGGACGATTCTGGTCGCCGCCGAAAGGCTTGTATCCATGCTGAAAGAGCTCGGCCACACTGCCTGCCTCGACAAAAGACCCGTCGCTCTTGCGCGCCCCAGCACCTCCCTCCTCCTCGTCCCCAACGTAGCCATGCAAGCCAAACGGTAACAGCAGGCGGAAGCCCTCCTCCGCGTTGCCGTAGGCGTCCCTCGAGACGGACTCGCTGTAAACACCGGCGGGGACCCGGGATAGAGCCGAGTTGCCTGGGCCGAATTTCCCGTGAAATGGGTTGAGCGATCCGGTCATGTCGGCCTCGAGCCCGTTTTGCGCGGCGGGGAGGAGGCATACGGGCGGGATATCCTGTGATCCCCGTTGCTGCGCGAAGGGCTGCGTGGACGTGAACTCGGCCGCATCGGCGGAAGGCAAGGCGAGACCTGGAGCAACGTGGCGGAACCGGGGACGGCGTGCGCCGGTCAGAAAGGCGCGCGCAAAGCCGTCCAGGATTGACGCCGCGTCCAGCACAGCGGGCGGGAGTAATGGTTCCGACTGCTGCTGATCTATGGCGGCACCAGTACTGCCTGATGTGCGTGCCTCGATAGCGTCGCACAACCGATCCCAAGCGGCAATACAATCGGCCACCTGAGCGTCGCCGTAAGGCCGCCACTCCCAGCGGCCACCAATCTTTTCGCTGCCAAATTGAGAGGGCGTGTCTTGAGGCGTGACCTTGACCTTTCCCAGACGGATGAGGGTGATCCAGTTGGAGAGGACAGTCTCGAGCGGATGCCACAACGCCGCGTGCTGTCCCTCGTTGACGGGGAGTACGAACTCATATTCAACCTGGCTCATGAACACGGCGGCGCGGTGGGAAGGCTGGTGATACCACAGCCCTCCTCCAGACCCGCCGCCTTGGCCGTCGATGGCTGGATACAAACAGACCAGGGCGTCCTCGGGTTCGTCAAACAGGTCGAAGGTCTCGTTGTCAAAGAGGCCGTCAGGTTCGGCGATGCCAGCCGCCCAGAAGAAGAAGGGGGCTGGGTCGTGAGCATCCGCGGGAGGTAACATAGCCGTGTCCAGAAAGTCTGCCAGCGATGGGTCGAGCCGAGGACGCAGAGCCTCGGCGGCGTCGCCGTGGGTGGTGAAGAAGGTGGCCGTGTTGCCGTCTAGAGCGGCTGCTGGACGGCCTTCGGCTACCCAGGCGTAGTACACTAGATAGTTGTGCAGAGATGCGCACCGTTCGTGATCCAGTCCTGGTAAGTCGGCGCGCGCTGGGTTGTCCGCTGTCACCAGCAAGCCGTCGATGTCGGGGAGCTCTAGTCCGTCCATGTTGGCTTAGATCAGACCGAAGTTATTGGTCCCGGCAATTGGCGGTTACATGTATGGTTAGGTTGTTTGACGAGGAGACGTAATGTAGCAATGGACTGGGTGTATTAATATTTAAGTACTCCCCACCATCAAGTCTGGAGGTAGGGTGAGATCCTGGTAGGTAAACCACTCCTTGCATAAGATAGCTACGTACCGCCATATTTCTGCCCGAATGGGAAGCATCCTCTGCCGTGCATGGGTCCTGTTACATCAAGGAGAGACTACGACGGGAAACTTACGATGATCCCACGTATCTGATGATCTGGCTGGCACAGCATACTTGTCATTGTCGTCATAGATTCTCTAGTGGCCGGACTTGTATTTTGGTTCTTGGGCATCTTGACCGGAGGCACGTTGACCGTGTTGACGGAGGAGGGCGGAGATGTGGGTAACAGCGGGCCGGTGGTGAGGGTCCGTGCCCACCGGGCACGTCTCCGGGATATGTTCGGCGGGGATCGGAGCTGCAATATTGGTCTCGGTAGAGGTGCAAGAGTAATTTTGGGACCAAATTTGGCCATTTGTGTTCATTTTTGGCATGCTGTGAGTGATGATGTAGCAGGCTTACAAAACCAGAAGAAATAGAATCGTCTGAGATGAGCTCGTCGGCGAATACAGAGCTATCAATCGAAAAATCCCTCTCGCACGATCAATTTCTCGGAAAGAGGGAATGTTTTTCTTGAACTCAAGACATCCAAACATCATATCTCGCAAATCTACCCGGTTCTCCCTCAGTGCCTAGTGGCCCTGGCCTCCCTGGAGCCCTGCTCCTTCCCGGGACATCGCGTACCTCACTGTGCCAGCCGCGCAGGCCATGGTTCGAACGACTATACGTGTATCTGCACCAACAGCGACACGTTTAAGGATAAATCGTGATTATGGCGGATGCGGGCAATCTGATTCGGGTGGCTTGGTGTTGGTGGTGGTGGCGAACATTGAATACCACAAGGCCTGGGAAGGGAAGGGTGGCGTGACATCCTGCCAGGCTGTAGGTCCTCGACAGTAATTCAGGGCCGTTGTGACGATCTGGGCGTTGTTGTTGTTGTCTGGTGTGTAGTTGCTTTCTATTCCTAGTTGAATACCCGTCGAACAAAAGTAAGTAGAGATAAAAGGTTGGAGAAGATAGCATCCTCTTAGACAGTAGATAATAAGCACATATTTGTATATCAATGGCATACCCTCATCCCCCCAAATCACATGGGGTAATAAAGGCAACAGGGCCAAGAAGGACGCTGAGATATCTTGAAAACTTTTACTGTTATGATTGAATTGTAGACTATATACAAGAATGGCACGAAAAGAACAAACACCAGAATGTACCCAAGCAATGTCCATGATTTCCAGATCCGATGTGATTTATCTTTTCCCACTCAAAATACACCATTGAACCCGGCCGTGATGTATGTGTGTTGTTCACCAAACCCCAAGAGTGTCTCCTCCCCCTAATGAAGATAATGATGCAGTGATGGATTTGGTTTTTTTTTTTTAAAAAAAAGGGAAGACCCGGGGGAAAAAAAGCGAAGCGAAGAGGAAGTTTTGAATCCACTGATGGAAGAAGAAAGTTTTCTTTCATGTCGTCGTCATGATCACGTTCGTTCTTTGATGTCGTGATGTAGTTTGATGGAGGTTTGTCAGGAAGGAAAAGCGCTCTTTGCTTTGCTTTAGTTGTGCTTCTTCAGGCTGCGGGCCTCGAGGCAGAGACCGAACTTGGACTGGCAGCCGCAAGAGGGCCTGCACTGCAGAATCTTGCTGCCGCACTTGCCGCTGGCGGAGCAGCAGGAGCCAAAGGTGCTACCCTCGCAGGTAAAGCCGGTGCTGCCACCGCAGGTGCCGTCGGTGGAGGCAACGAGACCGCCCGTGGCGGGAGCGGAGGCAGAAGGAGCGGCAGGGGCAGGGGCAGGGGCAGCCGGGGTGGGAGTCGGGACGGCGGCGGCGGGCGGGTTGGTGGCGACAGGGTCCTCGGCGGCATACACGGCCGAAGGGGTAGCCGCAGCAGCGGGGGCAGAGGAAGAAGCGACGGGGACAGCGGTCTTGGAAGGGGTGGCGGGGGCCGGGGCGGGGGCAGCGTTGTTGGCGGAGCCGCCGAGGAGGTTGAGGTTCACGGCGGCGGGGATGGGGCCGGGGGCGGCGACAGTCTTGGCAGTCATCTCGATGGTGGGAGGGCCCTGGAAGTTCATAGCTGTGCACTGGGCCGAGATGCCCTTGCACATCATATCGTTCCAGACGTAACAGTTGGCGGCGCCGGTGGGCGGGGCGGAGTCGAAGCACTCGTTGCCCTGGGCGTAGCAGGCGTCGACGCCGGCCCAGCAGCCCGTCTGGGTGGTGTAGGCCGCGACGGCCTTACCGCACCAGTTGGCGTTCTTGATCAGGCAGTCGGCGGGGACGCCGCCCTCAAAGGATGTGGCCTGTACGCTGGAGGAACTGGTGCTGGCGGGGCTGTAAACTTGGGGGCCGGGGATGGGGTAGGGGAACTTCGGGTTGTCGTAGAGGTTGAAGTTGTTGCCGGGCTCGGAGCCGTCAATGTAGCCGGGGATGCTAACAGAGTCCTGGGAGGGGATTTCGAGAGCACCGGAGGGACCGTCGGAGATGTGGATCTGGGCGCAGCCGACGTAGTACTGGGGGTCGTGGAGGCTGACAGCCTGGTGGAGGGCGAGGATCTCGGTGCGGATGAGATAGTAGCCTGCGGGGAGGCCGGAGGGGAGCTCGACGGTCAAGAGACCCTTGTTGGCGATGAGCTTGTCGGTGCACCACTGCTGGGTGGACTCGTCGTAGCCCTCGTCCCAGATCTTGAACCAGTTGGGGCCGGCGGCGGCGGTCGTCATGTCGTCAACTTTCTTGACATAGACGGAGCAGGGACCCCTGTGGGAAGGGTCGATGGAACCCTGGGCACGCGCATCGGGCCACTGGCGGAACTCGAAAGTGAGCTTCGAGTTGCCGGGGGCAGCGCAGGTGTAAGCGGCGGCGATCTGGCCGTCCTTGCCTGTGGGTATTGTCAGTATATGTGAATATCAAGATGAGCAGCGTCTGAGCTGGATGAAGGCATGATGGCTTACCGCAAGCCATATCGTTGCTGGTCAGGCCGGCAACGGGAGAGGTGGAGGTCGCTCCATCCTTGGGCATACGGATGCAGGTAGCTTCGCCTTGGGACTCGCCGTTGATGTACAGCTTGGACATGAGGGTGTGGGCGTTGGCAGCAGCGGCCATGGCCAGGGCAGTGGTGAAGAACTTCATTTTGATGGATGGAAAGTTGGATATCCTGAGACAAGTGGTGGTTGTTTTTGGTGCGAGAGAACGTCGAGGTCTGAAAAATCGGGTTTTGTGTGTACAGCTGAGAGCAGGCCTGCTGAAGAAGTCGAGATCGAAGATATCGAATAAAGGACTGAAATGTAGTTGGTGTTTGTTTTGCGAAGTGTAAGCGCTTGGCTTTGCCTTGTTCAAGGAGTGGAACTGTTCAACAGTGACTTCGTGCTGGACGAGAGAGACTGAAGGAGCAAACGACTGACGGAGAGTGGTTTGGCTCGAAGGGGTATAATGAATGTAAAGTTCGTTCAAGAAAGAGGACGAACAAGAAGGGAGTGTAGTATCAGCGGCCAGCTGTGTACAGAACGCGATGGGGGTCGGAAAACAAAAAGAGAAAGGCGGCCCGGTATCGAGGGCCCCGAGATGGGTTTATATCAACCAACCAACGGACCACTACCCCAGTCTTCCATGACAGGCCCGGTACAAGGGCGAGCCGCGAGAGAGGGTCAGCAACAGTGCCACAAGAGAGAGGGCGGTTTGCAATGTGCCCTTGACCCTCTCCGAGACTCCATCACCCAGTTGGAAGAAGCACTAGCTAGGGGCGGAAGCGAATAGTGGCACTCTCGCTCTCCAAGAAGGTCAACCGCTTTGCACGCCCCCCCTTTAGACGTGCAGCTCCGCTCCTGCAAGGCCACGGGCAGACCCCCCCTTGTTGTTGCTTGCTCCATCTCTCATCTCGGGCAGCCTGGTACCTTGCAGAAGGCAACATAATGTGGTAGCAGCAGCAGCAAGTCCTGAGTCTGCCACCACCTCCACTCCCATCTTTCTTCGTCACCATCCTATCTGTGCCTCTGCCGCGCCGCCATCTTGCCCCCAGTTCCCGACTTGCAGGTTACATTAGGTGGTGCACTAGCGCGGTCATTCTGCCGAAAAGGGCACGCTTCAAGACAAATTGCCGCCGCTAGGTTGGTGGAGTTCCAACAGGAAAGCTGGAAGGATACGGGATGTACGGATACGGATTCGTTTGAGGGTTCCCTCTCTCTCAAGTGAGTCAAGCCTCTGGCGGCTGGCCTCTGCCTGCCTAAGCTAGCCATGGGTGTCAGATCATGGTGCCGGGGGCGAGGGGGGCGAGGGGGCACAGCAGAGATACCGTGTAAAGAGAGATACGGGTTCGTGTGGTGAGAGACTGGGGAGTAGTGCATGGGAGAAAAGGAAAAACAGCCTGACCAACAGCAAAGAAGCCTTGGCCCTGCCAAGAAAAACCCACTGACAAACAGAGAGGAAATCATATTGCAGGGCCTCGTGGCGTGCGTTAGTGGGGACAGCGGAGATGGGAAGATGAAACAGAAGTGGGCGGCGCTACTTTGCACCCATCCGCCATCCCATGTTTCCCATCGTTTCCCTCAATCCTGGGTGCCTGGGTCCATGGGTTGCGGGTAGCCGCGCCCACCTTCCCCCACCTCTCCCCCCCCGAGTCCCCCGACAACACGCATACCAAGTCAGATAGTCTGGACTCTCGGAAGTTGGAACTGCAGCGCTCTGCCTTCCAAGACCGGATCATCGTCATGGAAGGACGAAAAAGCCCGGTAGCTGCAGATGGAGACCCATCTTGGCCAGGCATGCCGCGCTAGAATCTTTGCTTGCACCCCGATGTGCTGGACCTTCCAACGTATATGCGAATGCAATGTAATGTACGTAGTAGGTACGAACATAGCACCTCAGCATGAGAGCGGGTAAGGAAACGTGCAGTCTGCAGAGCAGAGAGGAAAGTTCAGACGCCGTTTTAAGACTCGTCGATCTCCCCTGGCACTAAACCAATTCAGTACATTTGGTAGCGCCGAAATGGTGCAGATTCGCAGGTGGTGGGCAGGGGCAGGCGGAGGAGGAAGAAGAAGAAGAAGAAGACGATGATGGGGTTTAACTCGAGTCAATCAACTCCCGTGAGTCGCGTTCTGTCGATTGATTCCAGGAGATACCGTACGGATAATAACTTGGACTTCCAAGCCGGGCGGGAAAGTCCAGGGGCCCAGGGGCTCGGGAGATCGGGAGGGAGGCTGTCACCAGGCTGCCGACTTCAGCTTTAAACTCGTGTTTAGTGTTTCCCTCCGCCGCCACAAGCTCGGCCGTTTGGCGATGGCGTTGGCCTGGAAAGGGTAAAAAGACAGGCTTGGCTGCGTCGGTTGATCGTCTCGTTGAATGATTGGCACAAGGGGGAGCGGGAGCTTGGGAAGGGGGTTGGAAGTGTTTGTATTAGCAGAAGGGGGCCCAGAAGAAACAATCTGTCACTTGGAATCTGAGTATGGAAAGATGAAAAAAATGAGACGAACCACTATCGAGGCGAGACATTCAATCAACTCCTGACCATCGGCTGACGGCTAGCTACCTGTCGGGCACACACACACACCAAACGCTGCCAGTGTTGTACGTATCTGTCTGGACCTTATCTTAGCCAATACACTTGAGTAAGGTAGAGTCTGGAATGACACCAACACAGTACGGATAAGGTTAAAACAATTAGGCCGACTGGCTTGAAACTTGGGAAACGCACCTTAACATCGATTAAGTAAGCTGCTGCTATGTAAGCTTGACTGCAAAGTTGGAACGTATAACTGGGCCGCCCCAAGACGAAGAGAGGGAGGGCAAGAAAAGGAAGGGGGAAAAAGAGGAGCTGGACCCGGAGGCACGCAGGTCCCAGTATTACCAACTCTTCCCACTTCCAACTCGTCGATCCAGTTTCTCCAGTTTACAAAGACCAATCACGATTCATCCAAAGAGTCCAAAGTCCAGTCCAGCCAAGTCCAGCTCATTCTTTTCTCAACCGTGATGGCCTTTTCTATCCGTACACTATGGATACTCCAGGAAGGATTGCCCAGGTTACGTTTAACAGCAAGAGAAAACCACAAAAAAAAAAAGTCTTGTTTCTCGTCGCGGACCAGCTGGTGACCAGGCGTCACGCCCTGCCAAGCACCCACTCCAGATCCCACTTGTGACCTGTCCCGAGCCGCCGTTTCGTTTAAAGTCTTGGGGCATTCTCGGGAACCACGCAAGGAAAAGACGAGACGAACATCCCTCCATGCGCATCCAAATCCAAACCAACCGTCCCCTACGTTCCCGATTGGCGGCTGAGTATGGCTAAACATTGCACGCAGCCGCCTTACTGCGTCAAACGAGCACCTCAGCTTCGAATTGACTCTGGGCCCCCGTAACATGCCCCCATCTGCCCCCCCAAACCCCCTGTATCAGAACGAAAAGAGGATCAGCAAACGACTGGCTCACGTTCATCGCTGACAAGATCCTCAAAAAAGTCTCGCACCCCAACCTTGATCTCCACAGTTTTCGCGGTGTCTTCCTTCTTCAACCCTGATCCATGGATCCCTACGGATACCGCCTACCTACCTCCTTCCCTGGTGGGACGACATCACCAAAAAAAAAAAAAAAAAAATAGGGGTGGCCGTCTGCGTCTAGAATCTGGATTGCCCGACTCGTGGTCTTCTCCCCGGCGAAAATCCACCGTCTGCCCGGGACACCCGTGGGTTGCATCTCTTTTTTCACCCAGTCTCTCTCACTCACAATTCTCACTGATTCCCTCTCCCGCGGACCATGACCATGGGCCGTGAGTTGTGTCTCCGTAAGATTCCCACTTTCCATGTGGACAATGCACAATCTCGGAGCGACTCCTCTATTCTCTCGCTTCTTTCTTGATCTGAGCAAAGTTGTTTAATTACAATGTATGTTTATCCCAATTTTCTCTGCTTGTTTATCGCCCATGGCTGCCTTGTCCCCAGTCAGATCGTACCTATAATGGACGAGGCTTAGCTGCTAGCTGCACAACACCTCTCCCCCGTTGAGGATTCATTATCCGTTTCTGTTTCCTGTCTTCCAACTCGTCACAATGACCCGGGGTTGTACTTGCCCATTCATCGCCGGGGAGAAGCCGCGTCCGAACAATCTCATTGTTCTCCACTATACACTTTTCATCAACGAGCAAGAGCATTCCAGCACCGTACGAAGGGGGACCGGGGGAACAATAGGCCATTGGGAAGTTGGGACAATGGAGTGGTGAGACAGGAATGATAGAAATGACTCGGACACCAGCCGAGCCTCATTGCAAAAATCCATCCCCCATCCACAGGACCACAGGCCGCAGGCCGCAGCCCGCGTGCGCGGCATCCCCAGATGAAATCTTGATTGCAATCCAATATCAAGCATTCTGTCCTCCGTAGTCTGTATGTATTATTAGGTGCGCTTTTCCGCGCACTCGCCCGTCCCGAAGGATTGCTTATCTGTCTTGTACCGCCCACACTTGCAGGTCCGGGCAGGCGAAGGGCAACAAAAGACCATAAAAAAAACTCACCACAACAGAGCACCCCCTGCCCCCCTTACCTCTGATGCTACAGTACGGATACGCCGCTCCATTCTGAACCGAAGCCGACTTGCCAAGACAAGCTCCCAGACACATCGATCCGAGAGCCTTACCATACATCGTCATCGAAGCCAAACAAGTGCCTCCTTGTTGTTGTTGTTGTGCACGTGTGCCTTGTATGTGCGCATCCGAGAGGATGGCTGCACAAAACGGATCCCCGTCTTGGCGAAAAGGGACAAGCCGTCAATGTAGCGAGTAAGTGACATACGTCCTGTCGTGGCCGTTGTTTACTGCTGCTACCCTAGCCCGGCGAATGCCTGCCTCATATGCCCCAGTCCATCAACATGTCTAAATGCTTCTGACCGACCACCTAAAACGACAACGACTGAGTCCAATCCACCACGGCCAGCTTCCTTACCGGCATCATCATGATCATCCACTTGACTCGTGTAACTTGATCGGGTGTCGCTTGGTGTATGCCACCCACGCCTGAGTCAGCCTCCTACTTGTCCTTAGATTTGATAGTGAGGAGAGACGAGCCTATGCTGAGGATTTTGAAAGTAAGCGGAGCCCGTAAAGACGTGTTTAAACTGGCAAAGTCATTTGCAACTGTGCGATGTCACCGGCTGCCCTTGATAGCTGAAGACTCTCTCGAGGCCGCATTGAAGTCGCACATATCTCTTCCCCATGGCATATGTTACTTACTCATGACACCTCCTCACGAAAGTATGGCGTCGAGGTCAGTTGTCAAGTGCCACCATGATTCCAAGCGCAACCACACAGCTCACACAGCTCACACAGGGTGGTGGCTACGAGAACATCACACTGGACTGAGGGAAGAACCACAGAGGGTTGGTTGAATTGCAGAGAGGAGAGGTTCCTTCATGAAACAAAACCCACGAAGGGGAGGCAGTTCCGGACATGGGTAGAGCAAGAAGCGAGGGAAGGGGAAGACTCGCGTTGCTCACTCGAGTCTCCCTCTGCTCGAGCTTGTGGTCCCTTTGCCCGTCTTCTCAGAAGCTCCCCCGCCTCCCCCTAGCGGAAGCTAAAGCACACCTGCTACCATTACACCCAAAAACAATCTCTATGCAAAAGGCCGAGCCTGTCACTCCCTCCATAATACATTCTCCCAGGTTGATGGTAAATCTGAATACTGGGCGGGATTCACCCGCCCTTATTTCGCTCTCATTTTTGGGGTTTCTTTTGATACACGGTATTGTACACACGCCAAAGACCTCGTGGGTATCTTTTCACTTCTTTGTTTTTTCTTTGGAGTTTTGTAGATTTCTCTCTCTTATGACTCGTTGATCTTGGCCAGGATCCTGGAAAAAGGACACTCCAGTTAGCGCCTTTGTCTTCCATGATGTGACAACCGGCTTGGCACCAGCCATGGATTTGGAAGTACGACAGGGTGCTTGGGGTATGGACTTACTCGCTGTCGCGGAAGAGGTGGTACTCCTCCTCACCGACCTTGACGGGGGAGCCGCCGAACTGCATTACATCTCGTTAGCCTACTGGGTCTACGTGGTTGCATCCGTTTACTCTCTTCGTCTTTCCTGCTTCTCACGTCCCCATTATCCAGTACACTATTACCTCTTCTGCCGGCAGAATGCGGGTGAATAGAGTCTTAAATACATAGAGACCTGAAGCTGCAAAGTCCCGATGCTACATGTTCACAGACGGGAATAGGGGTGCGGGAAAAGATGGGTATGAGCGCTGTTGTGCATCGGGCATACCTGGGGAATCAGGACGCGGTCACCGGAGGCGACGCCCATGGGTAACCGCTTTCCGTCTCTGTCAAAGGCACCGGGGCCAACGGCGAGGACCTTTGCCTCGTTGAGCTCCTTGACGGAGGACTCGGGGAGGAAGATGCCGCTGGCGGTCTTGGTCTCGGCCTTGACGCGCTGGACGAGGACGCGGTCCAGGAGGGGGGCGAGGGCACGGATGGAGCGGAAGGAGGCAGACTGTTTTCGTTGTAAGATGTCTGGTCAGCACATGTTTTCACCGGGGGGTGAAGATTATTGTTGCTTTGCAATGCTTCTTCTGAGCAATTGGGAAGCTCCGCCGGGATTACTGGGTAGAATTGTAGTGCCAACGTACCATTGTGACTGTTGATATGAATTGGCAGCAAGAGCGCAACTTTGATCTGTGTAGAGGGATTGACAAATGACGTTCGGAGGGATGTGAAGTCGATACGGAGGACGAACTTTAAGTCTTGAAGCTATTCCAAGAGCTTCCAGAATGTCAACAATTTTTTGGGCCGATCGGCCAAAAGATTTTCCCGATGGCCCCCACCATACCACCTGCTTATTGTCTGATTGGCTGCATGTGCCGAGGAAGAGCAATGTCGTTCATGCCACCAAATTGTAAGGTACTACCAGAACTGGGGACTTTTCCACAGAATGGCTTTCTGTAATGTAAGACAAGGCGTCCATGACACACTCTTGATACCACAAAGGCGAGGGCGGTCAGGCTGACATATTAGGTCTTTGCCAACTAATATTGTTTACCTATCTAATCAATCAATCAATCGCTTGAAACAAGGCAAGGCCGTGAGCTGAGCCGTTGCAACATCTACCTAACCAGAAGACGGACTCCCGTACCACCCAAGCTCCAATGTCATCGCTGTTTCCTCAACCTCGAGGGGTTCATGTCATGCCAAGTGTCTCCTACATCCCGTTCCCTTCCCAAAATCCCATCGACAACCAAAAAACGCCGTTTGAACATGCAATTTCAGGTGACCGTTCCCGTGCAACTACGAATCATCTACTTCTGGGGCTGTGGTGGCTCCAGAGTGTGAAGATGATCCTCTGCGTGCACTACGCGGCCCGGCTCGGGTTGTTGGCAGATGACTGTGTTTGCAACCCAAGGTTCGTCGAGAATCTCTTGCATCGTCGCCCTGTCCTTCACTTTGATCTCCAGCATGCGCCCAATAATGTGTCGACTCTCGCGAGGAAGCAGACGCAAGATCCGCCACGGACCCCTGATGACCTCTTTCTTGTCTGCTGGCTGTTGGCCCTCGGTTTTGGTCGAAGGCTGCGTCACACTTCCCTGTGTTGCATCCCCCTCGCCGTCTTTCTGGACTTCCTTCTGGACGTCCTTCTGACTCTCCTTGTGACTTTCCTTCTGGCTTTCTTTTGCTTCGTGTCTATGAGCATGGTGCTTGCCATCCTCAAAGATGTCTCTCTGAGGAGTATTTGTGAGGTCGTTGGCAGACCTTGACGGCATAATAAGCTTCTTGGGGTCGTGTCCCGGCGTTGGCTCAGCTGCGAAAAGCTTGAATGAGTTGTCCGTCATGCGAGGGACCTTCCATGGAAATCTGCGCAAAGTCATGCAGCAAAAGATGATTGCAAGTGACCAAATATCGACAGCCTGGGGATCGTACTTTCGCTCGTCGTAAACTTCAGGAGCCAAGTAAGGGTCGGAGCCCACGATACCTACAACTAGTCAGCCCACGCATCAAGACACAGTCCAAGACTATACTAACCTGAAGCGAGAACAATATCGCTCTCGAACGGGTACTTGTAAACATGGGCACTGCCAAAATCGATAATTTTCATAATGCCATGCTCACTGACCACGACATTGTCAAGTTTCAAATCCCGATGAGCCAGACCCATGCTGTGGAGATAGGTCACGCCGTTGAGGATCTGCAAGAAGCAGCAGCCGACTTCTTCTCGTGTCATTTTGCCGGTCATGACACACGCAAAAAGATCAAACGGAGCGTATTCCATGACTTCGTACCATTTGCCTTTCTCCTGCACAATGTCCAACGTCTCGATGACATTGCCATGGTGTAGGGTTGATCCGACGCAAAATTCAGCCGTCAGCTTCTTAACGTACTCTTTCTCGGTTTCGTAAGAATGTCTCGGTCGGAATTCCTTGACGGCGAAGACAACACCATCATCACTGCGCTTCATCAGACGAACAGATCCTCCAGCACCTGACCCAAGCACTCTGCCGAGCTTTCCGTATTTTGAAGACAGCCCATGGTCGTCTCCGAACGGAACGTGTTGCGACCCTCTCGTAGGGGGTGTCTTGGTGCCCGAGCGGACTGACGCTGGGGATGCTTCCCTCTTCATTTTGTGATGCCCGCCGACCTTGAAGAATCTCTTGAGGTCCGCAAAGGAGCCTTGTCTACTCGTGATGCTCGCTGAATCATCGTGAGGGACCTGCAGCTCATCACCGTGTCCTTTCAAGTTGCCCAACAGCCCGGAATGTCTTTTGTCGCTTGCTCGGCCCAGGCTCGAAGTGGAACCAGATGGCGAACCGTGCTTGTTCTTCCGGCGCGAAAAAACAAATCTCGAGTCAATCTGGCCGCGCTGAGGAGCCGGAGCCGGTGGTTGACGTTTGTGAGCCGCATAAGGGTCGTTGGCATCTCCGCCTGGCGTCATGGGCTTGGAATAGTATAGTGAGGCTCGAGATGGACTAGATTCTCGCGAAACCGGTACTGATCCTCCAGGACCAACAGAGAACATCCCCTTCCTATGCGATCTGGTGTCGTGCTCTCGATCTTCCGCAGAAGCTGATCGTTGAGGTACCTCCTCCGTCGACTTGCCTCGAATGGGCAATTGTTTACTGCTTGATGATGGTGGTGAGTCCTGAGAAGAGGAGGCCTGAGGAGTGATGACATGGGGATCGCTCGTGGATGACTTGCGATCGTCATTTTGATCACCGCTCCTTCTGGATGTCGGGTCAGATGGATCGGTCCCCGCCGGGGTTAGGGGAGGTGACTGCATCGGATGCGCCGGACCAAACCGCGGCGATTTCGGTCCGCTGGAGTTCGGGGTCGGCAGTCTACTGTTATCAGAGTCTTCTTCTCGCGAGCCGACCTACAAGTAACGGTGGTTTAGTAAGAAGCAAGTTGTGCAGGCTGGTGCGTGCGATGTGGTGACCGACTGGTGTTGTCATGACAGGTTGGGGGTTAAGTGGGATGAGCATGAGACTGATCATTGGAGCTTCCGACGAGGAGCTCCATCGAGAAGAAGCCTCAGATGATTGTAGTGCGAAGACAAGGTGAGATGTTTGGGCAAGGCAAGTCTGAACGTCGAGGCAGAGCTGGTTGGGTAGAGGGGTAGGTAGGACACTTTGAAACACAGCGCATCAAGGCGGACGCCCAAGCCAACAGGAAGCAACGTCAAGAGCCCCCAAGGCCACGCATAAACTGAAGAATTATGACGGGCGGACTACTTACGCGTGATGCAGGTAGTGAGTATGGTTCAAAGCCAAAGACGTTCATCCGGCGCTGCTGCAACGGCGCACCTTGGAGGGACTTTGAGAGAGCTCTCAGCTGATCGGGCGTTACTTCGGCCAAAGACTCGTCTCCATCTCCGGTAGCGGCGTCGGTGGGAGACAGAGTCTCGGTGGGTGATGTCGTGGTGACGGTGGGCGTTATCTCTTCGACGGAAGAAGCGAAGCGAACGGCGGGAGCATCTTGAGGCGTCATCTTGTCGCCTTTGTGGAGATTCGGGTTATCTGGAGCGTTGTGCGTGATTTCTAGGCATTGCGCACAGCGGTCAGCACAAGACGAGATCTGTGTTGAGAATGAGATGTAGGTTTGGGGTGTGAGCGTGGGCGTGGGCGTGGGCGTTGGTGCGTGAAAGATTGGGCGAGTGAGTGTTCATTTGACTGTGACATGCGCAACAGACGAACCGAGGGCGGGGTTGCGCGCGCCGGAACAGACGGAAGGATATGGCGTTTGTACCTGGGACTTTAGCATCCTCTTTCTTAGGATCGCGGGCGGGAGACGAGGTAGCCGTGGGTTTAGCTGGTGCAGTGACAATGGTCTGCTCGTCGTCTGCAGCTTCTCTGGAGTCGAGAAGGACGGTGATGACAGCAGATGGCGGGGAAGAGGAGCGAGAGGAAAGAAAACCGAGACCAGACGACGACAATACGAAGGATCGGGCTTGGAAAAGAGAAAAGTACGGATACCCAGGACTGGATGAGTGTGGATGCCAAATGCGGATGGTGGGGCACTTTGAGGTGCACTAAGGCTAAGGAACCTAAGGCAAGGTAATCACTGCGCGTGGAAAAGGTACCGCTAAAATGCACAGCATATGTAAGTACTCGGTAAGCATTCTAAAACACTGTTGACGGAGGATATCTCCCTGTGATTTGGCGTGTAATTGATCAACCACGTTGTCGCATGCTCTTCTCATCTCACGTCTTTTCCTGTCACTGTTTGGCTTAAGACTTGGATGAATAGGTGAAGAGTAAGGTAACCTGAAGATACATGGTAGGTATGATGGAAGGTAAGTAGACACCGGGACCCGAGGGGGGAATATCAAAGTGAGCCCGAACCCGGCACAGATACGTATCGCAGAATATCGAGTGTGCTGTTCATGGGTCCGCCGACCTCCTGTAACCCATAGCCAGTTCCGAGCCAGGTAAGAGGGCCAGAAAGTATACAATACCTACCTTCCTCTGCTGGTCGGATGAGCTTGGAAAGGGTGCAATCTGAGTGGTCAATAGGGATCGTTATCCATTCCTTATCGGGGAAGCGGTGGACTGGATAAGGTAAGGTAAGACTCCGTGACATGGTACTGGAGCACCTGAGCCGCCGAAAGGGAGCCGAGTGAGGGAAGGGGGACGAATAGGTGCCGTACTTGGCAGTTTACTAGGCACGGGCACCTACGCCCAAAAAACCATGGGTGTATTGCGCGTACGGATATCTGCATCAGGAACCCTGCCGAAGACGAAGCCCTTGGCCCCTTGCCTGCCCTGTGGCGATCGAAATGTTCTATTTTTTTTCTACCTCGCCTTTTACGGATACTGACCTATGGTGCGGGTAAGTATCCCGGCTTCTCTACCTACTGTATACAGTAGACTTCATTCGTGGCCCGTGGTCCGTCGGTCATCGGCTTTTCCCAATATCCCTCCCGAAAGTGCCTCCAAAGTGCCCCCAATTTGCGCCAGGGGCTGGCTTCTTGGCTTCCCATCCGTGACACATGCGACAGCTGTGAGGCGGAACTCGGCCAATCCCTTTGGTCACATTTTCACCGTTTTTACGAATCTCGCAAAACACCAACAAGACACCCATGAATGTTGACGGGGTTTGCCGGCTTCGGCCGCGGCCCGATCTCCGCCAGGCCGAATGACTCTTCCGAGTTCCCGCGTCTCTGAAAATCCTTTCTTCTCATTGCGCCGCTGAGGGCCGAAAGTACTGAAGTCATGGCACCGATCCAGGGCATACCCAACCACCAGGTCAACGAACGCCAATGCGCGCCAGATTATTCGACAATGCACCACTTGCCTAGGCCTGGACGAACGAGTCAGCCCGCAAGGAAACGAACGCACACCAATCCCAAGTCGCCTTCGCCCTCCTTTAACAAACGAACAACAGATTACTTTCTCAGAAGGCAGTCTGAGAAGTCTTCTGAGAAGTCTTCTGAGAAGTTGGGAACGCACATTCGACGACCCACCATAATCCCGTCATCCACCGGCCTACATGAGCCGTGAGGTCCAATTCTCTGTCAGCTTCCAGCTGATGGACAGGAACAGACGGAGCTTTGCTCCCCTCTCCCCCAGCTGCCTACTAACCCGAGACACATTTTCAGAGAACATGCCGAGACGTACCTCGATACCTTGCCTGCCCCTCATCCCGGCCTATCGCCGCATCTCCGGTTCCAGACCGACGAGCCCAGCACAGTGGCGTGGTCGTTGTTGTCGTCCCGGTATTGCACTCACAGCATGAAAACGGCCACTGTTCCGTCACATCACCGGCTTCGAGTCGGTCCCACTCTGGAGGCGTCTTGTTGCAGATGACAGGCTGCTGCTGATGGAACCATTATTCGGGCACGCTGCAAAAAGAGGACGGCTTTCCAGGGGCACAGGGTGTGCAATTCATCTCCATCGGCATTGCCCTGGCATTGTGCCACTGTCTAGATCTGGGCCTGCATTTCATCGCGCTCAGCGGGCCTCCGCTGGGGGGAGCTGAAGCACCTCCTCGCGCGAGCTTCTCAGCGGAAGCTTTGCAGCTTAGGACAGGTCAGAAATTGTCCACGACACCTCACCAACCACGTGCAGGAAGACGTGTAAGCTTCCATTTTCAAGTCTCAATAGTTCTGTCGATCCCGATTGCGAAGCTTCTGGAGACCTTCAGCCAGCTCTTCTCCACTGATGTTCTGGCTTCGCCGCTTGCATATCAATTCTAGACCGCTGATCGCACATCTGACTTTGGACCGACCTTGTCGACTCGTTTCCCCATCTACTTCCGTGCTCAGCACGTCACGATGAGGCTTTTCCATCAAATCCTCCTAACCTGGCACACAGAGCTCTGTTTAGGCCATGCGCCAATCCGCCTTGTGTCGTACTCACGAAGGCGTGCTGCAAATAGACAGCATTTTGTCAGTCTTTTACCATTTCCCGCCAATTTTTTTTTTCCTATTTCTCGAAAAAAAAGGCTAGACGGCTAGTAATGTCGGTCGCCCACGGACGGTCGCTGAACATGCACCGTCGAGCACCAGGAGAAGCATGAGAACGGACTTCGCCTCAAAACGAGACATTCCGACGTCACTGCGCAATTGGGACTTCTGGGGCGCATGAAGCATCCCTTCAGACGTGCCATGTCCCGACCGCGCGGCGCTAGTGTATGAACGTTTTTCTTGTGCCGTGCTCTGCCTTATTCTTGGCGGTTGAGATTCTCATCGTACAGTACCTCCTCCTGCTATTCTAAACTCGCCTCTAGCCTCCAATAATTGTACAGTGGGCACGCTCTTATTCGTCCGAGATGGTATACAAGTGGATGCTTTCCGCGCCTGACTCCGTTTTTATACTTGATTGAAAATAGACTGTCGCAGGACAAGTGCTCTATGGCACAACGTTGATACCAATGGACTTGCACTGGTAGATGACGGAGCGGCAGATCGACTCGAGGCCGAGACCTGATAGACGCATTTCTGTCTGCTTGATCTTGGCGATCTCGTAGACATGCTTCAAGCTGACAGTTCCGACCGTCTCCTTGCCGGGGTTCATTGCGCCCTTCCGCTTGCCCTTCTTGCCGAGAGGCACCTCGGCGGCGTTAAGGAGAAGCCACGATGTGTGAGGTGTGCGAATGTCAAAATGAAATGATCGGTCGCCTCGGACAGTAACTCGACAAGGCATCGGCGTGCCGCTGATGATGTGTGCTGTTCTTGCATTGAACTCCTATAATTGAGCAAAGACGCGTTAGCATTGATCTCAACCATGGCATAACCGCCCCCTTAAAGCACAGATGTTGGGCAGAGAGTGGCATGTGTTGCTTCACCAGGTCCCAAGGGCAAGTCTCTCACCTTGCAAAAGTCCATCGACTTGACACCCTTGCTACCCAGCGCAGGACCGACGGGGGGACTCGGGCTCGCCTGCCCGGCGCCCACGATGAGCTTCACGACCTGGTCGGCAATCGTCGCTCCTCTCTTCGACATGGTGGCGGATATACAGACAAGTCTGCTCGTTGGGAAGGGGAGTAGCAGGTGGGAGGTGATTGGCAGGTGTATGCGCCGCGACAACCAAGCTAGGTTCAATCCATCAGATGCTGCTCACTGTTCGGAGGTGGAAAATTTAGGATCCTTGATGCACCAGCCACGCGCCAACAGTCCAAGCGACCGGGATGCTCGGGGAACGCAGGTCCCACCCTGGTCGCATTAGCCACAGTTTCACCGTCACTGGGTCGTGGGATGACCCCTCGGCCCCTCAGCTGGTTCTTGTTTGGGGCGGTCAACTCAACTTCTTCTCAACTCGGTTTTCCCTTAAGAACACAAACGAGAAGCTTGTTCTCTCATTACCCCGTGTATAAACCTGTTGCATTTTTCCGGCATCGACGACCCCTATTTCCCTACGTTTCTATCCGTCGTCACCTGCCTACACGCCCTGCCGTCAATATGTTCAAGTGGGCGCAACAAAAGTAAAAGCGTTTGCCGTTTCTCTGTTGCGTCAGCCAAGGCTAACCTCTAATTCTGCCAGGCTCGCCGATGTGGCGGGTACCCAAGAGCCCATCTACGGCCCAACAGCTATCAGATCCGTCGCCGAAGAGGCCAAGACGACCACCCATACGCAGATCACCAAGGATGATTTGAAATGGATCGCGGCCGACTCGACCTCAGTCGAGACGCAGAGCTTCTACCTGATGGGCGACAATGGACATCTGGGACTGGCCCAAATCATCTACAGCAACGTTGGGTATGGTGTAGCTTTCAAACCCTCCGCGTCTGTCTCTTTCATACTGACCCAATGTTCGATTAGTGGCATTCGCACGACATGCCAGTTCAACGCCAAGATCTTTTACCCTAACAAGTCGAAACCGACGCTCTGGGAGACCACACAGCTCAGCCACTACGAGGTGAGCGAGGATCGGTTGTCCTTCTACGCCGACGACTGCGCCGTCGAGCTATCCGAGGACGGGACCTACTACACGATCAAGAGCATGAACTCGGAGAACGCCATCGTCAACCTCAAGGTCACCCGCACGTCGCCCGGTTTCCACGCCGGCGAGACGGGCAAGACGCTGTTCGGCACCGACATGTCGAAGCCGTGGGGAACCATGCGCCACGCCTTCTGGCCGCGCTGCGTTACCGAGGGCACCATCACCACCAAGGACGGCGCCGTCGACTTCAAGGGTCGGGCCTTTTACGTGTACGCGCTGCAGGGCATGAAGCCTCACCACGCGGCGGCCAAGTGGAACTTTGTCGACTTCCAGGGCCCCAACTACTCGGCCGTCATGATGGAGTATACCACCCCTCCTTCGTACGGCTCGACCACCGTCAGTGTTGGCGGAATCGCCAAGGACGGCGAGATTATCTACGGCGGTGTCACCCAAACGGCCAAGCACACCAAGGCGAAGAATGATTCCGTGAATGAGTGGCCCGAGCCCGAGGAGATCAAGTTCACCTGGTCCGGCACAGACAAGGACGGCAAGACCGTGGAAGGTGTCGTCGAGGGCTCGCTGGGCGAGAGGCTGGACAGAGTGGATGTGCTGGCTGAGGTTCCCGGCTTCGTCAAGAAGATAGTAGCTGGCACGGCCGGCACTAAGCCATACATCTACCAGGTAAGCTCCAGTCCCATGTCTCAAGTATTCCAACGAGCCAAGCTGATAGCTATTGCAGTACTGCCCGACAGAGACGAAGCTTGTCTTGAAGCTCAAGATTGGAGATCAAGAGATCTCCGAAGAGGGTCTCTGCTTCAGCGAGGCCACTTTCATCTCCGAATAGACATGGATAATGAAATGACGGCGATGGATTCTTGGGTAGTTTTTGCCGGTCTGGTTAGGCGTTCAGATGGGGGCTGTGGTCACTCGTTGATTGGGTACGCAAACTTGTTCTATAAAGCTGTTCTAATACAAATACACACTTTCAATATTCTGAATACGGCTTGCAAGTACTCCTCAACACGAGTAGACGCATCAAGTCTCACATCCTGCTCGCAGACAGCATAGCTTCACTGCTTCGTGCCGTCTCAGCTCAGTCCCCTCAAAAGCTGGGGCATTACGTAGACCCCGACCCCGACTTCTGAGTTCTCTCTTGAAACAAGACATATGACAAACCTTTCGCCTGCAAGTTCCCTGCTCCCGCGACGCAACAGGGGGGGTTCGTACAGTGTCTGCCACGCCTTTCTACGGTGTTTTGGCACGGGGCAGCGCAGCACAGGCCAAGCCGGTCCGATAAGACTGATTAGGCAGGAGCGCTTACTGCCTGCGTCTGAGGTGCGTAAAGCCCCTTGAGCTCTCAAGACTGGTAGGTGGGTGCCTCGAAACACCCAGCCTAAGGTAAGATACCTCAAGGTACAGCTCCCCTACATCAGGTGCTGAGACGCCGAGGTGCTCCGGCCTGCTCAAGAGCATCCCTCCCACGGTCACCACAACAAGCCCCGCTCGTGCACCACCCATCACCACGAAGTGCCTCTACCTTAGACAGGTTGCGACAACCCGAACCGACAACAACCCAAACAACCTCCCTAACCCGGGGGTGTTCCGCGAACTACATCATTCAAGATGCCGCCCATGACTGCGTACCGTGGCGGCCCGGGCGCCAGCAGCGGCGGAGGCAAGCGCGGTACTGCGTCCAGGGTGATGCCCATGGGCGGGAAGTCCAAAACGGTCCTGCTCAACGCGGGCACGGGTGCGAAGCGACACCGGTAGGGCCTATTTTTCCCCATCAGTTTGTTCACTTGTCGTCAGGTGGGATTGGGCTTACTGACCAAGAGAGTAGAAAAATCATGAAGGATTGTATCCGGGGGATTAGTACGTAAAACTTTGACTCTGTTGACGACGAATACACTGTGAAGATGATTAGCTGACCTGTACGGTCTTCTTAAGCTAAGCCTGCTATTCGGTACGTTCGGATTTGACTTGTTAATGAAAGTTCTCTTATTGTATGAATTTCTTTGGTACACCTGGGCGAGGCGGGTAGCCTCGTCTTGCCTGAGATCAGGGCAGTAAAGGGAACTTGAGTCGAGCAGCTACTCCTTCTTTCAGTCTCATCTCACCCACATCATCTTTCTATATTACCTGCCTTACTCACCCCACCTACGCTCGCCCCTCTATAATTCCTATATCCAACCTACCTCATTTCTTGCTTCTAGAAAACCGGTATAATTCTAACCACTCACTTTTCGCAGCCGTCTCGCTCGCCGGGGTGGAGTCAAGCGTATCTCGGCCATGATCTACGACGACGCCCGCGAAGCTCTGAAGAGCTGGCTCGAGTCTGTCAGTTATTCCCTCGCCCACCCCTTGATGTCCTCGACCGACAGTCTAACGGACTCCAACATAGGTCTTGAGGGACTGCGTCACGTACACAGAGCATCGGAAAGCGAAAACCATTACTATCCACGACGTGAGTCTGAATGGCCGGCCTTAACCCCCAAACTTCCTCCTCCTCCTCCCCAGTTCCATGCGGTGGGCTTCCAGCCTTTCCTGGAATGACGGGGTCTAATGTCATTCCCCTAGGTCCTCCATGCTCTCCGCCGCAAGGGCAAACCGATCTACGGCTTCGACCCGGATACGTTTGTCGAGCCAAAGTCGCGCAAGGCAGCAGCGCATCATGACTGAGCATCTTCTACTTGCTCCACGTCAAGAGGGCAAAGGCAAAGCTGGGTTGGCTAAAACGCCAAAAAGGATATCGACCGTCGGAAAGCGCGCAGGATTCTTCAAGCCCTCCTTCACCGCCCCTTTTTTTCCGTCAACGGATTATAGGGCATGTCCTGCGTTACGGTTGAGCGAACATGTCCAAAAAAAAAAAAAAAAAGGTGTCATGGGAATGGAAGCGGAAACTACGCGTGCTTCTGTATGGATTCATCCTCTCGTGGGGCCGTACCCTACAAGACAGGATCATGAATAGTAGGGGTTCCCCATAGATGTGGGAACGCGAGAATAGTCGTCCTCCAAATTCGACAGGGGGGAGGGGAATCATTCGACTACGCAGAAAAATGGAAAGAACTGGGGGATATCGTCCGGATATCGTATCTCGGGGACGAGAAAGGAATGATTCCGTACATGTTGGAACGACGAAATACGCATAATCGGAGCCATGAAGATAGTGCTATACGAGCAGCAAAAGAATCTCACGGTGCGCCGGCTTGGACTCTTGGGACGCAGGGGGTAGATGCGAGGACAAAGCGAGCCTCAACTGTTACAGCAATCGTAACCAAACACGCTGTGGAAAGGCGAGCAGGTCTCTGACTAGGGGCTTGACAAATACATGGCACTATGAAATGACCGAGAGGATTTCAACGACACGTTTCGCATACTAGATATGATATTGGTTGTGAAGAACACGTTCATGTGTTGCCAAAGGAAGGGGCCATATTAGGCAGACAGTGAAAGAAGGTTCTTGATTTCAATGTAAAAATCCATTTCCCCCTCCAAGCCACACTTCTGGTGGTATCTTGATTTGTGTCCGCGTTTCCGCACCCTATGTAGAAGGGGGATATCACAATAGTTCTTCCGCAATTTTTTTCTTTCTATACAAAAACTGTATAATCGCCACCGAGGCGCCAGTAAAAATCCGTTTGATAACGAGGGGTATCGTTTGAATAAGACGTTGAAAAAGAAAGATGCCACAGGAAGACGGCGGCATGCAATTGAAACCGTCGGCGCTTTCCAAGGCTCTAGGGTATAAATAATCAATTTCCAGTCCATCGCCGCCAGATGCCCAAGAACGGGGCGATAAAGCCAATAAAAAAAGTTGCAAATAAATTGTAGCAGTACGAGATAGAACAAATGTCTGTTATTTTAGCTGGTTAGGGACGACGAAGGTCTTCACCTCTTCTTCCTGGTGAGCTCCCGCTCAGCCAGCACGCCGTCGAGCGTCTTGGCGGCCCAGCGCTCGCGCTTCCTAAACACGCCGTTGAAGAATTCGGGCATGACCATGCGGCTATTCGCATGCTCGAGCGCGAAGCCGACCTCGGCGTCCTTGCCGCACCGCTCGCGGGTGATGCGGACGGCCTCATCGAGCATGTCGGTGCCGACGCCCTTGCCACGGTAGCGGAGCTTTGTCGTCCAGGCGCGGATGATGCCCTTGCCGCCTCGGAAGCTGGAGGCCTTGTTGCGGCGTCTGCTGCTAAAGGTCGAGGCGACGGCGGGGCTCGCGGGCTCGAGATGCAGGACCAAGGTGCCGACGAGTTCGTTGCCAAAGCGGGTGCCCAAGACGAGGTCCTCCTCATCGGCGGAAGCATCGGGGTGGGGTCGGATGAAGGACCACGACATTTGTTCGGCGAGAGGCAGGAAGCCGCTCGTTGCCCAGCGGATTGCGAGGAGGTAGGTCATTATAATGCCAATGAAGAGGGTGAAGGCCAAGCCAATGTCGCCTTGGCGGGCGTAGGAGTACTGGTAGGCGACGCCAAGGGTCAATGTGAGGCCTGCAAGCGGCACAGGGTGGAAGACGAGTGAGTAGGCCGCCTGTTGGCGCTGCTGGGCAATGGAATCCGCCACGAGATGGAGGGCCTCAGCCTTGTCCTCGCGGGTGGATAGAATTTCGAGCGACAAGGGGGGAATATCGTCGAGGGGGTCGAGGGTCTGGGATGTTGCCAATGGAGATGGTGCTGCCGGGCGATGGGTACTGTTGGGAGCCACCGTCGGCTGAAGGACGGGCGTGTTTGTGTTGGACGACATGGCGGAAGGGTTCAGAACCAAGTTAGCGCGAAGAAATGTGAAGAAGGCTAGACAGACAAGTCAGTAATTTCGTCGTGATGTCGGGCCCAAGTTGAGAGCTTTGATCGGAGCCAAGTGAAGAGCCAAGTGAGATGCGGTCATGTGGAGTGAGTTGCGAGGTTGTAACAGACAGGATGAAAAGTTTGTCAATAGTTGAGATGAGATTTTTGTGTTCCACGTCCTCTTCTGGATTGGTCTAGATTCACCGGGGGGGCCGATAGCCGTGAACGTGGCCGAAACTTTCGGCGCTTTTGTTGCACGTTTTGAAGAAGCCAGATCCCCAAATGGCCCTGCCAGAGCGTTGGATTTGAGATTGGATGAACTTGATGACGATATGTTGGGGGTTTTGGGTGGACGGGTGAGTGAGTTGTCAAAGAGACGAGTACGAGGTGAGGTTTGACTAGAATGCCAAGAAGAGAGGGAAAGGACTGACGTTGAAGAACAGGTGGCCAAGACAAAGAAAAAGAGCCGCAGGACAGATAGACAGGGGGGGAAGAGTGTAAAATATTAGAAATTAGAAATCGTGCTAGTTCTTACCTGCGCTTGTCTTGATGGCGGGGACTGCATGGTTGAAGGTATCGGTAAGGGCATTGTGAGAATGCCAGTTACTCACGTTGAGCTCGCGGATGCCCATGTGGTGTGGTGAATCCATCTTATTGGCCCGTTGGTCTAGTCGAGTTCGCGACCCGGTTTGTTTGCTCTCTGTCCGGTCCTGGAAGGAGAAAAAGTCGCTTAGGCGGGCAATTGTAAGGATACGTCCTGGCAGGCGTGCTCTCACTGCTAGTGAGAACCGCTGACAACTGGGAATAAAGACGCCGGGTCGGGGTGGTTGGAAATGGGAGGGTCGGGGCTGGTTGAATTCTTAGTGGCGGCAGCTGGCGACAGACGATGGTAAGCGCCAGGCGGGAAGACACAGCATACGACAGGGCTTTGCCGAAGCTCAAGATGGATGCTGGTCTCGTGAGGTCGAAAAGTGACGGAAGACTGAGAGGACCCTGTCACGGTAGGAGGGGTTGCAGCATGAGTCGATGGGTTCGTCTATCGTCTATATATCCTCCGATGGCCAGGTCGTCCAAAAGATCCCAAATACGTCGTTCGTTTGTGTCTTTGGCGTTGATGGTGGCTGGAATGTCCAGGGAACAGTGTATTTTGGTGGCCGTTGCGTTATGCCGTTGGGTATTAGTAGTTATCGCCGGTAAGGTTGGTCTGGTCAAGGTCTGTGGGGCCTGGTCTTGGACTTGGGACTTGTCTGTTGGTTTGTATCGGCCGTTGGACTTGCACACAGACAGGCAAGATGAATCGCCCGCGCACCCGTCGTCGGGGATCCCGTCCCAAAGTGGCTGGTGAAGAGGCTGTTTAGAGGAATATCTAGGGGGAGGGAAGAAGCGGAATGGAACTGAAAGGATTAAATAGAGAGTAAGAAGGGTCTTCTAGTTTTGGTTCCTCGACCCCCCCGTCCTTCGTCCAACAAGATGGGAAGACTAATAAGTGGGAAATGAAAAAGAAAATGGCTTGGGACCTTAAAAATCTGCAGACAAAAGAAAATTTCTGAAGAGTGGGTGGACTTTGGTTAAGTAGGAGTGGTAGGCCTGGGCTGGATAGGTCCGGGGATGAGAGCTGCGAACATGGGATGGGCATGGAGAGCGAAAAAACGAGAAAGATTGTCGTCGTGTGCGCGTGCGAATGGGAACCTCCTTCAAACCAAGCTTCGAAACGAAGTACCTCCGCCGCTAGACGTACGGCACAGCCAAGTTACTTTGGGTACTTTGGCTCCTTTGGGTCACTTCTCCTTCAGCTCGAACCAGGGCTGCTGTCTTGCTGTCTTGCTGCTCGCTTTTCTGGAAAACCCCCAACCTGGAAGTGTCATGTATCTCCTTTCTTGCTGCGCTGGTTTTTTTTTTGTTGGTGGCTTGATGCATGTGGGTGAGCTAAACGTGAGGTATACCGCATGTTTCCGCCATATCAACCCTAACATCCGTATCATTGGGTCGGATGGCACCACTGGTTGGTTGTTTCTGCCGTCTCTTGGCTCCTCTCTCTCGTCTATCTTTCCGCGTTGACGCCAGTACTTGGGTCCATCTGGAAGAGTTACATGAAGACACACACACGCACTTCTCTCTCTCTGTCACTCTCTCTCTTTTCCTCACACATACACCCCCCTGGTCGACGTGCTCCTCGCGCCAGCGCCAGCGTCGCGCGTGCTGGGTTGCTGGGACACGAAAGAAGCCGGGATGGGATGGGCACTTGGGGAGGGCTGGGAACGATTGCAGCAAGCAGCAACAGCTACTGCAAGAAGCAGGGCAAATCCGCACCTGCCGTCTTGCAGATTTTTGATAAGGGTCCCCCCTCTGATCCCTCCCCGTGTCACCGTGTCACCGTGTCTCCGGGGCTTCTCACAGGCTCGATAAGGCGGAACCATGGGAACGCCAATCATGTCTGGCGGGCCCGCCGCCGTGGCTTGTCAAGCCCAAACAAGGCGGCGAGCGTGCTGCCAGCGTCTGGGACCAACGGACGGGGTGGGTGGTGGGGGGAAAGACTCAAAAGACTGAGAGACTGTGACCTTGCCCAGACCGAAGTGGGTGGTGGGGCCATGGCCTGGTGAAGGGGTCCTTGTCAGTGAGTTGAGTGTCAGGATCCGATCCAACGCAACGAGACCCAGTGCATCATGGATGTGGCTTGTTCCCTAGCCTGCCCCCTCCCCCCTGGGTAGGGTAGAGCAGTCGTCCCCTGGTCTCCCCGGTCTCCATTTGATGGCCTAGGCCCTGATTCTCCGAACCATCGTCTAATTTATTTTGGCGCCTGTCTAGGTGCGATGGTCTTTGAAGCTGGCGGTTTCGAAGAGTCGTCATTCGTCGCAGCTCTAGGCCGGCAAGCCATCGAGAGTGAGCTGTTGACGATGCACAGGCCATGCAATGTGTACTTATCTTCGTGTTCTTGAGAGATGAGAGATGAAATGTGGGAGGTTCGCATATCCCTCTCTCTTCCTATCCCTTGCCTTCCCTCCCCCGCCGACAATGGATATCAGACTTATCGGGGAGTACACGTGTAGGCGCGGATGGTGGGCTTGGCAACGGGTGGTGGCATTGGCGAAGACCTTGCGTCGCTGATTGTCGATTCTGCAAGATGCTCTATCTCTGGCGTCACTCTGAAGTCCCCGAAGCCGTCCGTGTAGGTGGTGCTGGACTGGTGGTGGTTGGGTGTTGGGGCTCCTTAGGGGATGGATGGACAACGCCATTTTGAGGGTGGTGGGATGAGTGTGATGGGATTGGACTAAATCGGATTGGATGTCTTGGAACTGATAGCGAATATGCCCGGCAGGTTGGCCGCAGAGCAGCGAGCGGCTGGTCCGGCCGCCGAGGTAAGAAGAAGAAAATCTGACGACTCGGCTCGACATGGGCAATGATGCGAGTGAGGCAAGTTGCAGCAGCACTGCTTTGATGCCTGGTCAACAACTAAAAGAATGTCTGATTGGGGACAGCTCCTTCCAGCTCACACTCTCTCGCTCTCTCTTCCATCCCTGTTGCCATGTCTTGCTAGGAGGGCATGTTCATTTGGTTCGTACTTTCCCGGGGAATCACGCTTCTTGCTGATTCAGAGATCCTTTCCGGCGTAGCCTCGGATATCTTCACCGTGCACGAGGGAAATTGACGGCAGAGTACGGACGGTGATGGCTGCGGGGCGAGAGTTTGTCCATTTGATTCAGTCAATGACTCGAGTTCTCGAGGTAGGATGCGTACTCCGTGCCGTATCCATACTTTCGGGGGGAAGTCGGTCTCAACCAACATCGACACACCATTCCAGCTTCCAGGTATCCAGCCATCCCATAGTACTATCTACCTGATGTGCACCACGATGTGACGTCCGCACTTGGGAAGTCTAACCCCAAATTGACTTCCCCCCTACCCCCTCCCCTCCCCCAGAATGAGCTTCACAGGCATCTACATGGTACCACCAGCAACATCCTTGCGGGCGCCAATCACGGCTAACCCGCGCGGTTGCTACCCTTTCCTTTCGTCTCTCTCCTGTGAGTTTTGCCTGCCGTCTCATTGCTCGGAAACCCCCACCAGAGCCAATATCTAAAGTCTGTCCTGCCGCCGAAGGAGGATCGACCGTTCATAGCATTCATTGCCTTATCTTTGAACAGACTGCAACGCTGCAAAAAAGCGACGGCGACGGCGACGGCGACGGCGACGGCGACGGCGACCTCAAACAAGCAAGATAAGAGGCCCTGCACAATGACGTGCCACATCATCTCCGCGAGGCCAATAAGACTATAAACCGAGGTGATAAGGTTGATATCCCCAGGGACAATCTGTTCAAAGCGCGATGTCGTAATATACTCAAAATGGCTAGCTAAAGTTCATCTATTGACTTTTGAAAGTCTTTTATTAATGTGACCTCTACAAACCCACGGGCCTTGCCAAATCAGTACGTAACATGTAGACCTAGCCGGCTAATCCTAATGATTATTGAAACGCTATCCATCTAGATCCCACTGGAAGTAGCAACCGCGGGAAGCAGTGACGTCTCCCCAATGATCCAAGACTCGGAGACGATCGAGCAGACGGCTCCGGCCGGGTTCGCGAAACCGGCTACCGTGTACAGACCCGGGGGCAGTGTGAGCGTGCCGTTGGCCACGGCCGACGTCGTCGGTTCCACAAAGGGGGGACCCGGGGTGAGGGTCGTGGCGAAGCTGCTGACTGTGGTGGTCAAATTACCGCCGGGGCCGGTGGTGACGATGGTGCTGCCGAGGGTGGTCACGGTCGTGCCCGGCGGGGGCACGGTCGTTGCGGAGGTGGTGAGGGAGCTGCTTAGGCCGCCGCTGTTTTGGCATGTGGATGCTTTTCCGGGGTGTTAGTGGCCATGTGTCTTACTACTCCTTTTTTTTTTATACTTTTTATAAAATCAAAAAAAAAGCAAATGAAAAAGAAGGGGAGGGTGGAGGGGGACACCAAAGAAGAGAAAGATCAGCATAGTAGAAACTCACCAATGATGGGACCGAGTTGGACCGGTGCACAATTCGCCGGGTAGGACACGCTTGGGTCAGCAAACGTCGCATAAACCTGCCCCGAAGGATCCTGGCAGAACCCGGCCTGGCCGCCAAAGAAGTTGGCGTTCGCCCAGGTCAGCGCGCCGTTGTTGAGGCTGAAGGTGACGGTGACGCTGCCCGGCGGGCTGATGGGGCGGAGGGGAATGAAGGGCGTCCCCGGGTTCATGGAGATGACCAAGTCGTCTACGACGAGCTGACCGAGAGTGTTGAGGCTAAAGGTCGCCGCCACGCCGCAGTCGCTGACGATGGGGGCGGCGTTGGTGTCGATGAAGCCGCCGGCCGTCTGTCGCTTGTTGATGCTGCGGTGCCGGCTGGCGGGGGTCGATGGTTGAGGGGCACCGCCGGCGAAACCGGCGAGGTCGGAAAAGGAAGCATCGGGGATGGCGCTCGCGTGGGTTGCCGCCGTGTAGGATGCGGCAGCTAGTGCCGCGACTTGCTTAAGTCCAACCATTGTGGGAGTGAACTTGGAAGATGCACCAGAACTGACCCCTGCAAATAAATGGAACTTGACGAGCGAGGGACCGACAAGAGCAGTGGAGGACTGGCAGGCCTGCTATTGAACGAGTGACTAAACGAGGGTGAGCAATGGAAAGATTGGACACTAGTAAACTCTCAAGGCCTCTCAACGACAGGGGAGGTTTCTGTATATAACGTAGAGAGTTCCTGCTTGTGTGACCACGGCCATCGAATGAAAGGTCAGATGAATATTAAACATTTGCTCGCCAGTCTGGAATGTATGAAATGAAGCTCACAGCCCAACGAGGGGCGGACGACGATTGATGCATGTGATGCGCATTCCTCAGCTTCATGGCTGAGGTAGAGGTGAGGGAGGGTAGAAGGCGAGCAATGATGTGTGCTTTTCAGAACACAGAAAATAATCGTTGGAACCATCGACTGTGCATTCGTTACTAGTTGACTACAAACAGATGGCTATTTCGTTTTTTGGCGCCTCTGAACTCGTCTCTTAACTGATCTCTTGAGTAGTGAACTCAGACCGACAGCTTCCATCGCCAGCTCTAGGTCTTTGCTGCTGAATTTGGGGGTGAGACATTGACATTGGATAATCTGGGATGGCATGTCGTCAACTGTTGGACGTCTGGAGGCCATAGATATCAGCCGCAAACAAAGTCTCAGAGCGGACTGGCGGCCCGGGGTCAGGTAATAGCTTCATTTTACCCGGTACCCATTGGAAATTTCGGGCCGAACACATCGAGATACATCACTATCAGCTTCTTCCTCGCATCTCTGTCGAGGGCCCGAGGCAAGGTCCGGCTGACAGTGACCAAGCTTTGCTGCATCTGACGAACTTTCTGGCGCGCGTTACTCCCTTCGCGAGCCAGAAGTGAGAGGGGAGAAACACATCTTCCAGGCTTAATGACTGCTGGCGTTGTGTGGCATGAAGTGTAACCACTGGGTAGGAATGCGAATAAGTCGCGATGCAGACGAGCTATTGGTCAGTGTCCGAATTTGAGACTGGTTGACCAAGGAGACCGTCGCTGGGCATCTTTCCAAAAATCACAAGGTATCCGTACCTCCGCCGCCTTCCAGGGCATTTTCGAATAGAGACTCAAGCTTTCTGTAAAGAGTGCAGCTGTTGCCGATTGAGTTAACAGCGCGGCTCTGAGTGGAGCTGGTTTGGTAGTATGTCTGCAACGGCTGACGTACTCGAGTCGATGCTGAACCCCGTCGAGGATCAATCTGTAACCGACTTCTGCAAGCTGGAAGTCGACTAAAACAAACTCCCCGCATCTGGGCCAGGCTCCCTGCTGGACAAGCCCAGGGCGACTAGCCAAAGTCAAGATGTTTTGGTTCGCTTGGAGTTGTGCTCTCATTCGCCCCGGGCTTTTAAGGAGCTGGCTCGTGATTATGCAAAGGGCCCGCGGGAGCCGCTTTGTGTAGTGGTCGGGTTGAGACTTTGCTCGCCAAGGGAGGGCATCTCAAAGTCTCGATTTTCGTCGACTCAACGGCCCGCCGTTGACGCATGTCTGAGCCCCCATCTTCTCTCTATCGTCCTTTGGGGGATCTGATTGGACTGTGCCGCCCTGCAACATGAATCCTTAGCTATGCGGTTCAAAGGAACGGCCGAGGGATGCCATAACCCCGGCGATCCGCCCACATGCCCGATATTTGAAACAGCGGTTCAGTAGCTTTGCAGCACGTATGCTGTGGCAGCTGTGCCCCCCTTTGACGATCGCCCTTTCCCCGAAGAAGCCTCTCTTCTCTTTTTTTTCTCCCTTTTTTTGTGGTCTGTCTGATCCGGTGTCGTGAGATGCTCGCTTCCTTGAACGAAAGTTGCGGCACCTACTGCATCTACTCCATACAAACGTCACCCGATTTGGGGCCCGCTTTCCCCTAACAGATCTTCGAAACGCGTACCCTCCATGTCGCCATTCGCGGCGGAGACCATGACGCCCCCTGATGTCGACATGAAGTCTTCGCATTGGGGCGGGCGACGGATTGGGTCGGCGAGGCCGGCCGGGAGTTGCTGCCTCGCAGACAATCATGGACGCGACCAGCCGCATTTCAGATTTCCACATGGCCTTTAACCAAGATAGTAAGACGTGATTGTGGGGGTCACTTGGAGGGACAGCCCAGGTTGCCGAGCTTGCCAGGCTGGACTGCAGGCGCAGATCGCATGACCAGGTCTGTCCATGTGGTGGTGAACGGATGTATCAAAACTGTATACGGACGGATAGTAACGCATCGATGATTGAAGCTCAGCGTCAAGTTGGAGGGTGCTGTTCCGTGGTCTAGAACGTGTAATGTCGCTAGCAGACGGGCTCTAATGGAGACTTGTCTGTTTTTGACTAGGGGAGTGGGTGGTGTCTTCCAATCCTCTAAGAGATAGCTTGCCATACCTCCGGTATGCGGTATGGCCCGGAAGAGAAGCGACATGCACGTTGTATCTGCCGTGGTGATCGTGATCGTGAACCTGGGGCTGAAGACCGAACCGAGCATCGGTATTCGCGCCTCAGTTTTGTGGCCTGCGAGAAAGGGTTCAAGCAGCAAGCCAATCCCAGTTGCGTGGCACATGGATGGGATAAATTGAACGACGGACGACAAAGACGACTGCTAGCATGATGGTTGCCGGAGAAAGAGTTAGGCAAGCTATCGTCCCATGAGAAAGGCATCCAGGCCGGCAGCGGTTCTTTCCCGTTGCTTCCCTGCGTACGTGCCTGCCTGCCTGCCGTTGTGAAGGAGCCTGCCGTTCAAAAGTAAAGTGCGAGTTCCCGCCTTCAGTCGCAAAGTCAAATTGCCATCCCAAGTAGACAGCTAGATGATGACGGCGACGCGGCGACAGACTTTCTTGGATCAGCACACGTTGCTTCTTCATCTCTACTGGGATTCGGCGGGGGATGAGTTGCGCCGGCATTCCATCCTACAGGTGGCTGAACTCCGTCAAGCTCATGTTGATAACCAAGTCAACGTGCAAAGCCACAACGACCCTCGCATTGCGGCGCTGCGGCACTTCGGCACCGCACCATCCACGATGTCATCGCACGACTAGCCCAGGACTTCCATAGTCCGACCTGCCTTGCAACTGCCTCGCAGCGGGGCCAGGTTTGGAAATCCCCGACTGCCTCAGCCCTCAGCGTGCCGCAGCTGCATTCCGCTGGTGTCGCCTGAAGCATCGGTTCTCTGACCAATCAGACGGTCTGTGCTAGTGTACGGATAACCAAGGCGGATAGCAAGGCATTCTACGGACTACGGATACGCTTCATGGTTGCGTTTCTCCCACCAGCAGCGGCTCGCCGTCCAGTCATCGGTTGTGTGCCTTGCTGCCTCTGCAGGTAAGCCGCAAACGCCGTGGTTGGCTGGACGCAGAGCCCGTAGCTATTCTTTCCAGATACTGCAAGACTTATGCCATCTGCCTCGTTGCTGATCACACTGCCGAAGAGGGCCAGTCCTAAGAGGCGACCTTACTCAAGTGGGCGGGAAAAGGAACAGAAGCCATCAAATCAAGCGTATTTTATTCACGAATAAGAAACCAATTTGACTGTCGCACGTCTTATGTCCTAGGAACAATGGAAAATTTGCCAAATGAAGCCGAACTCGAACTCGAAAGCTACGGATACTAGACCTAGAGCCAGAGGATGATATAGAGTATTTCGCTAACACGCGCAGCCAAAATCTCACTCCGCCCTCTCTCCTCTTCCCACCTTGGAGGCCTGTCACCTTGCTTACATCACCCTGCCATCCGCTCCATGGCACCCGACCCGCACTGGATGTCTTTTCCCCTCTCCGACCTAAGCACCCAAGCAAGCACCAAGCACCAAGCACCAAGCACCAAGCACCTACGTAGTAAGCCCGCTCGCTCGCTCGCTCCCACGGCCCACGCACAACATCTGCCGGGGGAGGCCACCTTTTTCAGCCAGTCCCGACCCGCCGCTCAAGTCCTAGGGATGCTACCAAGTCCTGAGAGTCCTACGACACCCGACCTTGATACTCTCTTGCAGGCTTCATCCATCCCATAGCAAATAAAACAAAAAAATGGGTGGCGGATCGGTCCTCACTTGTTTGACCCCTCTCTGACCGTTGCTTTCCTTGCGATTGCGTCCTTTGATTTCGACTCGTCCTTGAGAGCACCTTGGGGGTACCATGGAATCCAAGACCTCGCTGTCGCCTTTCGGAGATGACCGCCGTTCGCTGAATCAGAGCCCTTCACCGTCAGCCCTACGAGCTCTCACCTCGTCCCGCCTCAGTCTCGGCCGCGCACGACGGGACTCTTGCTCCACGAGTTCGACTTCCGTGTCCTCATCCCGCTCCTCCATTGACTCCACTACCTCTCCATCATGCGTGTAAGTCTATCCGCTCAAGGTTTGCTGCACCTTTGACCACGCAGATCTTGGGCTGAGAAAATAATGGCAGTACTCGCACCGTATCACCAGACCAATGCGCTCTACACAGATTCATCGTGTGGGCCGCCGTCCAGCGCAACAAGTCCCAAAAGATGACGGCCGCTGACCGTCTCGAATGTCCAATGCTGCGCTGTCGCAAAAGGTTCCCAGACCATGCGGCTATGTTGGAGCACCTCTACGATTGCCCTCAGCTCCGCACTGGCGAGTATTGGTGTTATGAGTGTGGCAAGGCTGAGAAGTTCACCGATGGAAACTGTAAACGCTGCCTCGGCCATCCTGGAAAGAGACGCAAGATCATGAACGTTGCCAAAAGCTTCTTCTCCTCGTTGGGGCAAAAGTCAAGGAACCACCAGAGTCTTCCCGATTTCCGCCTAGACAACGTATCCCAAGTCGCTATGGCACCACCCCCGAGCTACGACTCCTTGCACGTTCAACCACAGCAAGTTGAGCTTTCCTCGTCATCGGAGATCTTAGAGATTGATTCTGTCGAGGTCCCCTGGCCCACACCGATGAATACCAACCATAACACTGTGGACACTCAACCTCATGCTTCTACGGGCTTGGTTCAGACAGCCCTCCACCAACACGTGTCCATCATGCCCGATCTCTCGTTCAACTGGCCCCTACAGAACAATATGAACATGAACGAGAACACAATGGGCAAAGTCGACCGGCCGTCATTGTCCCTTCATACTTACGACCTTGGCCATTCCCGTAAACAGCACCAGCTTACGACGCGGACTAAGAACCTTTCTCCTAGCAATTCACTCAGATCGAACGCGAGCACTGATACGACTGCCAGCTACCTTGTTTCGCCTGCTTCTGCCTTCAGTGGTGCATGGACGACTGCCGAGACGACCATCACGTCACCAACCTCTGACGGCGGCTCAGGTGGATTCCTTTCTAGAGGATGCTCTAGTGCGAGTCGGTACTCAAACAGTAGCTTGCAGCCGCATGACTTTATCTCGGAGCTTCCAGCAGACGACATTCCACTAGAGCCTCTTCCCACAACACTTCCAGCCGTCGACTACGACCAGCAGGCGCCCTTATTGGAGATACCAATCCCCGTCAGCCCCTTATCTGAAGCGGCCGACGCTCCTGCTCAGCAGAAATTCGACCCTCGTGCGCTGGCCAACTTTTCGGAAGAGACATCGTTTGTCCGTGTTATCGGCGCCGACTCGCTCGTCGCTTCGGCGTGGGATACGCTCAAGACTCACATCAGCTCATCACTCGAAAAGCTGCAGCATTTCTCTCAGAATCCTGTAGTAGCTCAGCTGCGGAATCTTTCACCACGACAAGTGGCTGAAAGGGGTCTGGCTGCGCTGAAAGGCATGTCTGAGGGCAGACATCCAGCGACCAGCATCGATACACTTTGCTTTGTTCACCTCACCTACTCGCTCTCGCTCATCATCCTCGAAGATGGTGCTCGGGATCGCTCGAGGGAGCTGTTCGCTCAAACCTCAATTTACAGCCAAGCGCTCCCTGAGTGGGAGCAATCAGACTATCTTCGAGTGGCATCAGCGATCTGGCAGCCCTTAGGTCTATCTCCTGGTGAGCTAGACGGTTTCTTATTGGAACAACCCGAGGAGTCAGTTTCTCAGTCATCGAGCCTGAAGGGAAAGGAGCGAGCCTATGCTCCATCGACATCTAGACTTGGACAGGATAGGATGTTGGAGGTGGCACACTTCTTCTTAGATGGTACGTATACTCAAGCCGTCTGGCGGCTTTACGGATGCTGATCCTAGAAAACAGAGTTGAACTATGCCTCCCTGCCCAGCGCGGACCTCCAATCGGGCGAATTCTTCTGCTCAATGCTTTGGAAACAGCATTTCGAGGATGAGGCTCCCTTGAATGGAGCACTAGCTGCAAGCTTTAAGGAAATTCGCAGCAAAATCAACCACGACTTCCTTCACGCCGATGGTCTCAATTCAAAGTTGAGACGTATCCAGAAGCGCATCGACGACGGCAATATCCGAGACGCCAGGCATGCGGAGCTAGAGCTCATGCAAGCCGGCAAAGTACGTCTCATTAATCGGAGTATTTCCTTCCGTGTTATGCTAACGTTGTAATCAGGGTTGCGTCTCGTTGCAAAAATACTTTGACAAATATGTTCCGGAGGTTAGGGCACAAATCGAGACCCTCTATTCTAATCCTATGATAGGGGTTACCACGCGAACAAGCTATTATGCATTCGCTATTGATCTGATGGAGTCTATCATTCGCAGAATTTGCGAAAAGGAGAGGACGAAGCACGCCGCGCAGGCCCCTTCAAAGATGGCTAGCGAGGTAACCCTCGACGAATTCATGAGGATGACAACAACCCTAGGCGAGACGACTTGGGAGGATTTCCTGCCGACGACGACTGAGACGCCACCTATGCCGACGCCCGTGCCTGATGGTTACATGGAGGTAGACAGCAATGGCTTGCCGGATCCCTTGGCTGTGTTCTATGACGGGATTACAGCAGGACCAGCCTTCCCGACACCACCGCCATCCAAGACTCTACCCATAAACGTCCCTGACGAGTCTGCGGCCGAAGTGCGAGAAGATCACCCCTCCCACTTAGGACTCAAGGTCGAGGCTGAGGCCAACAAGTGTTGTGATATTTGTGGATACCGACCAAAAGGCGATCCACAGTGGTTCAAGGGCAGCATGGCAAAGCACAAGAAGCTGCAACACTCGAAGGCGCCACCAAAGATTTACAAGTGCCCGTATCCGGGTTGCACGAGCCAGTACAAGAACCGGCCGGACAATCTGAAGCAGCACCAGCAAGACAAGGGCCACTTTGTCGACGGCGGCGAGACGGAGCGGAGACCGAGCAAAAGGAAAAAGAGAGATGAGTAATAATTTTGAGGTCTGCTTTCCTCGATAGTGGTCTGCGTGGTAGATTGGGTTTTGAATTTTGGCGCATACTGGATGGGTGACAAGATACCATTTACGCGAACAGAGCCTCGCTTCTTTCTTTCTTTCTTTCTTCCTCTGTTTAGTTGTGTTGAGCGGGACACTGTACTCTATACCCTTGATACTTGGACTAATGATATTCGATAAGAAGGGAGGTAAAGGATCATAATGAGACGGAATTGATCATGCTGGAATATGAATCAAGTTATTCCAGTATGATTCTGCAACTCTTTCTATGATCCCTCACTCGACACTGAGATACACCTCTACATGTACTAGCGGCTGTAAGTCAAACATGATTGCTCCTCAATCATTGATAATCCGCAACCCGAGCAAAATGGCCATGGTAGATTGCCTCGGTGAGGTCGGTGTAGACACGCCACTCTTCTGGCAGTGCAGGGCAGGGCAGGGATTGGACCTGGCCCAGAGTTGGGACTGGCGGAGGACTGGAACCCACTAAAAAAGCACGGCGAAGCACAGACGGGCCATCCAGCTCTCGCTATCCCGTCTTGATTCTAGGTATTATTTCGCAGGTGCCAGGGGGCGGGTTGTAAGGCTGGATTTGCGGGCTTCCAGGGGGAGCTTGGTGCTGTAGCGAGCCGTCGAACCCCCCGTAGATGCATGGGGTGCGGGAGCGTCCATGGCCGAGGGGCGAATGGAAAGGCAAGGTAAGGCAAGGTAGGGGCTACCTTTTCGTACCTGTCGTGAAAACAACGTTCGTAGCCCGCTCTGTGATGGCCCTACGAGAGGCATGACATGCATAACCTAAAATCATCATTCTCGACTCGTACTGTTCACAGATTTGGGGTTTCGAAGGGGACCTGGGCAGTTGGAGGGGGCGTGGGCGTCAGATGTGTTCTTGGCTGAATGTGCCTGGGGGCCCTGGGGAGCTTGTACCTGCAAAAGGTGGTACAAGCGGAATCTACCTTTTAGGTAGATACCTTAAGGTAGTTGAGGTGTGGTCACTGGTGCCTCGTCGATGACTTAGGTAAGCTTTATCTGGCCTCTCACCTTGGGTACTTTGAGTTGACGGCCGAGCCAGCAGGAGTGCGAATAGAAAAAAGCAAGTCCAGCGCAGCTGTCAAACCAGTGAGCCCGTGTCGAACCAGCACCGAGTACCGACTGGCACGACCGCAGCAAAATGACTTTCGGGGCCTCAAATGACACTTCTCTCCTACCCGGACGCTCCCGTCGTCTTCATTTTCCCAGTCCCACGCCTCTGTTCTGGACGTGGCGAACGCCAGTACCTAACTGTCAACCTTCTTCTTGTCTTTCTATTTTGGTGTTATGGTGGAGGGGGAGTCGCGATGAATCTTTGAGCCTCTAGCCGTATTGCAGATGTACATCGATTTCCCATCTCATTCCGATTGCGCTTTGGACCGACTGAACGCGCGCAATTTTTTTAATCCGAACTTTTTCTACTCGTGTTCTGCCCCCCCCCAATGCTGACGAAACACGTTGCCTTTCAGGCTTCTGTCATTTTTTGTTTTTCCCCTCTCGCGCTGACGAACGCTGGACGGGCGGCTAAAAAAGAAGTCGGCGCAGCCAACACTAGGAAAAAAAAGGGGGGGGGGGGGGCCGCTCTGTCCGTTCTTGATGACATCATCGTCGCGGTCAAATCACGTGTTCCGTCTCACTAATCCCATGCCAGCTGGCGCAAAGCCTCAAGGGAGCCCAGGGGTTTTCCCCCTCGAGTCTCGACTCCTCAGGCTTCGACTCTAACCCTCTTCCCTTGAGTCTGGCCGGCGCCCCCCCGCCCCTTTCTCGCTGCGCCCAAAAAAAAATAGTTGGGGTGCACCTCGAGGAAACCTGATGGCCCGCGCCACAGAAAATTTCTCCCCTTTAGCTTTACCTTAGGCCTTCCCTTGCCGGCCCCCCTACTAGTCCTCGCTGTCTTCCATCACAATTTGGCTTTCTGTGCTCCTGCCACTAGCTTTCTGGCCTTTCCCGCCAGTCCTTTGACACGGTGCCCGGTCAAGTCCAAAGTCCAAGTCCACGTCCCTTCCCCCATTGCCCCCCCATCCGCCCAGGTCTCTTCCATGTCCGCCGCCCTTCTCTTCCTCGCACACCACCCTTCACACCTCGCATGTTTGCTCTCCCCCTTCTTTTTGTGCACACCTCCCAGAACCCACACACACTCCACGCCTCTCCCTCCCCCCCCCATCGCATTATCGACACCCCCAGACCACATTCAAGGGTTCGTTTGTTGCATCCTTTTGAGCATCTCTGGGATTTGGGTCACGATAGCGGAGGCTCAACGACTTCCAGCGAACGACTTCGACGTCGAAACCCACGCGACTGTCATCCGCTGAGTCTGACGAACCCCTCGCCAGACACCTTCTCCCCCGAAGCCTCGCCTCGCCTCGGCGGGTGAACGATTCCCCCCTCACCCTCACACACACGCACACGTCCGACCTCACGCTCCTTCCTTTCCTCTTGCCTCCCTCCCTCCTCTCTCCATCAAGTCTTCGACCACCCTTCTCTCGACACAATGTCGAGTCTGGGGCAGTCGGGTCCGAATAGCCATCCAGGCCTCGCCTTTCCCCAGCCGGGTAGCCTCCGACGAAGTCACGGCGGCCCAGGCTTCCCGCCACTGCAACACGCGAATCCTGCCCAAAAGCCATCGCCAGGCCCTCACAACGCGTCGCCTTATCAACAACAAGCATACACGCCTCAGCAGCCGCCCCAGGCTCAATATCCCCATCATCTCTTTCAGACACCGACGCCCGTCAATGGCAATGTCAACGGATCCTCGCGTCCCCCGAGCCACGTTCCCAATGCCGCAGCCCTCGGTCGTCAGAGGGGGCCTCCCCAGAGGCAGCAGATGCCTCAGAACGGCCCTAACCTGTTTCTTCCTCTAGGCAATCAGCATAGCCTCGGTCAGCAACAAGGACTCGGTCAACAACAGAGCCTGGGTCAACAACAGGGCCTGGGAGGCCAGCAAAGTCTCAGTCATCAACAGGCTCTCGGCCAGCAGCAAGGCCTGGGACAACATCAAGGCCTTGGTCAACAGTCTGCCCTCGGCCAGCAGCAGGGCTTGAGTCACCAGCAGAGTCTGGGTCAACAGCAGGGCCTCGGCCAGCAGCAGGGTCTGGGTCAGCAGCATCAACATCAGCAGCATCAGCAGCATCAGCAGCACCAGGCACACCAGCAACATCAGGCACACCAGCAGCAACAACATCACCAGCAGCAGCAGCAACACCAACAACACCAACAGAGCCTGAGTCAACAGCAAACCCTGGCACAGCAGCAACAACAACACCAGCAGTCTCTCAGTCAGCAACAAAAGCTGAGCCAGCAGCACAGTCTCCATCAGCAGCAACAACAGCAGCAGCAGCAACAACAACAACAACAACAACAACAACAACAACAACAACAACAACAACAACAGCAGCAGCAGCAGCAGCAGCAGGCGCAACAGCAGCAGCAGGCGCAACAACAGCAGCAGGCGCAACAACAGCAACAGCAACAGCAGCAGCAGCAGATCAAGACTGAGCCAATCGTGCCGCAGCATACCCCTCAAGCTCAGACTCTGTCACAGCCCACACCTCCGACAGTTCAACAGCAGCTGCCGCAGGTTGCTCAAGTTGCTCAAGTCCAGCAGGTGCCCCAACAAGTCCAGCAAGTCCAGCAAGCCCAACAAGTGCCTCAGGCTTCTCCAGTCCAGCAACAGGTCCAGCAGACGGCTCAGAATCGACCCGAGACGCCTGCGCAGGCCAGCGATCACCATGCGGAGAGTATGGAGGTCGATGCGTCCCTGGCCGAGGCTGACGATTCCCTCGAACCCAAGATGATCGATGGGGCGCCATTCGTTCCACGGACGCCAATGGGAGAAATGATGTCTGCTCCTCCCGAGGGAGGCAGCTTCCCAACCTTGGAGGCGGTGCACAAGAGCGTTCTTGCTTACTGCACATCAGTGGGTTACGCAATCGTCATCGGCCGCTCCAAGAAGACAGTTCCTGGCCTCAAAAAGGTTCTGTTCGTGTGTGACCGGGCGGGCAAACCCCCGAGTCGCGTCAGCCCCGAGTTCCGCAAGCGCAAGACGTCATCGCGCAAATGCGACTGTCAATTTGGTTTCTTTGCCATCGAGCAGCGGACCCAGTGGACGATTCGATACCGCCCGGATCCTCAGCATCTGCAGCACAACCACGGACCTAGCGAAAGCCCGCTCCTCCACCCGGCAGCTCGCAAGTTAGACAGCAAGATGGTGGCCGCCGTCAAGGCTCTCAAGGAGAACGGTGAGCCGGCAAAGTCAACACCACGAGAAAGAGCAGCCGCTGACTCTTCGACAGGGGTTAGTGTAAACGAGACACTGGAGATACTGCAAGGCGAAAACCCTCATGTCCCCCTCCTTCCTCGCGACATCTACAACGCTAGAGCTGCAATCAACCGGAACCCGCAAAAGGTGGCCACGGGGTTGGCAGAGAACAGACCGGCCATTTACAGTAAACCACACCCTACGGCGGAGGAGCGGATTCGGGCAGATCTTAGAAAGGAACTCGCCAAGGCTCGCGAGGAATTTGACAAGTTCAAGGAAGACAAACAGAAAGAGGTGGACGAGTTGAAGAAGAAATTGGTGGAAAAGGACCAGATCATTGAAAGGTTTGAGATGTTCATCGACATTTGCAATCAGCGGGTCATGGTTCAACGGGAGAGGCTCGGCGGTCCAGAAGGGTCTGGCAACAATGGCACGTAGAGTCTTGGACGAACACAATTCAGCAAAGGGTACCCTTGCATGGCGGATCGGGACTGGGGAACAGGTTTGAGAAGGGGCTTGTACGATGCTTTCCTTTCTGCGTCGCGGAAGCATGGCCGTCGGTGTACCGAACGTGTGGAACAGGATGGAATCAGGTGTTTGAATGGGGCGGAGTCGATTTTTGGTTGTGTTCTAAGGTCGGTCCCATTAGAGGTCAGGGTCACCGGGCAGTTTTCTCTCTTTTTCTTTATGTCTCTCTGGAAGTCTGGGGTTGCATTGGGTGGGAACTAGCACCAGCAAAGTATCGCGAACATGACTGAAGCAAGCATTCAACCTTTTGACACCCTCGTTTGATACCGCCACTTATGGATTTCGACAGGCCGCCAGGAGTTGCGCCAGTAAAGCCATACATCATCAAGGCCGCGAACAGTGTGTGGCAAAGCTGGTTTGAACATGTCAAATAGGAGAGAGATCGTGAAGTAACATTCGTTGACCGAGATGGAGGTTGTTTGATTGCTCAGCAGTCGGACCGTGGATGGCCGATCCCCAAGCTATTCAAGGTGCCAAAAATGCGAAGTGAGGTAAAGCAGTGCTCAGGTGGTGGGGCAAGACGTGCGCTGGCTGGCGGGAAGCTGTAATTCAAGCTCGAGCTACCAGGGACCGCTGCTAATTAGCATGCGACTTGAAGAGCAATTTTGGGGACCCAAGGATAGCGGGCGTGGCCGTTTGATGTGGCAGATTGGATGGCCATTTTTGTACTGGTAGCATCCAAATGGGTAAAGGGGTTTTCTGAAAATGGGGGGAATTTGTGAATGAGATTGGAGAAAAACACTATCCAATGTTATTACGGTTTGTCTTTATTTTGTGAGGCAGAGGAGAAGTGTTCACGGGTAAACGTACTCTGTAGTCTCTGAACGGACGTGTCGTTGGCTGCATTACCTAAGACATGCGCATGTGAAGTAAGGTAGGAAAGGTAGTCAGCAGCAAGCCCCAATCTGCGGACATGCACAGGGAAGGGGCTCTGGTGCAGATTTATGCCTGGTGCATGTAAATGTACGGACGGGGACGTGTCGGGATAGAGTGTCTGAGCTCCTCTACTCTTTTTTGTGCCAGCCGTGCTAGCATGCATTGCCAGCACAAGGGCAAGGGGGGAAAAAAAATAAGAGGACATGGTCGCGGTAGATCGGAGCTTTGATTTGGTGAGACGTAGAGGGTGCAGCCAATCAAGTGGACCCCGTAGTCCCGGGTGGGACTCCTCTACTCTACGTACCTGAGCTTGAGTGGCCAGCACACCTCCTGACACATGCTGTCGCGACAAGGGTCCTGCCTGGTCGCGTAAAACTCGCAGACTTCAGGGAAGGACCAAGGTACCTTTTCCCGCCGTTTCCTCTACAATTGTACTCGCGGGAATGCTGCACAAGAGGTCCCAAACGACGTGAAAGTGGAACCCGTGGACAAGTCAACCCGTCCGGGGACTACTGTGTACCGTGATTTGTCTGGAAAGTCAACATTGCATTGCAGACCACCTCATCTATCCGTGTGCGTACCTACCTACCTCCTACCTTGCCGCATTTTGTAGACCATCCCACGACAACCCCGAATCTGCGTTGCGCATCAAACCGCTGCCGCGAATAATCACCGACCACCAAACGACGACAACAACGACGACGAGCACATCCCGATTCCCACGCGCGATAGCCACCTCCTCGTCCACCCAAGGATACCACAACTCTCCTTTAGCTTTTTCCATTCTCTCGCTTTTCTTCGCTTCGCTCCTCGGCACCCGACTCGTCGATCCCGCGGCCGACAGTCATCGCCCCTGAGGTTGCCCTTTTGTCTCGACAGACATACTGTCCGTTCACCCACATTACTGTCTATCCGTCGAACCTACGATGATGCCGACTTCGACCCTGTAAATATCGTCTTTTCTCGTCCGAAACAAATACACATACCGAGCCGCCATGGAGGTGGCCTCACCCCAAATTCCTGGCGCGAACGGCGTTGCCTCTCCCACCGCCGACTCCTCGATCGATCCAAACCGCGTCCTCGATCACATTGCCCTGGTCTGCCAGATAGCTCTCGGAGCGACGAACGAAGACCTCGAGAGCCCGGGGAGCTTGCTTCACAAGCACCGCTATTCCGACACTGTCCAGCGCTGCACCCGTTTCGCTACCGATACACCCAATGCTCTGTACATTCAGAAAGACATTCTGCCCGTGTCTACTATACAGAATGGAACCGAGGACTCAAGTTCGTTTAATCTGCATGGCGGACCTCTTGCCGGGCGTGCATACAAAGCTAACCACTCGAGTGCAGGGTCTCCGGCCTACACATACTCCCTGACGACCGAGATCTCTTCGTCTCCGACTACCGTGTCATGCCTTGTTCTGCTCAAGCAGCGTCCCGGCCCGATCGATCCCCTACTGCCGCTCACTTCCCAGATACTTTTGACTAACCTCCCGGGCCCTGCGACTCTGAATGCCACCGCCGGCGAGCAAGGCCCCTCTACTTCGCCCTTCGAGATCCTGCACTCTTATGTTCACAATGCGCTGGCGCCCTACTTTGATGCCAACACCCGGAGCCAGATCACCAACGGCGCCAGGGGCAGGGCAGACGTGGACTCCAAGACGGGAATCCCGGTCACGAAGAAGAGATGGAACGATCTGGAGCTGAGCTTGCTTCACCTCCAGCAGAACGTGGAGATCCCCGAGGTCTCCCTCATGTTCCACACAATGGTACAGAGCGCGCTGGAGGAGGCCGATTCGCGACACTCGAAACCAACACTCGATCTCATCCCGGGCACAGTGCTCTCCGACAGTACCTTTCTTAATAGCTTGCAGAACAACGTGAATAGCTGGATCAAGTCTATCCAGGTCATTACGAGGATGACCAGGGACCCTGCCGACAGCGCCAAAGACTTCAAGTTTACGGCCAGTCAAGAGGTCAACTTTTGGCTGTCGATGGAATCTGCACTGGAGGGAATCGAAGGACAGCTCCGTAGCGAGGGAGTGCTCTTGACCCTGGAGATCCTTAAGCACGCAAAACGTTTCCAGGCGACGGTCAGTTTTACTGCCGACACCGGTCTGAAGGAGGCCATGGAGAAGGTCCAAAAGTACAACCAGCTTATGCGAGATTTCCCGCTCGATGAACTACTTTCCGCCACCTATCTGTCCAAGGTCAAGGACGCCATCGTGCAAATCTTTGGCCACCTGAACAGGAAGCTAAGAATCTGCCCATACCCCATTCGGAGAGCACTCCCCTTGGTGGAGGCTATCTCTGGAGACTTGGACGAGGTGCTGCATCGGCTCTTGCCTGGTACGGAGCTTGTAAACCTCGACTATGTTGAGTTCAAAGCCATCATGAAGGCAAGCGACGACATCTTTACTACGTGGGACGAGAGCATCAAGGAGTTCACCAATGTTGCCCGTGAGGTGACGCGTCGGAGAAACGAAAAGTTCATCCCTATCAAGGTCAACCCTAAGCATGCAGAGCTTCAAGGCCGTCTCAAATACGTCAGCACGTTCCGTGACAATCACGAGCAGCTGCAGCGGACCATTGTCAACGTTCTCGGTCCCAAGGCTACCGTGAGCGGTTTGACGGAAACAACCAACACCAACGGCGTTGTCGTTGTCGAAGAGATGGGCGATGTGGACGCAGTCGAAGAAGTCAAACAGGCCTGGGAGGCGTTGAAGAACGTCGACCTCTTGGATGTTTCCCCTGAGGGCACCGAGAGATGGGCCAAGGCCGAGAACATGTACAATGAGCGGACTTCTCGTGTTGAGAACTCCATCATCGCACGCCTGAGAGATCGTCTGGCGACGGCAAAAAACGCCAATGAGATGTTCCGCGTCTTCTCCAAGTTCAACGCCCTTTTCGTGCGCCCCAAGATTCGTGGCGCCATTGCAGAGTATCAGAACCAGTTGATGGAGCATGTAAAACAAGCGATTCACGGTCTTCACGAGCGATTCAAGCAACAATACGGCCATTCCGAAGCTCACGCCATGGCCCAGTTGCGTGATCTGCCGCCCGTTTCCGGTGCCATCATCTGGGCCCGACAGATTGAGCATCAACTCGACAACTACATGAAGAAGGTTGAGGATGTGCTGGGTTCTGAGTGGGCCATTCACGCCGAAGGCCAGAAGCTTCAGAGCGAAAGCAACCTGTTCCGGAAGAAGCTGGACACACAGACCATCTACAAGGCCTGGCTCGACGACGTCCAGCGTCGTCAAATCTCCATTTCTGGTTTCCTGTTCGACATTCGACGCATGCGATCTACGGGTAACACCTACGAACTTCTGGTCAACTTTGATCCTCAGGTCATTACCCTCTTCAAGGAGACGCGCAACCTCATGTGGCAGAATTATGCCGTACCTCATTCGATCAACAATGTGTCCAAGGACGCCAAGCGTGTCTATCCATTCGCAGTCAGTCTCATGGAGAGCGTCCGTACCTTCTCGCAGACGATGCGGCAAATTTCTGAGATGGGCGAGGAGGCAGTTCTTGTGTATGGATACAGGAATGACGTCTACGCTCTGGTATCCAGAGGTGTTCCCCTCAGATGGGAGTCGTTTGTCAACTCGCACGAGATCTTCTTTTCCACAAAGAACAATGCTACCTTGCCAAACGTGTCCGAATTTGGGCTTTCCAAGCCATCTGAGAGCAAGCACAGCCTCTTCATTCGAGAGTTTGCTGCGGCCGTGTCTCTGCTCCAGGCCAAGACCGCTTCTTTGGCGTCGATCCACGCAACTGTGGAGAAGGCACTTGTTGAGCTCAACACCTGCCCCTATGAAGCCAGCGCCTTCACTTCACGCTTAGAGACCATCCAGACTGCCGTCGATCAGCTTAACTTGGAGCAGTACGTCAACTTGCCCTACTGGGTCGACATGATGAACCAGAAGCTCAAGGAGGTGCTTCTTACTCGTCTGCAAGACGCTATTCTGGCTTGGATTCATGCCTTTGAAGACGACTACCTCGACGACGGTCGCCGCAAACAAGTGACCGAGAATGGCGAAGAGGCTACACAAGAAGGACCTACAATTAAGCGCCTAATTCTTGAATTGTCTATGCGGAACCAGGTGATCTACTTGGATCCTCCACTGGAATACTCGCGTTCAAGCTGGTTTGTTCAACTGCATGAGTGGCTCGGAATCGTCTGCAATCTCAAGAAGATCAAGGCTACACGATACCAAATGACTTTGACGACAACCACATTGGATGAGCCACACTTTGACGACCTGCCTAGCGATTGCACCGACCTCCTCAGCCGCGTGTACGTCTCTATCGAGAAGAAGCTGCAGGAGATTGGCTCATACGTCGATAAGTGGCTCCAATTCCAGTCCCTCTGGGACCTTCAGTCGGAACAGGTGTACGAGGCTCTTGGAGATCAGCTTGCGAGATGGCTGCAGCTGCTCCAAGAGATCCGAAAGACGCGCCAGACCTTTGACACTCAAGAAGTCAGCCGGCAGTTTGGCCACATCACCATCGACTATGACCAGGTTCAGACGAAGGTCAATGCAAAGTACGATCAATGGCAGCACGAGATCTTGATGAAGTTTGCCAGCAGACTCGGCAACCGCATGCGTGAAGTCCACGCTGAGATTGAAAAGGCTCGCCGGGACCTCGAGAGCCAGGGCCTTGATGCCTCTTCCACCGCACACGCCGTGCAATTCATCACCGTCGTGCAGGCTTGCAGACGCAATGTCAAGCTGTGGGCTCCTGAAATTGACATGTTCAGACAGGGACAGTCTACCCTCGTGCGCCAGCGCTACCAATTCCCCAACGACTGGCTTCATATCGAGCAGATTGACAGCTCGTGGGAGTCTCTCACTGAGATATTGGAGAAGAAGTCCAAGATCGTGCAGGATCAGACTGACGCTCTGAGATCCAAGATCATCGCCGAGGATAAGATTGTCAACGACAGGATTGCCGAGGTCGCCGTGCAGTGGAATGACGAGAAGCCAGTTTCTGGTACTACTCAACCCGATGTTGCAACCGCAACGTTGAAGACATTCGAGACCAGAATCTCCAAACTGCAGTCCGATTTTGAAATGGTGGCCAAGGCCAAGGAAGCTCTCGATATTCCTGCCACGGCTGACACCTCTCTCGGGACCATCTTGGAAGAAGTCCAGGACTTCCAGTCTGTCTGGTCCAACCTCTCCACCATTTGGGCCAGTCTCAACGAGACGCGAGAGGTTTTGTGGACTGCTGTTCAACCCAGAAAGATACGGTCCAAGATTGACGACCTTATCAAGAGCACCAAGGAGATGCCTAGTCGCATGAGACAATATGCCGCCTTCGAGCACGTGCAGACTATCCTTCGCAGCCTACTCAAGGTCAACACCATTCTTTCTGACCTCAAGTCCGAGGCAATCCGAGACCGCCACTGGACCAAGATCTACAAGCAGATTAAGCCTGGCAAGCGATACTCACCAGTGTCGATGACTCTCGGCGATGTGTGGGACTTCAATCTCGTTGCCACCGAAGTCATTGTCAGGGACATCATTGCCCAGGCGCAAGGTGAAATGGCCCTAGAGGAGTTCTTGAAGCAAGTCCGCGAGACGTGGTCAAACTACGGGTTGGAGCTCGTCAACTATCAGAACAAGTGCCGTCTCATCCGTGGTTGGGACGATTTATTCGCTAAGTGCAGCGAAAATCTCAACTCATTGCAAGCTATGAAGCACTCACCCTACTACAAGGAGTTCGAAGAGGAGGCGTCATCTTGGGAAGACAAGCTCAACAGAGTACATGTCCTCTTTGACGTCTGGATCGATGTTCAGCGTCAATGGGTCTATCTTGAAGGTGTTTTCACTGGCAATGCCGACATCAAGCACCTTTTGCCAGTCGAGTCCTCGAGGTTCCAGAACATTAACAGCGAGTTTTCGGCTGTCATGAAGAAAGTCTACAAGCAGCCTTATGTTCTTGACGTCTTGACGATCCCCAACGTTCAGAAATCTCTCGAGAGATTGGCTGAGCTCCTGAACAAGATCCAAAAGGCTCTCGGCGAATACCTTGAAAAGGAGCGTGTCTCTTTCCCTCGATTCTACTTCGTCGGTGACGAGGACCTTCTCGAAATGATTGGTAACAGTAACGACACCCTGCGTATTGCGAAGCACTTCAAGAAGATGTTTGCTGGTCTGTCAGGACTAATTATGGACGACGAGACAATCATTTCTGGGTTCACCTCGAAGGAGGGCGAGGCCGTGCGTCTCAAAAAGGAGATTTCCCTCGCCAAGACACCCAAGATTAACGACTGGCTGGCCCTGTTGGAGAGTGGCATGAAGAACACGCTGGCGGAGCTCCTCGCGGAGGCTGTCGAGCAGTACACCCCGATCTTTGAATCCGAGAAGATCGACAAGGAGGCGATGGACGCGTTCATGGAAGCCTTCCCCAGTCAGATTGTCGTTCTTGCAACACAAGTAGTTTGGACGACATCTGTCGAAAAGTCTCTTGTTGACGGCGGAAAGTCACTGCAATCTCTCTACGATCTCGAAGTCCAAGTGCTTCGCCTTCTAGCCGACACTGTCTTGGGCGACCTTGAGGTTATTCAGCGCAAGAAGTGCGAACAGCTCATCACGGAATGTGTGCACCAGCGTGACGCCATCGAGAAGCTCATAAGCCTCAATGCTACCACACCGACTCATTACTGGTGGCTGCTTCAGATGCGCTACGTCTACACACCCGAAGGTGACTTCCCCAATCGCCTGCAGGTCAAGATGGCCAATGCAAAGCTCAGCTACGGCTTCGAGTATCTCGGAGTACCCGAACGCCTTGTCAGAACACCTCTTACAGACCGATGCTTCCTTACTCTCACACAAGCTCTCGAACAAAGACTGGGTGGTTCTCCCTACGGCCCAGCCGGAACGGGTAAGACGGAGTCAGTCAAGGCCCTTGGTCTCCAGCTTGGTCGATTTACTCTGGTCTTCTGCTGCGACGACACTTTCGATTTCCAGGCTATGGGTCGCATCTTCCTTGGTATCTGCCAGGTCGGAGCTTGGGGATGTTTCGATGAGTTTAATCGTCTCGAGGAGAGAATTCTGTCCGCTGTCTCGCAGCAAATTCAAAATATTCAGCTTGGCCTGAAGAAGGGAGCCGAAGACGACAAGGCCCAAACTGAATTAGTTGGGCGGCAGCTTCACGTCAATGCCAATACTGGTATTTTCATCACCATGAACCCGGGCTATGCTGGTCGTTCCAACCTTCCCGACAACCTGAAGAAGTTGTTCCGCAGTGTTGCCATGTCCAAGCCTGACAAGGAGCTCATTGCCGAAGTCATGCTTTACTCTCAAGGTTTCAACCAGGCCAAGCAGTTGTCGAAGCACACAGTCCCCTTCTTCGACCAGTGCGCAGCAAGACTGTCCAAGCAAGCTCACTACGACTTTGGTCTTCGTGCCTTGAAGAGTGTTCTTGTCAGCTCCGGAGGTCTCAAGCGTGCGAGACTTATAGAGAGTGATGGTAGCATTGGCGCGGAAGAGGTCGTCGAGCCTGAAATCATCGTCCAGAGCATCCGCGAAACCATCGCCCCTAAGTTGATCAAGAGTGATGTCGAGATCCTCGGCGAGGTTGAAGAGGACTGCTTCCCTGGCGTCAAGTACGTACCGGCCAATCTCCAGGCACTCGAAGAAGCCATCAGGACACTCGCAGACGAAAGAAAGCTGGTGGTCAACGACACTTGGATGACAAAGGTCCTTCAACTCTACCAGATCCAGAACATCCACCACGGTGTGATGATGGTTGGTAACTCCGGTACCGGCAAGTCTGCTGCCTGGACTCTTCTGCTTGACGCTCTCCAAAAGGTCGAGGGTGTTGAGGGCGTGCAGCACGTTATTGACTCCAAGGTCATGTCCAAGGAAGCTCTCTACGGAAACCTCGACTCTACCACGCGCGAATGGACGGATGGCCTGTTCACTAGCATCCTGCGAAAGATTGTTGACAACCTGAGAGGCGAGGACTCCAAGCGCCACTGGATCGTCTTCGACGGTGATGTTGACCCCGAGTGGGTCGAGAACTTGAACAGTGTGTTGGACGACAACAAACTTCTCACCCTTCCCAATGGTGAGCGTCTCAACCTACCCGCCAACGTTCGCATTATGTTCGAAGTTGAGACGTTGAAGTACGCCACGCTTGCCACGGTCAGTCGATGTGGTATGGTCTGGTTCAGCGAGGATACTGTTACGCCAATGATGATGCTCGAGCACTACCTCGGCACGCTGCGCTCTAAGCCATTCGAGGACCTGGACGAAGATAGCGTTGCAGCTGGACAGAGCCCTGCGAAGGCACTTGCCGTCCAGTCCCAGGTCGCCGACCTCCTTAATGCATATCTCTCTGGAGAGGACTTCCTCACAGCTGCTCTCAAGGAAGCCGAGGGCTACAACCACATTATGGATTTTACTGTCGCTCGTGTGCTCAACACCCTGTTTTCTCTCTTGAACAAGGCAGTCCGCGACATGATTGAGTACAATGCTCAGCATTCCGACTTCCCCCTGGACCCTGAACAGGTTGAAGCCTTCATCGCAAAGAAGCTGCTCCTCGCTTTGGTGTGGGCTCTCACTGGTGACTGCCCTCTGAACGACCGCAAATCGTTCGGAGATGCGGTTGGCGGTCTAGCCAGCTTTGGCAACCCGCCCCTTGATGGCACCAGCTCACTCATCGACTTCGACGTGACTCTTCCCCAGGCCGAGTGGGCACCATGGCAGAACCAGGTTCCGACTATTGAAGTCAATACTCACTCCGTCACTCAGACAGATGTGGTCATCCCTACACTCGATACAGTGCGTCATGAGGATGTTCTCTACTCTTGGTTGGCTGAGCACAAGCCGCTGTTGCTCTGCGGTCCTCCCGGTTCGGGTAAGACGATGACACTTTTCAGCGCTCTTCGCAAGCTTCCCAACATGGAGGTTGTCGGTCTCAACTTCTCAAGCGCGACCACTCCTGATCTTCTGATCAAGACTTTTGAGCAATATTGCGAGTACAAGAAGACTTTGAATGGAGTCATGCTTTCGCCGACACAGATTGGCAGGTGGCTGGTCATCTTCTGTGATGAGATCAACTTGCCTGCCCCCGACAAGTACGGAACGCAGCGAGCCATTTCCTTCCTGCGTCAGCTCGTTGAGCACAATGGTTTCTGGAGAACCTCGGACAAGTCTTGGGTGACCCTTGACCGTATCCAGTTTGTCGGTGCTTGTAACCCCCCGACCGATGCAGGCCGTACACCCCTGGGTGCCAGATTCCTTCGCCATGCCCCTCTCATCATGGTCGACTACCCCGGAGAGCTTTCTTTGCTCCAGATCTACGGCACCTTCAACTCGGCTGTTCTCAAAATCATCCCTTCCCTCCGTGGCTACTCTGAACCACTCACACAGGCAATGGTTAAGTTGTATCTGGAGTCGCAGCAGCGCTTTACGCCCAAAATTCAGCCTCACTACGTATACAGTCCTCGTGAACTCACTCGATGGGTGCGCGGTATTTACGAAGCCATCCGTCCGCTGGAGACATTGTCAATTGAGGGGCTTGTTCGCATCTGGGCGCACGAGGCTCTCCGCCTCTTCCAAGATCGTCTCGTCGCCGAGGATGAGCGCCAATGGACCGATGATGCAGTTCGACGCATTGCCCTTGATCTCTTCCCTACTGTCGATGACCAGAGGGCACTGGGTGGTCCAATCCTCTTTTCCAACTGGCTGTCGAAGAACTACGTACCAGTCGACCGGGAGCAACTTCGAGACTTTGTCAAGGCCAGACTCAAGACGTTCTGCGAAGAAGAGGTTGATGTACCCCTCATTCTGTTCAACGACGTCCTGGAACACGTGCTCCGCATTGATCGTGTCTTCAGACAACCCCAGGGCCATCTTATCCTCATTGGCGTGAGTGGTAGTGGAAAGACCACGCTCTCGCGCTTTGTGGCCTGGATGAATGGTCTCAAGGTCTTCCAGATCAAGGTGCACGGCAAGTACTCTGCCGAAGACTTTGACGATGATCTCCGTGATGTTCTCCGACGTTGCGGTTGCAAGGGCGAGAAGATCTGTTTCATCATGGACGAGGCCAATGTTTTGGATTCGGGTTTCCTCGAAAGAATGAACACGCTGCTCGCGAATGCCGAGGTTCCTGGTCTATTTGAGGGCGACGAGTTCGCCGCACTCATGACGGCATGCAAGGAGGGTGCCCAACGGCAGAATCTACACCTCGACTCGCCCGAGGAGCTGTACAAGTGGTTCACTCAACAGATTGTCAAGAATTTGCATGTTGTGTTCACCATGAACCCACCGGAGGGTGGTCTTGGGTCCAAAGCCGCAACCAGTCCTGCCTTGTTCAACCGCTGCGTTCTCAACTGGTTCGGAGACTGGTCTGATCAGGCCCTCTTCCAGGTTGGCCACGAGCTCACCCAGTCGATGGACCTGGATAGACCCAATTTCCAGGCGCCCGATACTATCCCAGTGGCGTACCGCGCTCTCAGCCTACCCCCTACGCATCGCGAGACCATTGTCAACTCCATGGTCTACATCCACTACTCCCTTCAGAGATTCAACACCAAGCTCTTCAAGCAGCAAGGCAAGATTACCTTCCTTACCCCCAGACACTTCCTGGATTTCGTCGCGCAGTATGTCAAGCTTTACAACGAGAAGCGCGAGGATCTGGAAGAGCAGCAACGCCATCTCAACGTTGGTCTCGAGAAGCTTAGAGACACGGTCGACAAGGTTCGCGATTTAAGGGTCAGCCTTGCCGAGAAAAAGTCTCAACTCGAGAAGAAAGACGCCGAGGCCAATGAGAAACTGCAACGCATGGTTGCGGACCAGAGAGAGGCCGAACAGAGAAAGAACACGTCCTTGGAGATTCAAGTTGCGCTAGAGAAGCAAGAGGCGGAAGTGGCCACGCGAAGAAAGGTCGTGTTGGAGGATCTCGCAAAGGCGGAGCCCGCCGTCGAAGAGGCCCGGGCCAGTGTTAGCAACATCAAGCGTCAACATCTTACCGAAGTTCGATCAATGGGCAACCCGCCGCAGGGTGTCCGGTTGGCTCTCGAGTCTGTCTGCGCTCTGCTTGGCCACAAAGTCAACGACTGGAGAATGATCCAAGGTATTATCCGTCGCGATGACTTTATTGCTAGCATCGTCAATTTCGACAACGAACGCCAAATGACCAAGCCTCTGCGCATAAAGATGCGCAATGACTTTTTATCGAACCCCGAATTCACATTCGATAAGGCCAACCGTGCCAGTAAGGCCTGCGGACCCCTGGTACAATGGGTGGAGGCACAGGTCTCATACTCTGAGATTCTCGACCGAGTCGGCCCTCTGAGGGACGAAGTCAACACACTTGAGGAGCAAGCTCTGCAAACCAAGGCCGAGGCCAAGGCCGTTGAGAACACTATCAACACCCTCGAGTCTAGCATCGCCCAGTACAAGACGGAATACGCTGCACTTATCAGCGAAACGCAAGCCATCAAGTCTGAGATGTCAAAGGTCCAGTTCAAGGTCGACAGGAGTGTCAAGTTGCTCGACAGTCTGTCGTCCGAGAGAGTCCGTTGGGAGGAGGGCAGCAAGTCTTTCGAGACCCAAATCAGCACGCTCGTTGGTGATGTCCTTGTCGCGGCCGCCTTCCTCGCATACAGTGGTCTGTACGACCAGACCTTCCGAAAGTCCATGATGGATGACTGGTTGCACCAGCTGCAGCTATCTGGCGTACTGTACAAACAGCACAACCCAGTCACTGAGTACCTGTCGACCGCCGACGAGCGTCTCAGCTGGCAGGAGAATAGCCTGCCGGTCGACGATCTTTGCACGGAGAACGCTATCGTCCTGAAGCGATTCAACCGCTACCCCCTCATTATCGATCCTTCCGGCAGAGTCACCGAGTTCTTGCAGAAGGAGAGCAAGGACCGTCGCTTGACGGTCACCAGTTTCTTGGATGACTCGTTCACTAAGCAGCTAGAGAGTTCCCTTCGTTTTGGTAACCCCATTCTTATCCAGGACGCCGAGTACCTTGACCCCATCCTCAACCACGTCCTCAACAAGGAATACCAGAAGACTGGCGGTCGTGTACTCATCCAGCTCGGCAAGCAGCAGATCGATTTCTCGCCCTCCTTCCAGATCTATCTGTCTACCCGCGACCCGTCGGCAACGTTTGCTCCCGATATTTGCTCCCGGACCACATTTGTCAACTTCACAGTCACCCAGAGCAGTCTCCAGACCCAGTCTCTTAACGATGTACTGAAGTCCGAGAGACCGGATGTTGATGAGAGGCGATCCAATCTCATCAAGCTCCAGGGAGAGTTCAAGATCCATCTGCGACAGTTGGAGAAGCGTCTCTTGCAAGCTCTCAACGAGTCCCGCGGAAACATTCTCGACGACGACAATGTCATTGAGACCCTGGAGACCCTGAAGACGGAGGCTGCGGAGATTTCCGACAAGATGAGCAACACCGAGGGCGTTATGGCAGAAGTCGAGGAGATTACCCAACAGTATAGCATCATTGCCCGCTCCTGCAGTACTGTGTTTGCTGTGCTGGAGCAGCTCCATTACCTGAACCACTTCTACCAGTTCTCTCTCCAGTACTTCCTTGACATCTTCCACTCTGTTCTGCATGGCAACAAGAACCTCGCCGACGAGACGAATCACAACATTCGGCGAGACATTATTGTCAAGGATCTGTTCATCACCGCCTTCAAGCGGACTGCGCTGGGCCTGCTCCAAAAGGACCGGATCACGCTGGCCATGCTGCTTGCGCAGGCTTCGCCCTACAAGATGGACAAGACGCTGATCGACGTCTTCCTTGACGATCGTGTAGAAGGCAAGGATCTCTCCACCGACAAGGACGCCAAAGAGGAGGCCTTCACCCGGGCTGGCCGCATGAGTGTGCTCAAAGACAAGCTTGACGCGGTTTCGCCTGCCGACTGGGACAAGTTCCTAACCGAGGAGCTTGCTGAAAACTTTGTTCCCAAGATCTGGGAGGACAGCACGGAGGCCTTTGATCAGGCGCTACAATCTCTGCTTCTTGTCAAACTTTTCCGTCTCGATCGTTTCGTCCCGGCTGCCGAGCGGTTTGTCACTTTGGTCTTCGGCTCAGACACTTTTGACGTCGTCGAGGATCTCAAGGAGACTATCAGCCAGGTTCCCGCTACCCGACCGATTTCTCTAGTCTCCAGCCCTGGTTTCGATGCCAGTTACAAGGTGGACAACCTCGTCGAGAGGCTCCGCGTCAAATGCACCAACATTGCCATGGGTTCCAACGAAGGTCTCGCAAGTGCCGACAAGGCCATCAATAACGCCGCGCAACTGGGCAACTGGGTCTTGGTCAAGAACGTACATCTCGCCCCTACCTGGCTGCAGAGTCTCGAGAAGCGCATGGAGTCGCTCAACCCCCACTCCGAGTTCCGCCTCTTCCTGTCGATGGAATCGAGTCCCAAGATTCCCGTCAACTTGCTGCGCGCCTCCAGGGTACTCATGTACGAGCAGCCTGCCGGTGTGCGCGCCAACATGAAGGACTCGATGTCTTCCTTGTCGACGAGAGGCGCAAAAGCCCCTGTCGAGCGCACGAGGCTGTACCTTCTGCTTGCCTTCTTGCACGCAGTCGTCCAAGAGCGCCTGCGCTACGCTCCAAGCTTGGGATGGAAGGGTTTCTGGGAGTTCAATGACAGTGATGTAAGTTTTATCCAAGTCAAGATTGAATAGGCACAAGCTAACTTGCCCAGTACGAATGCTCGGCATTCATCATTGACACCTGGATCGAGAACGCTGCCGGCACCCGCACGAACATTGCACCTCAGAGCATTCCTTGGGAGATGATTCGCTACCTCGTCACGGAAACCTACGGCGGCAAGATTGACAATGAGGGAGACTTCAAGCAGCTGAACCAGCTTGTGCACTCGTTCCTGACGCCATCAGCCTATGACGTTGGACATAAACTCGTCGAGGGCACGGAGAACCAGGAAGGCAGCCTCGTGGTGCCGTCGGGCACTTCCCTGTCGGATTTCATGGCCTGGATCCACAAGCTGCCAGAGCGCGAGCCGCCTACATACCTCGGCCTACCCGCCAACGCAGAGAAGCTGCTCCTGGTTGGTCTCGGACGCAGTCTCATTGGCAACTTGAAAAAGGTGACGGAGTTGTTGGAGGAAGGGGAGCAACTCTTGGTTGAGGCCTAGTGAGCTTCCGCCTGGGAGGGGAGTTGTATGGAAGGAGGATGAATAGAGGACATTGCCAGTTCCCCGATCAAAGGGGATTACTTTTTTCTTATGTGTCAAGAGAGAACGAGCATTGCGCGCCGTCTTGATTGCGAAGTTTTTAGAGTCTCGAGGCATCATTGCCAACGTGTGTCGACTTTTATGCGCCTTGAGAAGAAGAATTCGGCGTAGTAATGGACATGGAAATCTTGGGGAACGGAACGGGGGAGATGGGATGGACTGCGTCGTTTGTCACATACATTACTTATACACTGATACCCTAAATCTCAGACTGCTTTCTTCATGTTTGGTCGCGGACTTGCCTCTGTGATGGATGGGCTGGCTGTGACAGTAGCGCAAGACTCGGATTTTACTGGACGTTTGAGAAGTTGCGTCTCGACCGTTTGTCTGGGCTGTTTGTTGCTCCTGAATCAACAATGCCTTTGAATGAATGGAAAATACAGTGCGCGCAAATGTTGTCAAAATCAGATTGTAGTAAAGTAAATGTCGATATGAGTAGTATTAGCAGGCCAAGCAATTGTTCAGCAGGAAGGCGAGACGAGGTTGGTGCTTGTGGATCGTGATGCAACCTGCGGATGTAGGGCGGATGGAATCCAAAAAAAAAAAAAAAAAAAAAAAAAAAAGGTTACCAAAAGGGAAGGAGGATTAAATGGGAATTCAAACTACAGTAGAGGGACAAAAAAAGCAAAATATTGATTACTCGTAATCTGTGTTCAGATTACCGACGACCAACCTGGGACTCGAACCCAGAATCTTCGGATGAGTTTGTATTCCTCATAGGAATCCGACGCCTTAGCCATTAGGCCAGCCGGCCTGCCAGGATCTTTAGTTGTTGGGTTGGGAGGCGAATGTTGGGGTCTATGATTTGTTGCGCTTTGTCTGTGTGTGTGTGTGTGCTCTGGGGCGGGCTAAGCGGGGCTTCTGTCGGGTGGTTCCAGTGGAGTAGCTGGGTTTGCTGATGGCATTTGGTTTTCGCTGTCATTTACCGAGGTATGGAAATGTTGTAGGTTGCGGGAGGTAAGCGTGTTGAATTTTTGTGACGGTGGGAAAGGAAGAAAGAAAAGAAGAAAGAAAAAAAAAGAAAAGGAGGACGCAAAGAAAAACTCAAGTAAGGTAGGTAAGGTATATAGTGCAGCGGGCTTGGAGAAGCCTGTTGCAGAGTAGGTGAGAGACAGAGCAGATGCAGAGCTATAGAAAAGGTCTCTCGGACGTAAAATCCATCGCTGGAGTGAGAACGCATCTTGGGTGTTTCTGTGTCTTCATCGCGCATGCGTATACCACAGGCGCTGCGGCGAAGATAGGAAACCAAACAACAAAAAGCCGGATTCTTGGTTCGGCAAAGCTAGATAAAGTGGCGACTGTATTCAGTCGTTCTAATGAACATTGTCGTGGGGTGGTGACTGCTTACTATACGTGACTCCCGACCAGCCTACAACTGGTCCCCGTCGCCTTTTACAAATACACTTACATATAGATATACACACATGTACACATACACTCTGTCTCTTTCTCTCCCGTCTCCCACTCAATTCGCTCCGTCCTTGATTTCGTTTGCAATACCATCCTTCCCATCGTCAGCCTTGGCTTTTGCCTCCCCCGCCTCCTTCTCCTTCTTTTGCTCCTTCTTTTGCTCCTTCTTCTGCTCCTTCTTCTGCTCCTTGTTCTGCTCCTTGTTCTGCACCTTCTTCTTCCAGCTACTCTCGATACCCTGCATCTTCCTCTTTTTAAACTGATCATAGCTCTCCTCCGACCTCATCTTCCTCTCCTTCGTCTCCTCCTCAGCCCGCGGACGGCGGCCGGGGCGGCGCACGTCGAAGCCCAGACACACGGCCGTGGCGTAGTCCCCGTCGTGGCTGATGGAGACGAGCACCTCCTGCCCGGGCTCGCCTTCACGTATCCCGCGCACGATGGCGACGGGCGGGCCGCTGCCATTGGGGTCTTCGGGGGAACTATCGTTCTCTTTGCCCTCCACTTCTTCTTCCAGCTTCTCCCCCTTCTCCTCCTTCTCCTCCTTCTCCTCCTTCTCCTCCTTCTCCTCCTTCTCTTGCTCCTTCTCTTGCTCCTTCTCTTCCTCCTTTTGCTTCCTGACCTGCTTCAGCTCCTCAATATTCCTCAGCTGCTCGAACCTTCTTCGAATGATGGTGATGTCGTGCCAGGAGAGGTTTCTAGAGGGGTGGGCTTTGAAGGTCGCTTCCTTGGCTGCGAATCTGTAAAGCAGAGGTTAAAGATGATCGCCCCATGTTCTCCCAAATGGCCTTGAAGGGGAGAGAAAGGCGGGTGTAAAAGCTTACCTGCCAGCTACAAAGCTCGCCTTCTTCCACAACAACGGATTGCGCTCCTTCAATGACTGGAAACCATCGTTTTTGGTGATCTTGGACGCGGTCTTTGATGCATCAGCCGACAGCAGATCGGCAGGGACCGAGAGGCGCTCATTATGGGTCAAGACGCGCTTGAGAAACCTCGCCCCCTTGTCGCTGGCCAGGATCCGGTAGATGCGGGAAATTTGACATATGTCCGTACCTATTTGCATAGGAAACGGAAACGGCCTCGGTGGCACCATGATGAACAGCTTCGAGCGCCAAAAGTGAGTGGATATCTTCAACTGGCAAAGCCAAGCTGCAAATGATGGTAATTGATAGATTCACTGCATGGGTGTCGGGAGAATGAACCCCTTCCACCTTAGGCACCATAGGTGTAAGGTAAGGTACCTTAAGCAAAGCTTGAAAGTGTGATAACGATAGCGATAAGATAGCAGCTACGTCATTCTTGCCCGTCCTGTCCATCCCAAACCGAATAACAACATAACAACATGGGGAATTATCGAGCTTTCCTACGCATGCATGGCCATAAAAAATGCCACATACATTCCATACCAGAAATTAATTCAGTTGTTGCAGCAATCTCGGAACGAAAACAATTTTTTGAGGCCCATGACTCTGCCCTGGGCGGCTACCAGTCGCACTTCAATTCGACCTGCTCCTCTCGTGAATTGACGAGTGCTTCTGTTGCGAATACACTCCATTGCGCATGCCTTAGGCTCGAGCCTTCAATGCGGACACAATGGCATTTACTGGTCGTCGGCGAGAAGGGGGGCACGCTCCGAGTCGGCAGGGCCGGATCGACTTCTCCAGGGGTAGTCTTTGCCAGTCGCGGCCGGGTAGGCAATCACGAGAGTCGAGACAAACAGGACAGACATAATGGTGAAAGCAAAGATCCACTGGAAGGCAATGATCTGGCGGCCGAATTGTGCAACGCCAAGAGCAGCGGACAGAACGCTGAGGGAGAATCCCATGGTGTAATCCTGAAACATGGTTGGTCAGTGAATCTTTAGTTCATAGACACAGGACCGCTCTTACCTTGTAGGCAACAATGAAGAAGCCTCCGTAGACCAGAATGGACCAGATGAAGATATTGCCGAAGATGCGAGCAACGAGGTTGTGGGGATGGGGGACCATGATGGCGCCGTTCCAGTAGATGGCCACAAACGTCCATGCCAGAGGAGCGGAAACGACGGGCCAGTGGATGAAGCGCGGGTACGTGTTGTGGCGGAAGTAGAGCGACGACAGATTGGCGAAGTTGATAATCAAGATGAACTCAGCCCAGCCGAAGTAGGAGCGCACGAACAACATGACAAAAGCAAAGTGCAGGAGGTTGTTGAAGATGAAGTGCGATCCGACGCTGGCGGCGGCGTTGACATAGTCGCTGTTGCTCGAGAATAGGTGTCCGACATACCCGATTTGGAGGATAAAAAGAACGATCCTGGACCTTGTTAGCAGTGCCTTGGCTCTTCAGGAACGGGTCTGAACGTACCAGTAGATGTCGGTAATGTTCTCACTCAAGGTGAAGGCAGTGCGATAGAGGTAGTTTTGGTCCCAAATTCTTCTCCGGATCGTGAAGCCATCGTGGGGTTCATTGGTGACATAGTAGAGAGTTACGACGAAAGACAAGAGCCAACTCAAAATAGTCAAAACCTTGTAGGTGGTGATGGAGGTGGCGGTATGAGACTCCTTCTTGGAGAAGGGGTTCACTAGAAGAAAGGTCAGTCACAAACGAACGGCAGCAAACGCCCAAGATGAACAGTAGCTTACGGGCGTGAATGCGCTCTGTTGCGGTCGGCATCTTGAGGGACGAATATTTCCTCGTGTTAGTTTCTCAGTTACCACACACTCTGGAGATTTGGAAGGTTTTCAGTGTTGCACAGAAAATAGCCAGTGGCAGCAGAAGCTTGGAAGTAGTAGGAAACGCATGAGCTGAGGAGGGCGGCGGCGGCATTTAAACGACGGAAGCAGGAGGCATGGGGGTGGTAGATGGGACGTTAAATCTGTGGGGAAGCAGCTCGCCACAAGTACATTAGTGTGTAACTCGGATGCAGAGAGAGGTTCCTTCCTTGCTCCTCTTCCTTCAGTGCTGGACGTGGATGGAAGAGGAGGTATCGTTCCGGACCGGACCTCAGGTCAGATTCCAGGCTGGGGTGAGGCGGCGCCTCTCCCACACTGCCACACCTCCTTCCTCGTCTTTGCCTTGCTCACGGCATGTTGTCCACCTCACGGAGCAATGGACAGGCTCAGTCAGTAGCCCCCGGTGTGGAGCTACCTACGTAAGTTAGCCATGTAGCTTAACAACTTAAGGCAAGGTAGCTTGGAAAAGGATAGCCATGTCCTGTACTAGACCATGATACCATCCGTGTGTACGTGCACTTAAAAAGCTTGCAAAGGGCGGGATGCATGGGCCGAGATGAGATGGGCTTGGGCGTGCTTGTTTGGACTCGGGTTGTTTGGACGCCTCGCTTGTCCAAGTGGGCTACGGGTTGGCGCCTAGAGGATGCTACTACCGATTGGCTGTCTCGTGCAGCACGCAAGTCAATAGGCGACCTTTTCGGTCAGTGATACTTTTTTGGAGACATGAGGATGAGGTACCAGGTAGCCGTGCTGTCCTACTACCTCGAGGTAGACGAACTCAAGGAGTCTCGGACGAGGTATGGCACCGTAGTAAATGGCCTCAGGCGTGAAGCGCTTTGGATCGGGATCGTCCCTGCGCTTTGCGGTTCAACAACATGACACACGAAGTCTGCGAGCAGCAGCCAATGCATTGGTAGTTGGACTGGCTGATCTGGACCTGTCAACCCTGTCTGACCGATGCTCTTCCCTGCTCTATCCGGACCGCATCAGCCACACTCTAGGTCTGGGGTACGAAGACGGAGACAAGTAGGTAGGTAGCGACGCTGTCGTCAGAGCTGACGATGACGCCCAAGCGAGCTTGACCGAAGCAGAGAGTAGGCCTATTTGGCTAGTGTTTTGAGCTTGGCAAAGTTTTGAGACCATCCACCATCTCTTGCCCTTGTACCTACCTTGATGGGGTGGCACAGCAGCCAGCTGTCGTGAAAGATGTGCTACTCTTGAGGCTAGCGGGGAGAGGGTCGGTCGATGCAATCCAACATGGCGGACACTGTAAGCCGTAAGCCACACAGCATGTCGGGAAGGCCAAGCCTGCCTATGCTTCCTTCCTGGCATCGGCTTGAAACTGGAGGGATTATCGGTTGTCTTGGGCCACGGTCCATGGGAAGAAGAGCAGGCCAAAAAGAGACAGACATTTGGAGCAAAGAGATGAGGTGAAGCTGGAGCACACGCCACACACCCACACGCCAGGCGTTGCGCAGTGTGGAGTACCGGGCCTGCAGCAGCAGTCCGATGGCTGACAGGGGAGGGTGTAGTGGGGCGATGCGCGATCCGTGATTGGATGATCTCTGCACAGGTATGACGACTTGCCGCGACTTCCACAGGTTCTCTTGCAGTTCTCAGAGCCGACCTAGCAGAGCAGCCAGAGCTCCCCGCCCCACACACCTATCCCATATGCCAAGGAGCCACTCTTTCCCGCTCCTAAACTTCTGCATCCTTTTCACTCTCGCGGCTCGCCCGTGCATGTCTTGCACTGACAATTCGTCCCGCCTTGCGTCCTCGCAACCCACCTCCAATCCAACTCCAAACACCTTCACGACCGACTACTAAAGTTGGAGTTAGAATTGAAGCTGGAGCCGTCGAGGCCCCTAATTTGTCACCGGAGTAGAAACGCATACCTGGCGACGCAGGCCTCATGATACCTAGCTCTAGGTACACCCAACTTGTCGCCTACCATAGACTTCAAGAGCAGAACAAGGTGTCCCATGCCGACTCATTGTGAGGACCTAGGCCAGGCAAGCCAGGGTCCATAAAGAAACGTAACCCCCTGCTTTTGCATCATTGGACCTCCATCATCATCGCCTCATAGTCCCCCTTCCTGGACTGATGTGCTGCTAGCATCAGGAGCAGACGGAAACATTGCCCTGCGACTGTTGGCCGCCGGTTGCTCCTTCTCCAAACAATCCGCCCCAATCCGACCTTTTACAGGTGCAGCCTTCGCGCATCCCTTCCATCGCATCTGGAAAGTTGCGACTGACTGCTGCGCACCCACCCGCTCAACTTCCAATTCCCCAATGGAATGGTACGCCGTTAGAGGGGCGGAAGCTATTGTAGCTCAGCACACCACCTTGCAAACCGACAGACCGCTTCCTCCCATGCCGGGACAACCTGGATGCCTTATTGTGCGCTGGACAGAGACCATGATCGGCAAAAACGCTCTCTCACCTGATTTCGAGATAGAATTTCTTTATTACTAACGGCTATAGCTACAGCAAATGGGAGAAGAAACAGTCATCGGCCCACTGCACATCTCATGCCACTGGCTCTATTCTTGGCGCAAATTGCAATGGCTTCAATGCATACTATGTAGCTGCTTGCCCTGCAGTTCCGGATCGGTACGGATATGCCGTAGGCTTTGAGCTCAAAAGGCCCACCCCCGTCCGACATCTGCACCGACTTGAGCAGTGACGAGGTACCTCTACCCGGCCGGTACATCCCCACGTCACCGCACCTTTCTCTCCGGCCTGTAGGCTCAACTGCGGGGCGGGGCATACTCCAACTTGCATCACCTGGCCCTCCGCGTGTCCTGCCCCTCACGCCTGATGACAGCATTTGCGAATCAATTCGTCTGAGAGCTGCGGCACGGCCACTACCGACCGGCTGCCACAAAGCAAGGCACCATGTTCAGGTCGACGAAGCGAACAAACTCATGCCAACGCCTCGGGCACTTCTGAGACTCCCTAAGGCGCGGCGACAAGCAAACACCTTTATTGGAATGGCACGCTACCCAGGTGTCTAACTACACAACATTCTATATTTTCTATACCGGCATCTACACCAGTGCTTCCTTTCTTCGCCCATATCGTACTGTACATTTTTCGCAGTCAACTCAAACCCTCTATGCCATCGTCCGTTATTGCACGAGGCCACGAATCCGCTCGCCACATCTTGGATTCCGGACTCTACTCCTGATTCTGAAGTATTCATCCCCTGCCTTGTTTAATTTGCTTAGACTTATCGCTGCCCTTCGACCTGGTAGAATGTCATGGCTACTTTCTTCTAAGCCAGTCTTGTGTGCACATAGACTCGGCTTTTCTTGGGTACTGTCCCATGCCCTTGGTCGCTGCGTTGGCCGCGCTTGAGGATGTACTGATTCGGCATGACATGAAGTTGCCTCCGTGTAATGGCTTCGATGTTCTCCGAGTGGAGTCGGTCTCCGACGCTCGTGTGCCGATGCTTGTCCCACGGTATTCGGGGCTGTGGGCGCCGAGGGCTCGGGGGGGTAAGGCATCTTTCTGAGACTGCCTTTTGAACTTTGCTGCGAGGAGTACTGTGGAGCGTATGTCAAGTACTGTTATGCCGTGGCTGAGTGGTAACACAGATTGGGTATGTTCAACGTAGAGTAGAGGCAAACACTTCGACTTGTGGAGGCTCGTTGTGTCTGATTTGACTTTGAAGCAAGGGCCGGCTGTGAGGTTCCGAGCCTGGCGACCTTTTATACGAAAGCTTGTAGTCCAAGGGCTGAGTAGCGGGTCTGATGCGTCTAGTGAGTTGGAAATCGTCAATGGAATTGCACTTTCTTGGCTTCTTGGCTGGACGTAGTGAGCGCAAGGCCCCAGGTTTTGTATTTTGAGGCCATGGTTGCTGAAACCAAGTGGAATTTCAACTCGAAAATGACAAAGCCACCTCAGTTGCTGACCCAATGGCGGGCAGTGCTGGAAGTTGCACATTTGACCCTGGTAAGACGTTGATTGGACGGGCAAGTACCTTGCATATCGCGAAATTACATTTCACTGACACGGTACAATCAGTATGTTGCTCGCGGACTGGTAGCCTTGTATGAAATCTGCCTCGAAAAGGCGACGAGGGCACATCTCGCTGGGCTTTCTCGGGCATGAGTAGGCTCCAAGGCAGCTCGTTTACTGCGAAACATCCTTGTTTGATTGTGAGAGACTATAAAAATCGAACGCAATGGCACCAGAGTATTGTCCGGCCATGGAGGATGTAGAACACACGCTTTGGGAATCGGCGACGTCTCGCATTTACACCATCGGCGAGCTTGACATGGGAAACCCACGAGCGAGCCGTAAATCTACAGAGCAGTGGGCAGGATTGAAGGCGATCATCTGCAAGAAATACAAAACTCAAACTCTTGAAGAGTTGATCAAATTCCTGAATGAAGAGCATCGCTTCGTCGTTACGTCTGTATTTTCTCTGACACTCGAAAGTTTTATTCAATGCTAACTTTGGTCAGTAAGCGCCAGCTTGTCTATCGACTGGGCATCTGGAAATGTGCAAAATATAATCAAAGTCCCAAAGGCTCCTCCGAAGAGATTGAAAATGCCGACGACAACGAGATAACCGACACTTTGGGTGCCATATCCCTCTTCGAAGGCGAATCTTACGCGGACGATGGAATAACCCATGACATCCAAGCAGCGAACGCAATCTTCGCAGCCGCCGGTGGTGTCTACGCTTGGGAGGCATACAATAAAGACTTTTTTGACAACATGGAAGATACAAACAGGCTTGTAGCTCTTTGTCGATCGGCCGAGACTATCGAACAGTGTCGAACAGCATTGGCGCTCCTGGAGTCCCGGATCTTGCAGCCCAGCGGTCATCAGGTAGGATTTTGGTGCTTACTCTATGTACATGTTTTGGAAAGCATGAACGACGAGATGAGGAGTGGCAACAACTTCTGTACATTGGAAAATCCCATCAAAGAGAAGTTGTGCGCTGCTGTTCAGTCAACTCTCGCCGACTCTGGGGAAGGCTTCTTCCTCAAGGAAGACGGTTCTGTCGATCTTTTTGCGTTTCATCTTCTAGACACCGTGTGTGAGAAATACCATACGCTTCTCTCGGAGCCGGAAGAGGAAAATCTCCATAACATGCTTGACAGCATACATGGCTGTGTTCTCTCGGCGTACGATGGCGGGATGATGTCCAGGGCTCTGGCCACGCTGAAGCAGTGCGCGGAGTGGTGTCACCTGACGCTGGGCCAAGTCTCGAGCGACCTTGACCAGACGCGGCTACGTATCTGCTCTGCTCACAACGAGAGCCAGAGAGACTGGAAGACGTACATTGAAGTCTACGGAACGCTGTGGTACCGGCTGATTATGCAGCAGCTTACCGAGCAAGAAGCAGAACAAGTCGGCGGCGGCGGCGACGCGGGGGGGATTGAATGGTCGCGCAATGCCCGGAGGGACCTGGGTATCTCGCACGCGGAACTGCTGTCGTGCGTGTGCTGGGTCGTGGTGACCTTCGAAAGAAGCAGTGCCGCGGATGTCCCGGGGGCGGCCACGACCGGGCATGACGGACCGGGGCTCGATGATGATCATGATGATGATTCTCCCGAGAGCTTGTTCAGACGGGTACAGATCCCGGCCTCCAGGGTGTTGCACGCCAGACCGAGCGTGTTGTGGGGCATGTTCCTGCGTGCTTTCAAAGAGTTCAACGACCTTACGATCACGGACGGGGGAGACGGTGCCGACGCTTCGATGACAGCAGAATATGGGCTTTTCAGAGATGAGGTCATGGGCGAGTTTGAGAGGTTTGTGAGGGATGCTCTGAAGGAGTTTGAGAGGTTTGCGAGCGGGGGATGATGGACGGAGACGTCTGCGAGTATGTATCTAAGATGGGGGAAAGAGAGAGCTGGGGGCGGGTCCCTGCCCGGGGCTGCATGTCAAGGTTGGTTGACCCAGATACTTCGTGGTAGTCTTGATGATTGAGTGCGGTGGCATGAGGGCTCCTTGAGGATTAACAGTTCATTACAGATTCTTCTATTTTTGTAGGGGGCGGTTTATGCTTCAGTTTTATATCAGTTCGCAAGGTATCTAGGTAGGGCAAATAAATCTTCGTACAAGTATACGGGTGAAAGACATTACTGTAGTCATTATGAAATGTCTTGTCTGCCCATCTGTAGTGTTTGTGGGAGGAAAACTTCAATTTCTTTCCCCTTTGAATAAACGGATCTTCAACTGAGAGGTAAAATTCTAGGCGGTAGGTAAGTAAATAGATAACGGTGACACTTGAGATTTAGACATATTTGGTTCTTACACAGATCGCAGCCACGACAATGATTTTTACCGCATTACCATCACTTCGTACGGTTTCTGAGCATCTGGGGGCCGGGTTGAATGTATAAGACGTAGTCGTTGAATCTATCGGCTAAAGCTGAATACTCATCTTGGCTAGTCGACGCAGGAAAGTTGTCGCTGAGAGCCGCAGTATCAGCTGATTTCCCACGTCCTTAGGCATTGGCTCCGATATTTGTGCAAGTCCGAGGCGAGTTTCTGTCAAACAGGACAATGCACGTCACGACCATGGCCCTGCCCGTGATCTATCATCTCCTTTTCTCTGGCCTACGGGATAGAAGACACCGGAAGTGCCAAGGATGAATAACGATCGCTAGCGAACAAGAACTCTGTTGGATGATGGAGTTGGCAGCATAACAGGGGCACTAAACCATTGGCAAAGAGAGAACGATGACACTCTCTAACTTTGATGCCGAAGACGACTTCGAACCGGGCCATGTTTCTTTACACATCTCGCAAGCCAACTATCAAGAAGATTCAGGAACCACTTTTATATCCAGCATCGTTGGAGTTGATGTGTGCTAATGGAGGTAGGAAGAACTTTACCAGGCAGGAAGTGCTTGGCGGCCAGGTCCTGTTACCTGGGTGTTGGCCCTTCGATATGGGCTGGTTGAGCCTCGAGTTACGCAGCCGTTTTTGAAAGATCGCATTGAACCTAGTTGGCAGGGAGCAAGAAACAATGAGGTACTGTGAGATGATGGCGACGCTTGATTTCATGGCTTCCTTATGTCATGAGCGTGTGGCGTGAATGTCCTGCAAGTATTTGATAGCGAATCACCTGTAAAAACCTCTGGACCGTAACGCGCCACGAGGAGAGGAGAGTACTTCGTTATAGCGCACTTTGTCTATATAAAAGTTCTGGACGACATGGGAACTTCCGAATAGTACGGAGTATTCACTTTGATGATATTTGATAGATCATCTGTACGTAAAATTCCAGGCCTCAATGAATCATAAACTGGGAACGCGACCTGCCTAATCATTCCATACGATATCGTGAAGAAAGCTGCAAAAGGTTCTGGGAGGACTCAGGCCTCGAATATTTGTTGGTGGCTTTCCGGCCGCAAGGTAGGAAATGGGGTCCCTGTGCTGTATTCGTAGAGAGTCTTTATCTGAAGCCCATGTGCTTCGCACACCTGTCTGAACAGATGGGTCCTACCTGGGCTGAATGTACTGGCAGGCTCATTGCCGCGAATCGGGCTGACATCTCACAGACCCTGACCAAAGAAGCTATTTTGATCTTGCTCCTGCCCTCACCCAAGCCACCAGAAGACGAGATGAGTCCTTGACGATTCCAAACGATTCGGTGGTCACTAGAAACACGGCCATCAAGGTGGTCACAATTACAGAGCCGCGAACGGTAGCATAGTCGAGGGCAGATGAAGGCCATGCAAACGAAGGCCATCATCCAGGGGCGGTGGCGGGCTCCCTTACCCTAAACTGTAAGTAGAAGCTTTATCCAGGCCCATTATTATGTACGGTTGAGCTAACCGCGAACTCACGAGCGGCTCAAATGCCGACGGTGTTCTCACTAGCCAGCTCGAAGTCGGCATATCTGGTTGCGTGGAACCGTCCTTTCTTATTCCAACATGCAGGCTGTTGATCCTCCGCCAATCAGCATCAACGTTGGCCAAGAAAACGTCGGCGGATCCCCAGGCTTATCGAATTCCTTGCTGCCATTGGGTGTGAGGGCATTTTGGGGTGGACCGTCATACAAAGCATGTGTTCGTGATGGAATTTTGGACCTTGGAAGAATGAAGGATTCCCTCGAGGCGAAAAGAACACTTGATCCGTGAAAGCGGCCTCTAGCCCCTCTGTATACCTGGTCCAGTTGGTGTGTGCCATCTACATGCTCGTCTAACCCTTCTGGACCAAGGCCACTGGCGCTTAAAGGCAAATCAGACGAAAATCCGGCCGGGGGTGAGTAAACAGTCTCGCCACTGCAATTGCAACATGTCATAGGCAAGGCTCATCAGGTGTAAATACTCGGCGGCTGGTGAGGGCTTGGCCACGTATTCTCTGACTCTGGCCTTCCGGCGCGGTGTTGGAGCATTGGTATGTCGGAATTCCATGAACCGCAAAGCTCCCTTTGAGTCCACCTCGATGGGCGGGATAAGCCGGTCTACAGCTGAATGACGAAGACACACATGCAGGTGAAAGAATGCAGCCATGCGTCTCCCGCCTCCTTGGAACAACCCCACATCCCGAGAACGGCATTCACTGCTCAGGGAAGGCTGCGTCTCCGACTCTTGTGGTGCCCTGATGACTCGTCGATACAAGCAAAAGAAACAAGTACCATCTGCTCGGAAGGTCTCAGGGCCCCAGAGGCTCGGAGGGACGGCGTCGAACTGGAAGGCTAATCAATATCGAATAAGACGCGTTTCCAAGTTTCACGGGGCTAAAAGACCTTTAGCCGCTTTACCCGGTATGAAGGGGTTCGAAATGCCGTGCCAAATAGACTGCGCGAGCAGAACTTCTCCATATAAGGGAGTCTGGACCATTCTGCATCCGTGTTTGTTTCGTCAGGCAATCACTCCCTCCACCTGTTGTCTCTCGCTTCTCGGCCGAGGCCCTTTGATGGTGAGATACGCATAACGGAGACTACCATTGGGCTCACACTGCAAGTAGGCAGCAAACCCCAGGATGAACATGGTACTGGCTGGCGCCGATGAAGGAGGATAGAGCCAACTTGTAAAGCCTAATCGAGATTTCTGCTCTCATCACTCTCTCCTGATCTGCTCCTGTGATTTCAACCTCATTGCCAGCGTTGCTCATCCTCGAAGAATCGAGAAAGCATTGAATGACGGTGCGACATGTGTCACATTGAAGTAATGAGTCTCTGACGATGCAAGTGGCGGACAACACGTGAAAAGCCTCAGTGTCTTGGGGTCCAGTTGTTTTCTGCGGAGGGCATGAGGAAGAACAGGCAGAGGCTCACATCTTGTCTTAACTTTAATAGCGCCTTTTCCCACCAATCCGGTAAACTTGGCACCGATCGGTCCGGAGGCTTCGTATTACGCGAGAGAAGCCCATCCGTTGCTTCGCTGGAGGGCTGGAAGAATGCTTGGGAATGACGTGCGGGAAGTTATGAGACATGAGACATGAGAGATGCAGGGATGTAAGTCATCCGTAGCCGGGCTAGACACTGCCGTGTTGGGACGCTTTGGTTCTTTGGAGGCTTTGAACTATGTGAGCTTTGTATGAAAATCGAAACTTGAATAAGTAACCGCCCGAACGGTTTGGAATCCTGACTGCCCGATGCAATTTACACGGCGGCCGCAGAGTTATGAGGAGAATGTGGAAGCAATTGCCGAAGAAAAGAATAGACGGCAACGCGCTTGCGTCTAGTTCGCATGGCTGGTTCAAGCCACATAGGTGAGCTTTGTAACCAAACGACCTCCACAGTCGGGACGATACAGATATCAGTGGATCTGTACAGATTATACAACGGGAACACTTGCCCGGCATATCGATGGGATCGGGTCGGTTCGGGTCAGGAGCATGAATTTGTTGATGAGACTTTCCGAGAGGCGTTGGCCACAGGCAGAGGTATCCCATCTAAGAATGTTTGGGGAGGACTCGGCAACGATTTACTGGACTCGGCAGGGCTGTGATAGAATTGATCGACGGCAGGAAGAAATAAGTCCATCTGTGGCGGGAAATGGTTGGCCCTTTCTCTGCAAACCGGTATCTTGCTCCCTTATTACAGAGTGCTGATGTCGGAGAGACGGAACGCAACCACGTTGCCGGGCCCTTGCCAAGGTGACATGACTGGCAGAGTCGACTTACCTTACTTTGCTATGGCTATATTATACATGCCCAAGGTTGAACAAGGCGCAAATGCCATCTGAACTGGGATACAGACAGAGTGAGACATACGAAGACATGGGAAGTACGTCCCGACTCCAGAACGCACACCCACCACCCTTATCGCATCGGTTTTCCCCTCACCGGAAATCAGCGGTGTCCGACATATGGCGTGCAGAATCACTCTGCAGCCCTCGTTGGATCGCTTTGAAAGGCGGCCCGACAATATTAGGTATTGGTCGTCTCTTCGGTCCCGGGTACTCTGGGATGCCTCTGGAACTAAGTAGGTACCGGGCTGGTGCGGATGGGAAGGGCATCGCCCACATGCCCGCCCGTTCACGGCGTTGACCGTGGGATGCTGAACCCAGACACCCGAAAAAAGCTGTCTCGAAGGCATCGAGATGAAGGGGCGGTCAGACATTACCATCCATGACGGACGATATCCGAAGAGGGCGGGAGACGGGCAGCATTGCTACTGAGAGGCACAACCAGTCCTCCTGCGGCTGTCTCTTTGGCGAGATGCTGGGTTTTGGTCAGGGAAGCTCGGAGGGAAGAGCTGAAAGCATGCATGGTGCTTGATGATCCCAACTGGTTGGTGAGAAGCTCACGAGAGGAGGCGGCAGAGGTGTGAGGGGTGATGTGTGAAGGGTGAGGTGAGGGGAGAGGTCCAGCTTAGAGTTGCCCCACTTTTGCACCACGTGAGCAATGAGTGGGGCTCCCTGAGGTTACACGGAAACGGTCTCCAGGCTCCAGCTGGCATGGCCCGTGGCACGCAGTTGCTGTTGGGTCCGACTGCCTTCAATAGCACACACCTGGGTTACCTTAAGGCACCTACCATTGTAAGGTCCCCAAGTACCTTGCATTACCTTACATTACCTACCTTACCTTGGGGTATCCGTACCTTACGGGTACGTCCAGATGGGAGAGGTACGTATCAGGCCTTCAGCGTTCGTAACCTGCAAACCGTGCGCTCTCAATGTTTTCTCCCTTCTCCCCCTTCCGCGTCCTCTCCCTCCCTCTTTTTCCCATTCGAATACCTCGACCCGCGACACCCGCCCGCCACGGCGGCATGGCACCTTCATACCCTTACTGCCACAGAGCCCGACTACTGCCTGTTTGGGTGAGGAGGCATGGCGCGTCGCCTCCACTGGCATTCTCTGTCTCGCTTCTCGTGTAACAGCCGAAGCCCCCGGCGAGACATACTGTCTTTGGCGCGAACTCGTCCCGGAAACGTGCTTCCAGCCTGGTGATTGGTTCGCAGTAAGCTCCGAACCATTCCGTCCATTCACGCAAGACTCTTCTGCTTGCCTCCGCCCAAACCACGGTAACTGTGTAGAGGGACTCCACCTTGAGGGCCCAGAGACATTCAGACGCAGACGCTGCTTGGCCTTTCCATCACCTGCCTGCAAATTAGGCCGAGTTGGGCAAAGCAAATGGGGAACCTTCAAACGACCAGGGGACGTCTCTACGGGCTCATCCGCATCCTAAGGTGTCATCACACGAACCTCGACATTTCGGACATGGCAGCTCGGCAAAACCTTGTCAGGTTCCACCCTTACATGCCTTGCGCCTACTCCGTACAGACTCCAGAGTACCTACACTACTGTTGCGTCACTACCGATGTTCCCACACTCTTGACGAAAATAGCGTGTGCAAACTCTGAATATTGCAAGACTCTGGGACCCATGCAACATTGGGCTGCGTCTTCAAGGAAAACGTTCAGAGTACGGCGCTCATTCAGATCATCATCGTTGGAATCTGCTCGGCTGACTGCTGGCGGAAGCATACCAAATATGGACTGCCGACTGCTTTCTTTTCGGTTTCATTTCATAAGGCCATGTTTACCCTCCTCTGAATTGTCAAATGCATTGTTGATGCCAAGGATCGGAGCCCCGGAGCAGGGTCTTTCTGATCTGGCCGTTGTACTACAGTTTTCCATAAATCCATACGCGTATACCCGTAGCGGAGCGATAACCAACCCGTTGCCGACCCTACCTTGTGCTCTCGTACCAATCCATCACTAATTATAATCGACATGAGATCGGTCGATGTACAGCCCGGGACCAAGCATCCTGGGACACGGACCGAAATGCAAAAGCATAGCCAAACGCCGTCCACCCCTGGACACTTGTTGTGGTACTTTGAGGAGGGGGGGAGGGGGGGAGGGAGGGGAGGGAAGGTGAGCATCGGCACCACCACCACCACCACCACAGCCAGCCGTCCCTGATGCCTGGGTCGTTCGGCTACATTCCTCGCGGCGCGGGCCATATTGCGGCACACGCGATGAATTCAGCAAACTGTGCTCCGTCTTATCTCATCCCCCGGTCTGCCGTCTGCCACCTTGAGTTTGTACGCTACTCGATGGACGACACGGGCCACTCCCGCGCCCCCTTCGGAGCAAGATTCAATGCGCTAGATGCCCGCTGACCGATCCGCCGCCGTCTGCGTCCCCAGACGAAGAGTACCATTCTCGGGCAGCATGATGCCTGCTCCAATAGAGAAGCAAGTGAGAGAATGTCGGCGCGGGGGGCATGGCTGGTTACCCTTTGATACGCCATGCTCAGGCCGACACGCTCTGCAGAGAGGCGACAGCTAAGCAGGAAAGCCACGCCGATCATCCGTCCCTTGTCCCAGTCGCCTTGTTGTTGAGAGTGTAGACTCTAAAACTGGAAGATGGCCATGGGACAAGTGATGGGAATGCGATGCCCAAAAGAATCAGAGCACCCTACGCACCTGCGACGTAGAGGATGGCGATATTGGAACCCTGGCAGTCAACTTTGGGATTGTCACTTTCAAAATGTTCCGCTTCGCAATTACAGCCCTCGATTGCCACCTGATGACGAGGTTTTATGGCACATCCCGCCTTTCATCGCCGCCAGATGTTCCACAACAGCTGTTCCCGCTGATTAGAACCGTTCGAACAAAGATCGATGTGCTAGGATTGAGTGCAGCAGCCCCCCCAGCCGTCCTGCGGGGCCGCCCGGCCGAGTACCGAATCCGGACCTCGCAATACCGCTGATCAAGGCAGCGGACGGCAGACTATCAGATAGGTACGGACAGCCGTCCTATTCTTTCAAGGCATGCGTCTGGCCCAAGGGCCCAAGGACTCACGAGAAGCTGTCTCCCTCGAGCATATCACACGAATGATGCCGGGGCAAAGCAACCCTCGAATCAGACCCAAAGGCAAACAAAGTTTGGCGAACGCGCCGAAGGGACTTTGTATCTCGTCCAACGTGACCCTCGTAAATACAAATGTACTTTCCCTACTCGGGGATGGAAGATCCCCTCGTCTATTCCGGTTGGCACTATCCAGAAATCGTTCCAGCATCCTTGCTTGGCCGGCCTTGATCTTGACCTGGGCTGTCCGCAGCGACCCCTCGTGCCCTCCCACCAATGCCCGCCTCATTCCTTCTGCGCGTGGGGTTGATCAGAGACATGGGGCCTGGGGTGGCCAGAGTAGGAAAGCACATTCGCACCATACAGACGGCACACCCGCCTTTTCTACAGGCTTGGCTCAACCGACTGTGTTGCTATGCTGTTTTGACTGATTCCCATAGAATTACTCTACCAGAACCAGCAGCCCGGACAACGGCGACGAAGGGGTTGGAGCAAACATGCTTATTCTAGACTCGTTCGATCTTACTCGTGTCAGAGAAGCCCCGGGTGATGGAGAGAATGGAGGTACAAAGCCAGCTAAAGGAAGAGAGACAACAAGCAAGGGAGAGGCGGGCAAGCAATGTTAGCCGGTGACGCCCGGCACACAGTCAATTTGGGGGCCGACAGCATGGTCGGCTAGAATTCAACCATTTTCCCACCCTCCCTGCCCCCCGGCCACTGCTTCGTGGGAACGCAAGCTTCAGACCACCTCTCATTGCTTATTGCTCAAGTCGGCCACATTTACCCCCAATTAAATTCGCAATCCCACTTCCCTGATTTCCTTGCGAGTTGTGACCTACCGCCGTTCTAGCAAGGCACCTCTCTTTACCAATCGTTCTCGTAACCGTTCAATCAGACTGGCCGTCGCAGCCAAACTTCGCTGATACAACCACTTCACCCACCATCGATCCATCCCGAGATACCAACTTCACTTCACATCACCAAGGCCCGTTCTTGAGCTCTCCACCTCAGCAAAGAAGTAGGACGGCGCCGGACCAGCCATCGCACCTTGACCAGCTGTCAACCCGATATCGTTCAGACACTTATCGCTGAGTGCGAGTTACCCGACGCACTGCAGGTGTTTCGTGTACCACCCGAAGCAAATACCCGTCGGTTGCAAGCTGTCGACAGCCACTGCCTGCTCATTTGTGCCACTTGAGGCGTGCCTTTTTTAGTTTCGCCTCGACAAGCGTTGGTCATAACCATCCAGCTCTGCGTATCTTGCCCTCCCTACCCCAAGTCACTCTGTCACGAGCATAGTCAACCTGGCGCAGCGCAGGTTCGACAGGAGGGGAGCCCACTGGTACCTGGTCCACCAAGTATCTCGTCAAGGTTTCTGCGCCCGATCTTCTGCCACTCCTCACTGGCTTCGCGGGTCTATAACAGGCCCGAACCGCCACAATTTCTTCCCAACTCCGTATTCAGTCTATACTCTCTCCTGCGTCGGACTCCGACGACGCACCAGCAGCGTCATCTACTCAGACCACGCCAAAGAGAAGATATCAAGAGACATTTTCACCGTCGGAGAGAACCCCCGCGCCCCCCGCTGTAGCAGAGCCCGCAGATGGGCAAGCTCCGGCCGGGCCCAGATTTCACAGTTCCACCGTGCCCGACGACGATGACTTGAGGCCGATCTTGGCAGGAGGCTCAAGTGCCAAAAGACCCTCCAGAGCTATGCGGCCGCCGATGAGGTCTAGCATAGCTTGTTTGAGATGCAGGAAATCCAAAATCAAATGCGACAACGACAATACTGGATCGCCATGCGACACATGCATCAAGGCTGGACACAAGTGTGAATTCCCTGATCCTACGCCTCTACCGGCGAAGCGATCAGAGCCGCCAACCGCGCTGAAACAGGAGAGAGAAATAGGGCATGACCGGAAGCGCGTGAAGAAGCTCGAAGACGCAACCTCCTCCAATGGACATACAGTCGCCGCGCTTGCTCAGGAAGTGCTTTCGGCGCCATATCTCACCGTTGACTTGTGGCATCAACTCTTCGACATATATAAGCTGCACTTCGCTACCGAACTCCCTTTCCTGCATCTCCCAACCCTTAAAGGCATCATTCACGACAAGGATATCAAGAGGCCGTCGGCCGAATCAAATCTGATTCTGTTGGGCATTCTGGCTCTCACAGCAAGGTTTCACCCCGACTTGGTCAAGTATGTGGCGCACATCACACACGACAAAATCGCGGGCCCCAAATCCCGTGGTGCTCTACCTAGGCCGAAACCGTCAATGGCATCAGAGTATTTCGCAAATGCTCTTACAAAAGCTCTGGGCCAACTCGAATCAGCTTTGACATCAGCTACTGTCGTCCGTGTCCAGGCTTTTCTTATGCTCGGCTTGTACAAATGGAGCCAGCCAAACGGCGGCTTGGCTGCGTGGATGTACGTTGGTGTTGCCATAAGAATGGCTCAAGGCTTAAAATTAGGGTTTGGGGACAAACCTTTGGGAGGCAAGAGATTTTTGGCACCTTCTCCCCGATCAAGCAAATCTGCCCAACTACCCTCGGACCGTTGGAAGGACCAGGAGATCAGGCGCCGCACCATGTTCAGCTGCTTGATACTAGATCGTCTCTTATCCTGCGGATCTGATCGAGTTTCCATGGTCCGATCCGACGATCTTCAAATACAGCTGCCCTGCACCGAACACGCCTTTGACCTTGGGCGTGTCGTTTATACCGGGTTCCTACGACAGGCGGGACAAGGAATGGAGCCGACAATCGATGATAGTGTTCTGAGCCGATTTGTGCAACTGGCCGATTTCTGGGGCGATATCACCAAGTACAGCTTCGCAGGCGGCCGCCATACGGAAGCGCATCCGCCGTGGGACCAAGACTCGACCTTTTACCAACTCAATAAGAAGGTAGATGCGTTTTATGCACACCTGCCAGAAGAATTCACCTGGTCTAGTTCAAACTTTTGGAAACACGACAATAGCATGTACGTGTCACTCCACATGATGGGTGCCCTCTGCAAAATCATGCTGCATCGCGAATACATCCCTTTCATCGCCATCAAATGTTCCGAGCCGGTGGGCCCTCTGGATGAGCCCGTATTCGACCCCGATACTGTTCCCGATCACTTTTGGGAGCGAAGCGCAGAGCAGGTTTTCAGGGCTGGAAGGGAAATAATTGACCTCATATCGACATGCCGGGATAAGCTTCCTCACTCGTCACTAGTCATATTCGCCATATGGCAAGCAGCTTTTGTCGGAATATATGCACGTCACTATCCTCACATGGATACTGAACATCACATGGTCAGCAAACAGGAAATCGAAGAACGGAATTCGGGAGCAGCTTCTGAAAACACTCAGACGGGAAACACCGGTATCGCTTTCCAGGCATTGACCAAGGTTGCGCCTTTCTTCAGCATGGCCTCCAATTATGTAACGTATTTCAAGGACATAGATCAGTATCTCACCAAGGTTTACTTCGACTACACCAATCGAGGTTCGAGGAAGAGCGGGGATGGCTCTTTGACCATTCGACTGGGTGGAGGTGGCGGCGGACTGGAAGAGTGGAGGGCAAATGCTGACAAGATTACGAGCAACGGCATCATTATGGACGAAGACCGGCCAACGGCATACGACGGCTCCGATGGATCACGGGCCAGCACATTGGAAAGGAGCTCTTCCTTGGGCCCTGAGTATTCCCACCTCAGCGCGAGCGGTGCGGACAGTCGAAGGGATTCTCGCCAGGCGTCAACGTTTACCGCTATCAACGCCGCCGCATTCCTCCAGCAGGCCAGCCACGACGGCTATGCCGGAGGTACATCTCACCACTCGCCGACACAAATCTTTCCTCCGACTCCCGGCTCCCTGCCAAATGAAGCCGCGATGGCCAATCTGAACGCAGAGCCCGTCAGTATCGACTCCTACGTGCAGCAGAATCAGGGCCAGCGATTTGGAACCGTGCTTGAGGACATCCAGGAGTTTACTACGGGAGGGATGGTCTGCGCGCCCAATATTGGGGACTGGGATATGCACAAGCCTCCCTTCTATGCGCAAATGGCTGGTGGCAATCCATTGCCCCAGTTCAGCGGGAGTTATCCTTGAAGGTTTCGGGTGAGCGAGTCAGGAGGCTCTGGGCTCTTTAGCCCGACCATGGTCAGAGGCGGAATGATTGATGTATGGGAACGCTGTATCAGAAAATGCATTTGAGCGCGTGTGTTATTTCGGACAGAGTTACGAAATGCGTTAAAATTTTGGGCTTCTTGGGTACGAAGCTACGACGACTTCCCGGCGTGCAGCGACCTAGTCACAGGAAGATGTCGACCGGGTATTATCAGCATGATGACGTTAAATTAGAAGGAAACCTTGAGAATTTCAAGCCGCTGAACGAGGCTTTGCAAGAATTACACACGTTGGGCCAGACAGATGAGAGAAAAGTCATCCGCAAGTGAGACCTGGAGCTATGGCTGTGGAAGAAAAACAAACATGACAAATAGCACTCAAGGACTGCCTATGACGCAACCGCCGAACGTTGCGCACGTTCTTGTCACGCAGTTCCCTCGTGGCATTCCCTTTTTTTTTTTTTGTCATGTGGGGGGTGAACGAGTCGAATCAAGTCGAGAATCCCTATACGACGCCGGCCTTCACCGTCGCTACATGTTTCGGCACTGGAACAATGTCTCGACTGTCTGGAATGATGCTGCTACCGATTCCCAGGTACGCGTAGTTCGCCGAAAGGGAGGATATCCTCTCACGTGTACCTACCCCTCTACGGACAACCACACTTTGGGGCCCCGGGGGAGGGGGAGCCTCTAGTCCAGCCAGCCACACGGAATCCAGGATTGCTCTGTTGCGGGCGTCTTGGGATTGGGTTGACGCTATCTTACCTTACTCGCGTACAGCGCTATTGATCGAGCTGAATACCTTGAAGAGGTTATCACGATTCATGTAAAATGACGCCTGCTCGGCTTTCCTATCAAAGCTGGATCGTTACACAGGACACATGGGAAGCCACGAAGCCCTCCCCCCCCCCTCCGAGAAACCCCAGTGGGATGACTTGAATCCCGAGACCTTTTGGCGTCTGTCTGTCTCTGTCTCTTAGTCATGGCTTCGGGATACGGTATAGCTCCTTTCTAATGACTTCTTCGTCTTCTTCTTCGTCCTTCACACACACCCCACCTCTGATATGCGGCTTTTCATGTTTTCGCGCCTCCCGAAAATTGTTTAATCTTGTTTAATGGCATTCTGCAGTCTCATCTGACGAACGAATGATCGTCACCAAGTGCCCAGTTTGTTGCGGGTTTGTGTGATTTGACTTTGAGTGTGTGTGTGTGTGTGTGTGGGAAGAAGGAGTTCTCTCGGTCCGAGCCGTGTGGTGGGTTCGGACGAAAATACCGACCCGAACGGAAGGTGGGTAGGACAGGGAGGGGGCCAGTGAGATATTCGGATCCGATGTGGAGTGCGGGTCCGGCCCGGGAACTTGCGGGGTGGGAGGGACGGAATGGTGGTGGGGGGACTGCGGAACCCGAGACGGGAATCGCAATTTGCAAGACGAGAACGCGGGAGTCGGGAAGAGAAGAGAAAACTGGGAAAAAGAAAAAACGCCTCTGTAAGTGGAATATTTTCAACAAGGCTTACTGTTGTGATCAACCGTCGTCGGTAACCCAAAAAAGGCGATCCCAAAAATAGAAACCAGACCGGGTTGGTCATGCAGTCAGCTTCTCAGCCCAGCCCTGGAGGAGCTTCTTGCAGCCTACCTCCCCCAGGCAGCAGGCACAACAAAAAAAAAAAAAAGAGAGAGGACTTGGATGCAGCGGTGCATCAGCAACCTGCACCAAGGCACGGCCACAATGGAGAAGAAAACTAGACGCGGGTGGCCGCAGCTTTTATCCGGGGCTGAGGGTGAGGAGCAAATAAACACCAAGCCCGCCCGACAAGGCCCATACGAATGGCAACAACCGACGCCAACCAATCATGCGCCGCAGGATCACCCGGTCCCTGAGCTCCAAGGTACGATATTTCCCAGGATTTGAGGGTAATAAGGTGATAAGCTTAGCTTACTAGCGCGATCCCATGAGCAGCGATCGGGTTTTTGCATGTTCGTCCCCTTGGACATCCTGTCCCCCGTTGGCCCTACAAGGCGGTCGCTGGTTGATCTAGGAACCTGTGATCATCCAGTCACATTCTTGATGGCTCTTTGGCCAAGATCATTGTCTTGCCTCGCCCGGCCACGCTGCTATTGCACGGTGGGGACGCACGCAAAGGAGATCCCCCTGCCCGCCCCGGTCCGGGTAGGCTCAAGCCCGAATCACAATTTCGTACATGAACTGGAGCCTGGTTTCCAGCGCAAGGGAAACATGAAGACGGTTGGTTAGGCTGTCAGGTTGCCAACCATAGGGCCTTCCTGCTGCGAGGTTAGCTTCTGGGCAGGGGCTGTGGGTTGGTTCCTTCACACGGTAGTTTGCATATGCGGTTGAGGCTGAGTGATGTTGCGACCTTGTCGATGGCAAGCCCAGTGTTCGAGGCTTACCATAGTCATCAGACATTGAAGAATATATGATGGAGGCGGTTGCGCTTCTATGTGTGTGCTAATCTAGCTAAATAATCACCAGTCTTAACATCTTGTAGATCACAGAGATCAAGTTACTTTGCCTTTCTGTTGTGGTTCACCTTGTCGAGTGTCTGCTTCACGATGAAGGCATCATTTTTTGCTTCCGCAGTGGCCTTCGCAGCCACTGTGATGGCTGCGATTCCAACTCCCCAACTAGATGCGCCACAACTCTCGCGCTTCCCAAAAATGGGCGGCCTACAACGTCGAGCGCACTCGGGAACGCAAGTACACAGCGGCACGTTCGATCAGTTCCTTGACCATACCGACCTGTCCAAGGGTACCTTTAAGCAAAGATATTGGTATAACGCGGAGCACTGGGGTGGTCCAGGCTATCCTATTTTCATGCTGAATGGTGGTGAGGGTGATGCTGAGGGCCTGACCGGGTATCTGGAGAATGGCACCTTGACGTACTTGTATGCCGAGACCTACAAGGGTGCAATCGTCCTGATGGAGCGTAAGTCAGCTATACTGAAATCCCCCGGACGATTCTATGGACTGACATCTTCTTGGAATAGACCGCTATTACGGGAAATCTCTCCCCTTCAAGACTTCCACAGCCGACACATTACAATATCTCAATGTGCCGCAAGCCATCTACGACAACACCCACTTTGCGGAAACAGTCGAGCTTTCTTTTGACAAGAAAAAGGGTGCCAACGCAGACAAGTCTCCCTGGGTGTTGATCGGTGGCAGTTATCCCGGCGCCCTCTCCGCGTGGACGTCTGTCATTGCTCCTGGCACTTTTGCTGCCTATCATGCCAGCTCTGCCGTCGTCCAGGCCATTGATGATTTCTGGCAGTTTTTTACTCCCATCGAGCAGGCCCTGCCGCGCGCCTGCTCTGCCGATGTCAAGCTTGTCATCAAGCAGGTAGATGCCGTGCTTGACAAGGGTTCCGCCAAAGAAATCGACGCGATGAAGGAAGAGTTCGGTCTGGAGACTCTCGAGGACAATGCCGACTTTGCGTGGTACTTGTTGCAGCCCATCATCGAATGGGCGCACAATGAGACCGCGGTATACAAGTTTTGTAACTGGATTGAAACGAGCACGAACAACGGTAAAGTTATCAAGGGCACCGAGAAGTCGGGCGTTGGTCTCAAGGCCGCGTGGAAGGGGTACACATCATACATGCACAGCCAGTACAGTGAGGTATGCGAAGGCGAGGAGGCGTGCGACTTGTACGGCAAGGCGGTGGGATACAACAGGCCTAACGACCTGGGTACCGGTCGCAGTTGGACCTGGCAACTTTGCAACGAGCCCTTTGGATGGTGGCACGTTGGACCGCCCAAGTCGGACGGTACCAACATCGTGTCATCGCACGTGCGGCCTGCCGACCGCCAGCGCCAATGCGATCTCCGCTTCCCGCAGACGTTCGGGTTCAAGCCGGCCAGCTCGGAAGGGTTCACTGCGGCCATGTTCAACGACTGGACCGGTGGTTGGAACGCCACGTTCGAGAATGTCCTCTTCTGCGACGGCGAGCATGACGGTTGGAGGTCGGCGTCGGTGAACTCTGATTACCGGCCCGGCGGACCTGTCAAGAGCACCGAACAGACGCCTTCATTTGTGGTGAAAGGGGCAAACCACGTGCCGGACTTTATTCTGAACAACGGTGAAGACAACGACGAGATTATCGCGCAGGAGGTGGAAGTTATTGGTAAGTGGATCAAGGCCTGGAAGCCGAAGAAATCACCATAGTCGGACAAGATCATGGGATGATCTGTGATGTTTTCATGAATTGACATTGGGAGGCGTTTGAGGTGGCTTGGGTTTGACAGCTATTTGATGGCTTTGGATTCGGAGTGGCTTAGGTCTTGGTGATACCTTTTGCATGTTAGATAGGACTACATATTGGAAGAGAACCTTGCATACCCGGCCGTAATGAACCATTCTGAACCATACTTTGAAACATAGAGACCAAAGCTTGATCGCTTCATCTGCGAGTGAGCAGGTGGTTAAGACATCATCGAGGAGGCAGCGCGGAGGTAATCGACATGTCAAAACGAATCCCGAGTCCAAGAAAGAGACTTGTCGGTGTTTCGAGCCACCAAGCAGGCTCCTCGTGATCAATATTCCTCGTGCAGAGTCTTGGGTGAGGAAGACGGCTTCCGAGAAAACTTCGACAGCGGTTGCTTCCCAAGAAACGTCCTTGCCTCGGCACTGATCCCTCTTTTCGATGCAGGTCGATGATTGCCCGATTCAGCAGGCAGGGGGACAGTATATTCGGGTATCTACATCTTGGGAAGCAGCAGCCTTGTCATTACCTCACCACTTGCGGCTCTTGGCAAAGATGCACTCCTCCTCCGTCCGGCTCGGATGCAGGTTGAAGAATTCTTACAAACTGCCCTACCCACCTGTGATTATCAATCCGCCAGTAGGGCGTCTGCCGCCTTAATAACTTACTGCTGCAGAGGTGAGTCAGTCTGCCGAATCCCGTTTGACAAATACGGATTACTCACTCATCTGTGTTGTTTCTATACGTCCAGTCTCCAAAATGGCCACAAAAAAAACCGAAAACAACAGCGTAGCCTTCCACAGTAGATGGATGGCGATGGCATCGGAACGGCCCCTGTTGGCCCCACGCGTGTCGTCTGATGCGGGCTGCGCTTCCTTATCTATCTCCGAGAATTCAGGAACCTCCTCGATTGGCCCCGGCGCCCACCTTGGACTACCTTGTCGCTGCTCGAACCGGCCGAGTGATCTTCAGAGACAACAGAAAGATAAGCTTATCAGCCTGGGGGAGATCGAGCTTCCCCCAGCGCCAACGTCACGGGAACTTTACCGTCTGTAGCCTTATGCAAGGAACAAGTGATTGAGCTGGTTCGCCCGAACTAGAGATTGCCGAGCAGTGTCAATCTGGCTGCTGTCAAACAAAGGCAAACGTCGATGCTCGCCATCTCGCTCAACCCGTGACCGAGCTTCACCGAACTTGTCTGTGGCCCCCACCCCGCGCGCGGCGCACACCGGCACCTGGCCCGCCGGTCTTACTCATGACCACACCAGGTACTGGCGCACGAATGCTCGGCTGTATTATGTACCTTATACTGTGCTCGCTACCCCCGAAGATGATCCCATGCCCAATATTGTCAGCACTCATCGGAAAATACGGCAGTGCGACAAAATCCTCCGTGGGCTGTTTCGGACCGCAAAGCCTACCGGGGGTTTGGCAGAAGGGAAGAGAGAAGCTGCACGGAAGTACCACCGACACGCAACAGCTTCCCCGCACTCGTTGACGGAAATCATGTCATGCATTAACCGCGCTTTGCTGTCGAGCTTCCCTTTCGTCGTCTTGACTTTTGCCTTGCAGCATGGCATTGTCATAGACTGCGCTTCGCAACGGGGACGGTCGGTCGGCACGCCCTTGTGGTAATTCGATTGGTACGGTACCTGATTGACCCCGCCCTCGTGTGGAATCTTTTAGTGTCCTTTTGCTGCCGGGCACATCGTCAGCATTCAGCAGTTCAAAGGTACCACCGTGGTATAGTAGAGTTGGCCGAGAGCCAGCAACCTTTTTCAAAATAGTGCCATGTCCTGGCAGAGGAGACATGACGTCGACATATTCCCACCCACTCGCAGCATGGCCCGTTCTTGTCGGCAGGATTGGTCATCTGGGTGGGCTGAGGCTCACCAAGTCGTGTCGTGCAAGCGTCGGAACCCTCTTGCTGCCCCTCCCTTCTGCGCAAGCTCTCACGGCTCACCCCCACAGGCTCCAGGGAGGTTGGCAGCTAAAATGGGCCGGGGTTGCAGCCTTTGCGCCGATCTGGAAGCCTAGGCCAACAGGCGCTCCTCGTCTTGGTAGCACCTTGGACACCAGTCCACACCGTGACACCCACTTGTGGTAGTTAGTGTAGGCGACCTCACCAGCCGATGGAGAGCTTTCCAAGAGCTTCGAAAGACCTACGAGAGCCGTGGCGACCTGATAGTTGCAGCTAAGCTGGCAAACAGCCTAACTTCTGCAGTCAGCTTCACCAATATTCTCCTAGCGCTCGCTGTGTTGCCGGGATGACAAAACCTCAGATTCCCTCCCAGTTTCCCAGGAGCCTCAAGGCGGCGAATGAGAGCTGCCCCTACTATATTGGATGCTGTGCGTCTGGTTTGTTAGAAACACCCGAACGCTTTGCATACTCTCTCTCCGGGGGCTCGTTCTGGGAGCTGCGAGGATGCGCTTAGCCGCGGGGAAGTTTGTGTCGGGTATGCAAAGCAACCTTTCCCATACCCCCTGATAGCTGCGGTTTCGAGCCTCGCCAAGATGCCGCATCTGTTTCTTTTTCGCTAGATGTCTTCCGACAAGACAATGACCGTCGACTAAAGACCGTCTAGAATCTTACTCTCGCCCGCGCGGTAGGGCGCAGCAACGGCCGCTTCCAACATTCCAGGTACCTCAACTATGTCGAATCCGGTGATCCGCGTCGAGCTCCAGCCATGGTAGCGTGGCTGCCCCCTCGGTGGGGCGTGGGATACGCCTCAGATGACGTCCGCTGATTTGCTCAACTGCAAACCTCTCCCACTCTCTGTCAAGGATGAAGCTGTCACGCTCCTCCTCTATCTGCACGTTATGACCAAAGGAATTGCACTGACTGGTACAAGGTCTACGGGGCCGGACTACTTCTAGTGTACTTCCGAACCCAGTGTTCAATGTGTTGCCGTCTCACATGGTCTCATCTCGGGCGCTCAGTACCCCGATCGTACCCATGCTCCCGCAGGCTCCCAATATCCTCAAAATACATCTCAGCTCCGTCAAGTCACTGCACTGTAGACCAGAACGGCAAACTATGGCCCGCCGAGTCGTCAATTGCACGTCTGACAATCCACACTTTAACACTTGGTACACGTCTCGAATCTGCCCTATTGCTAGCATGGCAACACCAACGTGTACCGTCGTATGCTTGCCGGCGCCTCCGCCGGCCTAGGAGGACCCAGGTAACTTTGCTGTGGCCCCTATAAGGTAAAGGTACTCGTCCGTTCTTCTCGTCTCAAAAGCACATGTTGCTTTGCACGTACTACTTTCAACATTCTTCATATAACATTGGCCTTCGTTCCACTATCTTGTATCCGATCTGTACCCAACTCTCAAGCCACTGCCTTTCGTAAATCCCAATTGACTGTCACGATGGGTTCTCTTGGTGCTGTCTCTCAGGACAGCATTCCTCACGCCCATGCCAAGGCGACTAAGCAGCAAGCAGCACGTTCGGTGGACAAACATGGCCTTGACATCATCGATATTCGACGCGTTGCGGTTGAAACAAACTTGAAAGACGACATTATTTCCATGTGGAACCCCACAAACGGACCCCGGAGGCTGCCGACCCTGCTTCTCTACAATGAACGGGGCCTGCAATTGTTCGAGGATGTAAGTGCTGATCGGACGCTCATCAGCTCAGCCACATCTTGCGTGATCAGCACTAACAATTATTCAGATCACATATCTGGACGAATACTACTTGACCAACAACGAAATCGAGGTTCTCGAGAAGTATTCGAAAGAGATTGCTCAGAATATCTCGCCCGAGTCTATGGTCATTGAGTTGGGAAGTGGGTCTGTAGTTCCCTTCTGAATGATGACTCGTCTGAGATGATTCTGACCTTTTCTTGAAGCAACCTTCGCAAAGTATGTTTGTTGCTGCAAGCTTTTGAGGATGCCGGCAAGAACATCGACTACTACGCACTTGACCTTTCCCGGAAGGAATTGGAGCGCACACTCGCTCAAGTTCCCAACTTCCATCACGTCAAATGCCATGGTCTGTTGGGAACCTACGATGACGGTCGGGAATGGCTGAAGCAGCCATCCAACCTGGCGCGCACCAAGTGCATCTTGAGCTTGGGTTCAAGCATTGGTTAGAGACCCCTGGATATTCGACGCTTAGCTCTAGATGGGTTGTTGTTGACTGCTTGTGTAGGAAATTTCGAGCGCGATGATGCGGCCGGTTTTCTCAAACACTTCAGCGATGTCCTTACGCAGTCGGACAAGTTGTTGATTGGACTGGACGGATGCGGCGACCCTTCCAAGGTCTAGTAGGTTTCAATGCATTGTATCCCTGGTCTGAAGCTGGCTAAACTCAATCACAGTCATGCGTACAACGGTATTTCCTTCTCTTCATACCGTCGAGCGATTCGGTCAACTAATACTTAGAATATCAAGACCAGAAAGGAGTAACTCATGCGTAAGCCACCCGGAATTTCTCTTGGGCCACATTGACTGACTACCCTGTAGCTTCATTCTCAACGGACTCGCCAACGCCAATGAAATCCTGGGAGAAGAGGCCTTCAAGCTCAAAGACTGGGAAGTCATCGGCGAGTATGTGTATGATGACGAAGGAGGACGTCACCAGGCTTTCTACTCGCCCGTTCGAGACACATACGTTCTGGGAGCACTGGTGAGGCAACACGAGCGCATTCAGGTTGAGCAGAGCCTGAAATATTCCCAACTGGGAGCCGAGAACTTGTGGAACATGGCTGGCTTGGTCGAGACGACTTGCTGGTCCAAGGGTAACGAGCATGGTAAGTAGAGAATTTCCTTGCGTACGACCTCAAGAGACCAGGGCTGTTGGTAGCCACACTTCACTCGGATTATTCTGCATCCCATAAGCCTCCCCCACGTTTGGCCAGCTACGTGGATCCAATTACCCAAAGAGGCATTGTGCAGTCTCCAGATCGTAAATTAACGGATACTACTGGTTCTCGATGCGATCATCTGACAGAGTTCCAAGTATTATATTTTGGAACGAGCACCAGTTATATCATGGCCGCACGCCCATACTTTATTTCGGAAGCTGACTGGACTATAGGCGTTCACATGATTTCGAAGAGGAAGATGCCTTTCAGTCTTCTCCCCGAACTATACGCTTCCTCGCCCTGTCCCACCTTGGACGATTGGCAGGCGCTGTGGACGGCATGGGATGCCGTTACACAGCAAATGCTCCCAAGAGAGGAGCTGCTGGACCAACCCATCAAGCTTCGCAATGCCTGCATCTTCTATCTGGGCCACATTCCGGGCTTCTTAGATATTCAGTTGTGTAAAACTACCAAGACGCCTCCGACTGAGCCAGCATACTTCCAGCCAATGTTTGAGCGGGGCATCGACCCTGATGTTGACAACCCGGAGCAATGCCATTCTCACTCCGAGATCCCCGAGGAGTGGCCTGCAGTGGAAGAGATTCTCCAATATCAGCATCGTGTGAGATCCAGGCTCCTGGACCTCTACAAGAGCGGAATCGATAAGATCCCGCGAGCCGTTGCCCAAGGGATCTGGGTGGGATTCGAGCATGAGATCATGCACATGGAGACCCTTCTATACATGATGCTCCAGAGTGACAAGACTCTTCCGCCTCCTGACGTTCTGCGTCCAGACTTCAAGCGCTTGGCCAAAAAAGCTCGTCAGTCCCGGGTACCTAATCAGTGGCACGATGTGCCTGCTCAGTCCATTATTCTTGGCATGGATGAGCCTGATCTCAATGCTGGTGTCAACGGCTACTTTGGCTGGTAGGTGGCGGCGCTCTGAGCTTTAGATTACCACTGACACAGCGCTAGGGACAACGAGAGACCTTCAAGAAAGGCCAACGTCCATGCATTCCAGGCGCAGGGACGACCGATCACAAATGAGGAGGTGAGTAGTGAAGTTTGCCGCGAGGCTGGAAGAAAGCTGACCGGAGCAGTATGCAGAATACATGTTTGAGAACCACATCGACAAGGTCCCCGCATCTTGGGCCGATGTTCATACCACTGTGTCCGATTCCAAGACGACTGTAGAAGCTCATGGACAATCGTATCTCGCCAATGGCCACAAGAATGACCAAGCCAATGGGCATGTCAATGGGCACGTCAACGGTCAGACAAACGGACACAGGAATGGTGCACCAAATGGGCATGTGAACGGTCATCAGAATGGCCACCAGAACGGCGACAGCGCTGTTCCCGATTCGTTCCTTGAGGGCATCGCAGTCCGCACAGTTTTCGGCTTGGTCCCACTGAAATACGCCCTGGACTGGCCGATCTTTGCATCTTTTGATGAGCTGTCTGGCTGCGCCGCATGGATGGGAGGCCGGATCCCTACGTTTGAAGAAGCTCGAAGCATCTACACCTATGTTCACAACTCAAAGAAGATGGAAGCTGAGCGGACGCTCGGCAGGACGGTCCCGGCAGTCAACGGGTAAGTTTGAAAAAAGAAATTAGCCCAGTACAATCATATAGTAAGCTAATATCCATAGTCACCTGTCGAATGACGGTGTAGAGGAGACACCACCAAAGAGAAACTCACTCGAGGCCGCGAAAACTCGAACTGAGCTTTTCGCGGACCTCGACGGTGCCAATGTTGGCTTTCAGCATTGGCGCCCGGTTCCCGTGACGGCTGACGGAGGTCGCCTCGCGGGACAAGGGGAGCTCGGTGGCGTCTGGGAATGGACCAGCTCGCCCCTTGCTCGGCATGAAGGGTTCGAACCGATGCCTCTGTACCCTCAGTACACGGGTAAGATGACCTGGATTTCGCCTATAAATGATTTGGCTGATGATAAACTGCAGCCGACTTCTTCGATGGGAAGCACAACATTGTGCTTGGAGGATCATGGTCAACGCATCCCCGGATCGCCGGCCGAAGATCATTGTAAGTCAACTGCTGTGTTGGCCATGGCTTAAAAGATGCTAATAGTGTGCAGTGTCAACTGGTATCAACGAAACTACCCCTTTGCCTGGTGTGGTGCGAGACTCGTTAGGGATATTAACTAAATAGCCATTTGAGTTCTGGCTACTGTACTGGCTTTGGTCGACTATTGTAGTATCACCGCTCCTAATCACATCCCTTCTGGCAAAAGCTAGTAGTTCAACACCTGCTTTCGCCATGAGAACCACTCAACCTCGTTCTCATCATTCCCTTTGCATTTCAATCTATAGGTCTAAACATTTTCTTCTTGTTTGGCAGGGTTCAAGATTGGGAAAACGAAAAGGAATCGCGGGTCATTAACACGGTTTTCCTTGCCTAAGAACGTCATGTTTTCCTCCTGCTCTTTGTTGATACTCGGGTCGGGGCCTGGTCATTTGTTTCTTCGTTTTCGAAAATGGGCACCGAGGAAACCTTTTACTGTACTATCACTTCGCCAAACAGGCGACTCCCCGCCGACTTGGTCGGGACATGTCATCAATCAAGATTCACATTCGCTCAAGCTTTCTGGTCCATCTTTGACGCTGCCGACGATCTATGCCACTAATGCACTTACAATTCAAGATTCTCCCGCCCGCGACTACCACATCCTCGGTTGCCGGAAAACCACATACCTCGCCGGGAACAAGAAAAGGGTCGCCGGATATCCATCAGCCAACAGAGCCCCCTCCCCTCCCTTCTCCGCCTTTTCTAGACCCCGGGTCGAAAAAAAAAAAGTTCCCGCAAACCCCCTTGGTCGGGCGTATGCAGGTCATACGCGCGTGGACAATTCCTACATGTAGCAGTGACGTCAAGAGGCCGTTGGGGTATTCCTACCTTCCCTTCTGTTGTGGGGTATCACCAACAAATAACCAGTGCAGGAAAGACATATTGAGAGAGGGGGAGGGGAGGGCCGCCTTGTCCACCCCATCGTGAGTCGTTTCTCGTCATCATTGTGTACACGGTGTACTATACGAAGTTTTCGCCTTGCAGGAATTTTGGCTGGCGTGGTTGCATATTCTCGTATACATGGAAGAGAATTTGGGCAACGCGTTCCAACCTAGGGGCATGCGCTGTGGATGCAGCAACGGCAGAGACGTACAGCAAATAGAAGACGAACTTTTTTCTCTCTTTCCTTTCAGGATATCTAAAACAGGCATTTCTTGCCGATAGGCATGTCTCTAGTCAGTGGGACAATTTCCCCGACACGATTGTCTCTCTATTTGTAATCCTTTCAAGCGCCAGCTACCTAGGTACCATGCAAGCGCCTATCCAGTTTGTGGCCGCTACTACTGCTGCAAAGCACTTTTCATCAACTGGCCATGGCCGTTGGGTTTACCTTGCTGTGCGTGCCTCAAGACCAAGAGAATTCCGGAAACGTCGGCCGCTCCATGATATGCAAGCCGGGGTTACCTTTGTCGCAGTCCGGCCCCCGGGTCTCCTTGCGTGGCCGGCCTCTATGGCATCCACCACAACGCCTGGGGACTGGAAGCCGTATCTCACCCAAATTTTCATCAAAGTGAACCCGGGGTCTCGAAATGTTGAGACTCAAAAGTCCGAGGTGGGTATAAGATGTTTGAATGAAATCAACCGTTCAAGCTACCGTAAATGTCAAGCAGTTGCTCAAACACGTAGCTGGGCAGTTTGACGCCGTTTTCCGTCACTAGGTTGGAGATGAAATCGGGGGGCTGTAGCATGTGATCAGCGACAAATGGAGACCAACACAAGAAAGCTGGGTCCAGGTTGGGAGACTCACGGTGTAGTCCACGGCATCCTCGGGCTGCTCGCTCGCCCCGTCCGTCCGGAAGTCCAGCACGCGCTGCTGGAATCCGAGATCCCGCTGGTCGAGGGGCACCTTGCGCACGAACTTGTGCGACTCGGCGGCGACGTAAAATGGCAGACCGGCCTGCTTGGCCAGCTTGGCGATCTGGTAGGTGCCCATCCTCGAGATGATGCCGCCGTTCTGGGTGACGGCCTCGGCGCCGACAAAGACCATGTGGACCTGCCTCAGCAGGCCGAGGACGTGGGCGACGGCGGGCTCGGCGATCTCAGCGACGGGGATGCCCTTGTCGCGGAGCTCCTTGACGACGCGGTCCGACTCGGCGGGGCGGTGCTCGTCGCGGACGTAGACGACCTTGAAGCGGACGCCGCCGTCGCCGGATTGGTCTGCTGCGCGGAAAAGCAGGTTGGAGACGGCGCGGGAGGCGCCGTGGGTCAGGACGACCTTGCCGTCGCGGACGAAGCGCCAGCCGGCGTCGGCGATGCGGTCGCGAGCGGCGATGGCGCGGGAGGCGAAGAGACGGCCGTTGCGGAGGAGGTGGGTGCGGACGGCGTCGAAGGACTGGTAGGGGGAGGGTGCGGCGACGGCCGAGGCGGATGCGTTGGCGCCTTCTTGCTGCTTAAGCGAGGAGACGAGGTACTGCAGGAAGAGGTCGGTGCCGGCCTGGAGGGGCACGGGGTTGTTGACGGAGGCGTGGAGGGTGTTTGAGGCGCGCTTGACGAGGTCGAGGGTCTCGAAGACGGTCGTGGTGCCCGAGGCGTTGAGGAGGGAGATGAGGGCCTCGATGGCGGCGACGGGTTTCGTCAGGTCTGGGTCCTCTAGGAGAGAGTGATATGTTGAGACGATACTGGAGGAGGGAAAGAGGTTAGTGTTGAGGATGTGGAAGGGTCAGAGTATGGTGGTGTAGTACTCGATGGCATCGTTGGTCTTGTTGCGGATGGGAATGTCGGCGGAAGCCTGAGACTTTTGGGTGTCGCCAGCTGCTGTTAGAACGTGTTGTTAGTATTTAGTTCCTCGTATGTGACGACGGGCTCGGATGTAGGTAGGGTATCAGGTGGGAGAAGGGGGTAGCGTACGCGCCAGGTCGCCGGTGGCCATGATGAGTTCTGAGAAGAAGGATTCGCTACGGAAGATGGGCAGGGCCCTGCGCAGCATGCAACTCCTGTGCTGGTGCTGTTACCGTCAGGTGATAGTCGTTGAAGAGATCCTCGCAAGTCGCTGGTGTCTTGGAAAGGGAGTCGGTATGGGTTTCGGGGTGGGACGTCGGGTTCACAGTCGCGATGGCGGGGTTTGGTGTCGAAGCTCTGGGAAATTTTGGGCAAGGCAATGACTCAATTCCCACAAAGTGACCGAATGGAGCGTGCCGTTGCGCCCAGGGATTGATCACTCTGATTTGGCGGGGTAGTTTTGCTAGGTCCCGTCCAGTCTGCTCAGCACGGCGGGACTCGGGAGGGGCTACTCGGGCTGGCTGGCAAGCTCCGATACGGGGCTACCTGGTTTCCCATGTTGTTTCAACATTGTCACCAAGTACCCATCTATCTGTCCCCCTTTCCAGGTTCCCTCCGATCCCGTACGGGCAAGCTGCACCTCCGTCGTCCAGGGTCCTTCTAAAACCACAGAAATAGCAGTGTCATCGCCCTGTATCGTCACCCAAGCAATCCCGCTACCGACAGCGGGGTCCCCTCCACTCCCGAAACACCGACACCACCAAGCCCAGCTAATCAAGCTCCCGTCCTTGTAAGCCTTCATCTCCCCTCCCCTGAACGCGAGCAAGCTATTCAACCCCGTTCTTCCTCTCCTTCCTCTTCTCCATCATGAGGCTTCTACCTCTCCACGACCGAGATACTCGTAGAAGCTCTCAAGCACATCCTCTTACCCCTCCCTGACAGCCGCCGAAGCTATATCCTTCCCACTACCACCACCACCACTACTACCACCACCACCACCACCAGGTCGACATAACCTCAGGTTGGACACAATGGAGCAGATCGACCCCACGACAGGCGCGGCCCTTCCCGCCGACGCGATCCAGCGCATCCTCTTCATCGCCTCGGGCGCCCACGTCTACAACATACCTCCCCTGACCTCGAACAAGGGCTACACCGCCGCCGGCTGGACCGAACGCCAAATCTTCACGGCGCGCCTCCGCGTCCTCGAGACGGCCTGGGAGACCACCGCCGCACCCGCCCCGACACCCGTAGGTGTAGGCAGCGCCGTCATCCCCGTCGCCCCGGGAGCCCCCGCGGGCGTCACCTCCAAGGAGAACCACATCAAGGTCGACATCGTCCTCGAGGACCCCTCCAACGGCCAGCTGTTCGCCGCCGCGCCCTACACCTCCATCAGCGCCGTCGAGCCCGTGCTCGACTCGTCGCGTTTCTTCGCCGTGCGCGTCATGGACGGCCAGGGGCGGAAGGCGGTGCTGGGCGTCGGGTTCGAGGAGCGCAGCGAGGCCTTCGATTTTGGCGTCGCGCTGCAGGAGGCGCAGAAGAGCTTGGGTCTGCTGGATGCCAGCCACGCCAAGCAGGCCGCCGAGAACAGCAAGCGAGCCGAGGCGGAGAAGAACAAGGACTACAGTCTCAAGGAGGGCGAGACCATCACCATCAACTTTGGCGGGTCAAAGATTGGCCGCCGGTCGAGGACGGAGTCCGGGTCCGAGATCCTGGGCGGAGGAGCCGGGGGTCTTCAGGGGTTCTCGCTGCCGCCACCCCCTAGCGCGCCCAAGGGTGGTAATGGCGGCAGCTTCGGGCTGCCTCCGCCCCCGAGCGCCGCCAATATTCGCGACAAGAAGAGGGAGAATAGGAAATCGGCACAGGATCTGGGGTTTGACGACGGTCAGTTTGGAGAGTTTGCGTAAGGCCGCGGTGCCTGCGATGCGGAGTCGGGTCTTTCACTCGGTTCAGGTGGTTATGACCAGGGAAAAAAGTCACAAAAAGAGAGACATTGAGGAGTTCAGAGGCTACCCTTTTTTTGGTGATTATACGTAGTTCAAAGAGATTCCCTCCCCTGTTTGCTGCGATTACCGGACAATTTTCCACTGCATGGACAAGATAATAAATCAATAACGACGCAGCCCTGGCCTCGTTTACATGCGTCTATCTGTTTTATAATCGTACTCGTTCGTATGCTACGACCTACGAGGCTGGCTCATCTGCCTTCCCGCTCGGTCTACGCAACTCCCCCAACCCTGGCCATAAGCTTTTCAACGAGGGTAGACTTTTCCTTCTGTTCGGTGTCAGAAGTGGAATGTCTCCGCCTGATGACGGGTCTTGAACTTTGTTGGCGTCCTGCCGTGATTCATCCACCACAGCTTCGTACTCAAACTGTAAGCCATGATTTCCTAGGTGGCCTACGGGAACCTCAGATGTCTCGCCACAGTCGGTCCACAATTCAGCTGGCACGGTATCGTATACCTGGTACCCTTGCCCCTCCTCGAAACGAGGTGCCACCACATCCCACGTGTTGTAGACCGGATGGCAACCCGCGGGGAAGAATATAGAGGAGGCCGCGTCCAACGGTGTCGGGATCATTGATGTCACGTCAGAGGGTGTCGTGGCGCATGTGGTAGTAGTACTGGGCGAGTATATGGACCACCACGAGCATCTTCGCTCGTAGAGTTCGTTTTGTATTTGCATCCACGTCTCGCGGCTCTGAAGCTCCACGTATATATCGCCGAGCCGCATGAGGATGGCCTTCTTCTGTGCCGTGGCCTCAAAGATCTTGCTCTTGAGAAGAGTCGTGTTCTTTCGCGCTCTGCGGCGCTCGTCAGACGGCAGGCTGCCGTCAACCTTCTCCTGAAAGACTGAAAGCCTCCGCATGAGCTCGATCTCACGCTCGCCCTGTTTGCTCAAGGAAGCCGTCAGATAAGGTTTTTCGGTATAAAGCTGCTCGAAGGAATGCGGTGATGCCAGTGTCGACCACCCTGAATTTGGGTTGGTGGCTGAGTTGATGCTGGCTCTCGGACTCTGACATCCTAGCCTCAGGGCGGGCCGGAGTGGCGATGGTGCCGCAGCGTTATAAAGCATTCGTGACTCTCTGCGGCACGGCAGGCTAGGGGAATTGCTCGAAGCTAAGTCCTCGGACGACCCTGTTGTTGTAGTTGAATCTTGAATCTTGCTGTTGGAAGGAATGAAAACTGGAGCTTCGACGTACTGATTCATGTTGAGGGGAAGGGACAAACGAGGATACTATGGTCGACGAAATTTCCGAGAGGGAAGAGTTGGCTCTGTCGAATCAGATATAGACCGCAACCAATTAGAGTCGATTGCCACTGTGTTCTGATCTGGCCAACTCGAGACAAAGGCTGGCTCGAGGGGTGTAGAAGTATGAGGCTCCCTCGCCGCGGCATCCCCATATCCGAGACCGAGGGCTCTGGTCAAACTTGATGAGGTAAAGATGCGTTGATCAAGGAAAGTCCCAATTGAGCTTGCTACGTCCAAGACGGAGTGGACCCTCGAAGGGAGCAAACCAGGATGGCGCAGTAGCTGAAGCTCCGATGTGATCAGTGCCTCACAAACAATATCCGAGCTTCCAGTACATAGGGCATACCAATGAAGTGTTTATGGCAGAAGAGCCTGTCTGTATGTGCGGTGAGACTAATAAGAGTAAAGCGACCTATAGTTCGTCAGCCGAATAGTCATCAGACGTAGAGTTGAGGTGAGTTAGGCGCTTAGAAGCTGCTGAAACGCAATTGCGGATTTAGATATTAACATGACAACCAAACGATTATCGAATACCATGACAGCATTGATGCGATATGTAGCAAAACTATTACACCACTCACATACCTGTAGCTATTGTCGTCATCATAAAAATGGTTGTGCCTCTGGCATGACCCCAACGAGCACCCCTGCGAAGGAGGCGTGGGTCGCGATGCGCCTGCGGCCATCCCAGCCGTACAAGGGCATTCCACTCCTTTGACAAGCAACTTTCATGGCCAGTGCCGGGAAATCTACCACCAGCGCCTTTTCTTCTGACGCAAGGGGATGTTTTTCAGATGTTGAAACCGTCGTGCCGAGGAGGATCGCAGAACCTCCAGAGACCAGCCGATTCCGCAGCCTTTCGGACCGAGGAGACCTCGTCGTCCGATACGGCTCGGTTGATTTCGCTGTACCGGACCTCGTCGTCCTGCGTGTCGAGGCTGGCTTTTGTGCGTCTCTTTGACTTGCCTACATGCGCATCTGGGTGGTACTGCTCCATGATGTTGACGAAACAGTCTCTAGAAACCTCCTCCGCCAAGAACTGCATTATCCGGCGTCCCTCTTGTTCCTTCCCGGGCATGACAAGATGACGTACCAGGAGACCTGTCTTGGCAATGCCGTCTCCGGTAAAGCACAAGTCGCCGACCTGGTTATGCATTGCCTTGATGCTCTCGCGGGCTGTGGACGCATAGTTGTCTGCCTTGAGCAAGCGCTTGGATGTCGCCGACTCCCATACCTTGAAATCAGGTAGGTATATGTCCACCAAGCCGTCTAGGAGCTCCAACGAAGCCAGTGAATCAAAGCTGGAAGTGTTGTAGATGATTGGCACGCGTAGGCCTAGCCCCTTTGCGTGCAGGATGCTGAGGACAACCTGGGGAACAACATGCTCCGGGGTGATGAGATTGATGTTGTGGACGCGGCCGACTTGCTGTAGCTTGATGTACCATTCGCCCAGCTCTTCAGGCGTTAAATCTTGGCCGTTGCGCTGGTGTGCGATGTCGTGATTTTGACAGAATACGCAACGCAAGTTGCAGCCCGAGAAGAATACAGCGCCACTGCCATTGTGTCCCTGAACGCAAGGTTCTGGATCTATGGTCAGTATATTAACCTTTTTCAGGGAGCTCCGAGAGACTTGGGGGAGACGTTGGATGCAATTTAGTAGGGGTTTGCTCCAGACCTTCACCAAAGTGCGGAGCAATCACGTTGACCTTGGTGTCATTGCCAATCAGACACATTCCAGTCGTCTCGAAACGGTTGATACCGCACAGCCGCGGACAGAGATTGCACTTGGAGAGATGGGCGTAGGCCTTTGATCGCTTTTTGGATTCATCGATGGAGGACAAGCTCATGTAACGGGGGGTGTAGTCCTCTAGGAGGAACGGGGGTGCAAGGTGGAGGTGACGGCGAGCGCTTGCCGTTCTCGGGCCAAAGACCTCGCTTCTGCGCGCAAATGCTCGCCTCAACATGGTCAATTTGAATATTTGAACATGGCAAGTTGTGATGGAAATGATGGAAACAATTCTTGTGTCACAGTAGGATCGGAAGGAGGAGAGGTGACATTGCTTCAGGTGGCGTTCTATTGGCCCAAATGCGCAAAGTGGGCCCTTACCTCCTCAGATAGCGGCGAAGGTGCCGTCCATCCTGCCCTTCCGTGTAACCTCCTCACATGCCCAGAACTTTCTTTATCCTTCTCGCGTGTTCCCTTGCAAGTTTGCTATCATAAATCTGAAGACTACCCCAAGAAGTCCGAACTCCCTACAAGTTCTGCAGAAAGAACATGGCCTGGGCCAAACTTCAGGCTTACGACAATGACCAGCTTGACGTTTCCGAGAAGCTCATTTCATGGCCGATGTCGATCTCTCAATCTGTGACTTGACATCGGCCCCTTCGGAACCTCAGCTGTGTTAATATCCAAGTACGTGGAACAGCTGCAGGGACGATCGATCTATCACTGACATTTCACTCAAAACCTTTTTGACCAAGAAGGAGGTTCGTCCCCAGTGGTAAGGGAAATACACGTCAAAGTGTCATCAGTTCTATTTACAGGTGACTTGCCGCTCACCAGTTCAAGATACACTCTCGTCATCTCAACTTGATCTGAAGCTTATAGTGTTGCAGTAATTCCCCTCTAGCTCTACTCCAGGCTCCGACTTCCGTGAAGATCGACATAAGACCACCCGAATGGATGGCGAGACTAGAGGGCCAGTTTTGCTTTTGCTACGATCCACTGGCTGTGCCTCCTAAGGGATAGACTTAACTCCGTGAAGAAGTCGAAGGGTTCAATTCATCTCACCCATTCACGTAGCAGTGTCCTACACAAGACGTTGTCAAGACATCAGGCAGATAGACCAAACACCCCCGAATCGTTTTGACTTGTCAAGAGAGTGGTTCTCCAAGTGGCTTTCACTCGTGACGAGACGCTCGCTCACCAAGTTCAATGGCTCTTGACGATCTACTTGGTCCAGCTGAGTCAACTTCAGATGAAGGAGGGGCATTTCCCGGAATAAGAAAGTTGAGCCTCTCGGCAAAACAGCCGCCCAGGGCTGAAGTGGTGCGAAGAAGAAGGAGTTGCGAACTAGAACCTTGAGCGCCTTCTAGTGTGTTTGAAAACACATTGCTGTGGATGAAAGGAACGTCAAGAATACGAACTCGTGTGTTGAGGTGGTCTCCGCCGCAATTCTTTTACAATACGATCTCATGCCACTTTGTCTTGCTGGACTGAGATGCTCCAGATATCTGCATGGAGTAATTGAGAAACCCCATCAAAATGGCAGAAGAAACGACTTGGGAATGGGATATGAATATAATACTTGACGGCATCGAGTCCTAGGTGCCCAGTCATGCGCTGGTGTGCTGTAGGTGACTCCGTCCTTTCACTCTTTTCTCATTGTTTGCGTACATCGTCAAAACCGTCAAGGCCGGGCGACTAAGCCTTGCATCCACTCGTTAAATCCAATCGTTAACTTGCAAGCGCTCTTCCTTACTCTCGTTAATCGGAGGACTCTTATCATACTCACTGATTCACTCTCGATAATTTCTACTCCCTTATTTTTTTCTTCAGTGTCCATATATACCTTGGGAGGGTATTTATTCTGAGCCCTGACGACGGCACTTTTATTCTTAATATTCCTTGGAGCGCCTGTCGCATTATTCAAGATGAATTCCACTTTGGCGTTGCTGATATTCTTATCTTGGGTGTTGCTTCCCTTTTCGAAAGCCCTACACATCACCGACGAGACCGTTGGCAAGTTCCTCCTCGACGAGTATGACTACATCATCGTCGGAGGTGGCCTCTCGGGACTGGTCGTCGCGAACCGCTTGAGCGAGGATACCAGCAGTAAGTCTCCGTCTTCATCTTTGCCGCGCAGTCGACGTTCGCTTACCAGTTTGCAAGCGACTGTCCTCGTGATCGAGTCTGGCGAGCTTGATGGACGTGAGAGCAAGGTCGTCGCGCCCGGCTACATCGGTCTCACGCCGCCTTCGCCATACGGCAAAAGCGTCACGACGGTACCTCAGAAATTCCTCGATGGCAAGACGCGTGGGATCAGCCAGGGCAGAGTAATCGGAGGTGGTTCCGTCGTCAATGGAATGTGCTGGACGAGAGGCTCGGCCGCAGACTTTGATGCCTGGGAGGAGCTGGGGAACCGTGGATGGGGATGGAAGGGCCTTCTTCCCTACTTCAAAAAGGTGAGTCCAAGTTGAGGGGAACAAAGTGACCCTAAATCCTCGCTGCCGACCCCTGACACCGTGATCCATCAACTTCTCCCATACTTCTGTCGATAACAATGAGTTTTGGAGAAGACCTGACTGACGGACGATGTAGGTCGAGACTTACACCACGAATGTTGATCGAAACACTCGGGACCGCCTTAGCATCCACCCAGATATGTCGGTCCATGGTACGGCAGGGCCCATCAACGTCGCCTACCCTGAGTATTTCTACAACTCGTCGGGTATTTGCACCCCTATCATCCTTCGGGGGGTCTATTCTCTGACTTTGTATAGACCATGTACTTCACGGACTGTCAGAGATGGGCATTCACCTCTCGGGAGACCTTAACACGGGCGACCCGACGGGCGCCATGATCGTTCCGTCCAGCATGTCTCCCTCCAACCAGACCCGCTCCGATGCGAGAACAGGCTACTTCGACCCGGCCATTTCGCGTTCGAACCTGCATGTCGTTACCGGGCAGACTGCGACGCGCCTCATTGTGGGCTTGCCGGGCTCTTTGGCCAAGAAGGGAAGTCGTCGGCGAGTCATTGGGGTTGATGTAAGTCACCAGCCGTTTTGCTTTGGGATCTCGGATTCTGGAGTTCCAATTTATTGACGTGATCTGTAGTTCTCATCTGAACCCCTTGGCATCAACAGGACGATCTTGACCCAAAGGGAAGTCATACTGGCGGCTGGAGCGATCCAGTCGCCTACTCTTCTCCAGGTTTCGGGTATCGGTCCTCGAAAAGTCTTGGAGTCGTTGAATATTTCTGTTCAAATTGAACTGCCAGGTGTCGGAAATAACTTTCAGGATCATCCCATGGCCCAGTTTCCGTTTGACTGTAGGTTCTCTCATGCCACACTGCTCTCATCCCCTTTCAAGAACATATGGCTGATCTGAATCATAGACTCTAATTCATCCGTATTCACTTCTCGCGACCTGACTGGCGACGCCTTCAACAGTGCGCTCGACACCTTCGTCACCAACCACACCGGTACGTCAGCACGCTCTGATCACGCAGAAGCACAAACTAAACCCTCTCCCTTAGGCCCCTTGACTGCACCCCTGATCAACACCGTCGCCTTCCCAAGCCTCCAATGGCACGAAGCCGAATGGAAACCCCTCCTACAGCACGCTACAAACCAGTCCTCCTTCGCCTTCCTCCCCGTCGATACCCCGCCGACAGTGCAGTCGGGCTACACTCGACAGAAACGCCTCGTTCTCGACCACCTTGCCCGCGCCGATGTCGGCGCCTACGAGCTCCTCGCGGCCTCCTGGGGCCAAATGTCCATCGCCAACCAGAAGCCTCTATCTCGCGGCACCGTCCGCCCGGTTTCCGCCTCCGTCTTTGACGGACCCCTCGTCGACCCGCGGTACTGCGCCGATCCGCTCGACTGCAAAATCATCAGGCTCGGCCTGCAGATGGTGCAGAAACTCATGCGCACGAATGCCATGACTCCTCTTCAGCCCGTCGTCGATGCCAGCCTCAACTCGACGGACGAGACGGAGCTCATGGCGGCGCTGAAACCGCTCGTCGGCACCGAGTACCACCCCAGCGGCACCACGAGCATGATGCCCAAGGAGCTTGGCGGCGTTGTGGACCCGGAGTTGATGGTGTACGGAACGTGTAACCTGCGCGTCGTCGACGCGGGCATCATGCCGCTGGTTCCGGGGGGGCATATCCAGGCTGCTGTGTACGCCGTTGCTGAGAAGGCTGCGGACATCATCAAGGCTGCCGCGCGTGGTCCGGACTTGTGCCCGTTTGGACAGCCGCAGTGGCCCCCTGTGTAGGGGCTGAACCGTCCGGATTGTTGCTTGTGGTTTGAGTGGGTTACAGAGAAACATGGTGGAGGGATGACGATTAGGGAAATCTTCAATAGTAATGACAAACGACTCACTGATCATCATGACTGACGGTTGGTACAAGTACCAATTGCGAACGAAGAGTGTGATGAAGCGATGAAGTTCAACACCGAAAGCCTCATAATTTAACTGTGAACTAGAGGTGTAAGGGTTGCCGAGCGCCGCAAATATGAGCCCAATATCTGACTCCCTGGCGCTGTCTAGTCAGAGGCCTCTTCTCTGCCTCCATTATCACCTTGAGCGTGCTATAACACAGGAATGATGATGGGAAACATAACGCTGACAGATACCATGCCGGAGACGAGAGAAACAGCGATGGAAACAATAGCAGAGAAGGCATTAGCGTGAAGGTAAATTCAGCCCCTGAACCATTTGGAAAATAGACCCTGGAGATTCAAAAGGTCGCGCGTTTTACAGACAATAAGCAAGGCTCAGGAATCAAGGAGGAAATGAACTCAATCGCATTCATCCCATCGCATTTCTAGTCCCCAAAAACGCCCCCGCCTACAAACCCTTCATGAACTCCTGCAACGTAACCGGCTTCCTGACGGCATTATTCAATCCTTCATGGTACGTGACCCAGACCTTGTTGTCGCTCTTCCCGCCTTCGTGCCCGCCGTCGTACCTCTTCTTCCTCTTCGCGTTACCATCCACCTCGCCCAACGGCCGCGCGGGGATGACGCGCCCGAAAAAGTCCTTTTTCACGCTCGACGCCAGTATCCTCTCCTGCTCCTTGATGACGTTCTCCTTGTCCACGTGGTGCTGCGCGGGGGTATCCTCCGCCCCCAGGGGACCGCCGACTTTGAACCGCGCCTGGCGGGCCGCGGCCTCGCGCAGGATGATGGTCTTTTGCAGCTCCTGGTCTAGCACCTGACGAACGGCGTACCGGGTTGGGGCTTGGCTGGAGAGTACCAGATTCCCTGCCGTCTCATACAACGAAAGGGCATCGAGATCACTTTGTCGATTTGTTAGCAGAGTTTCACGGCTGTACATAACAAGAGAGAAGACTCACGGTTCCATGCGGTATACCCATTGCGGCCCCCTGTTCACCAGCGAATCAGTCTCGATCTTGCCCTTCTGCATCTCGATCCCGACCTCCGCCATGATCTCCGCCGCCCGCTTGACCATGATCTTCTCCGTCTCTTTCCGTACGCTGGCCGTGCTAATGCCGCTACCCCCAATAACGACGGGCTTCACGTCGGGCGACACCATCCGAACTAAATACGGCATGAACTCCGTCGATATGTCCTCCGCGCTCCGGAACGACCGCCCCAGCGTTGGCGTGAGCTGCGCCTGTATGGCCTGGAGCATGGCCCTGTTCTGCTTCTGCGCTTCGTAGGCGGAAAAATCGGCTCGAGGACCCGAGAACGGCACAGGCGGTTCACTGTCCTCCTCCGCGACGCCCCATTTCTTGTCGTAGCCTTTGTTGACTTGGTGCCGCTTGGATGAGGCGAACAAGCTGAGGCAGGCCAGGATCGGCTGGCTCAAGTACGGTGCCAGCTCCCACTCCTGACTTCCAAACGTGCGTGACGAGCAGGTGTCCAGAAAGTTCATCCAGTCGTACGCCGCATTCGGTTTCGAAAGGAACGAGTCGTCGTTGAATTCCCGGTTCGGGTATTCCAAGAAGACGTCAGTCATGACCCGTTCGACTTCTCCGCTGGTGTCAATCATGTGCCGCAGTCGCTCCATGGCGTTCTTTTTGTGGTATTCCGCAAAGCCCAGCTGAGCTTTGGGATGTTCGTGTTGGTTCTTGAAATTTTGTGAGGTGTCCAGGGCTTGCTTCGGGAACCCGCCGCCCTCTTGAAAGACGCGCGACACGATATCCTTTGCACTTCCTCTTCCAAGTCCTCTGGCTCCTCCAGCGCCTTCGGTCAGATCGTGCATCACGTTTTGGTCCAGCCATTGCCTGGTCAAGCGCTCATTGAAGCCGGCGGCAGCTCTGAAGCGACCGGCAACCCATTCGCCAACAACCATTACTCCTCGAAGATCGCCTTCGGCTCCACTCTCCGCGCCACGCTTCGCATCGATGCCGCTGGTCATGCCCCAGGCAGCCTCGCAAACCTTGCGCGCCGCGTCCTTTTCACAAGGGATACCCTCCTTGTCGAACACGGTCTTCAGGCGCGTGACAACAGCATCGATGCCCGGTTTTCCGACGTGGATGACCTCTGCCATTCCCGACTGCCGAAGAGGTCTGAGAGAGGGATGGTAGACATCGTTGCAGATGAGAACGAGCGGGCGCATGAGGCGAAAGTCGTCTCCCTTTTTCTTCTTCTTCGAGTACGAGGCATTGGAGCCACCAGCACTGTTCTTTTGATCGAGGAGCACGAGATCAATCAGAGCCTTGACGAAACCACCCTCTCCTGAAGCGCCGGAGCCGCCCACCACACCGTCAACCTCATCCACAATGACGCAAGCCGGTTTGGCAACCTTTTGCTGCATCTCTCCATCCTTGGACTTGACGTTCTCGACAGTCTTGACACTCTCGGTTCCGAGGGAAGTTCGTATCCGGTTCTTGACGACATCCCGGCTGCGGTCGTCACTGGCATTGATTTCCATCACATCGTAGCCCGCTTGTCTCGCACAGACGTGAGCCAGAGTCGTCTTTCCGAGTCCCGGTGGCCCCGTCAGCATTAGAATCTTCTTGTGCGGCTTCTCCTCCTCCTGGACCTGCTTCGCGCCTGGCCTTCGCACGATCGGGGCCTTCTTTGCAACGCCGGGAAACACAATTGGGTCCCAGCGCTTCAGCCAGCGGAGGACCATCCGGTTCGTACCATCGTCGCCACAAAGATCCAAGAAGTTTTTGGCCCTGTACTTCTCGGTCCACAGGAGGGTCTTTTTCTGATGTTTGCCGGCATGAGGCGGCTCGACTGACCGCACAGGGACATCGTTCTCCCTTCTCTGTGGACGTGGCTCCGAGGCCTCACTTTTGGCCTTATCAATAAGCTCATTGATGGCTATGCCGTAGTATGCGCGCTTGGCCTTTCCCTCCTTTGTCTTGGACCGCGCTGCAATAATGCTTTCGTACGATGCGTTCGCTGTCGGCTTTCGTTGCTTAATGGCGGTGGTGGTCCCGGCGCAGGTGGTGAGATTGAAGGTCCTTGAGGATTTGAAGATCGATGGCGTTGCTTGGAGCAGTGTGGACGCCAGGCTTTGGGGTTGAGCAGGAGCAGCAACTTGTGCAGGCGCAACTTCAATACGGTCATCTGTCTTTCCAGGTGCTTGTGCTACCGGCTCAGAGATATCGTCGCCTGGAAGGATGGTGATGGGTGCCGGACGCTGCAAGCGGGCGCTAAAATCAATTATCTGCTTCTTCAGCGGAGGCTGCTGCTCGTTGTCATCGTTGTCGTCGGAATCATCGTCGAGAAGGAACCCGCTATTGACTTTCGGTTTTGGTTTCGTGGGGTCAGCCGCCGCCGGCCTTGGGCGTTTCGCTGCGGGCGGTGATGAACTGGCGGGAAATGTGACGGGGGATGATGCGCTCGGCATTTTGACAGACGGCCCGGATGAGTGCAAATCGTTCAATCCCCTCGTTGCGACGGAGTTGAGTGCTGCGCTGAGTGCTCCAACCTGTGGTTTGGTGTCGCTACAGTGACAATTAATCTTTGGGTGGGAAGACGCGACTGGACGCGACTGCCCTGGACGCGTTAATGATTTGGTGGGGTCCTTGACTTGCTCGTTGTGGTACCGTGCCAATTGAGATACAGTCATTTCAAGCACTGTCTTCAAGACGTGGGAACCAAGACAGGTACCCTCCAGATCACACCGGCTTTGAATTGCATTAAGCTGCTAGAAGCATGATATCAGGAGCATGTAATTGTTTGCTTTCCTTTTCAGTTTTTCATGTCTCTGAAGAGGCCGGAACGCTGTATTAGTTGGGTGCTGGATACCACTCACTGAAGTGACGATCATGAGCTGATCTCAAACTGAGAGCCGCTTCACAATGCAGAATGCTTTGCCCATGATGCTCAATAATTGTGTTCACGTAAGGTACTTGACGTCTAGCTCTCGCCCAAGACACCCATATCCTTCAAAAGGTCTCGATACAAGTTCGCCTCTGCCACCATCTCATCCATACCTCTCGCCTTCCTCGTCGCATCCTCAATTCTCGCAAATTTCCCTCCCGCCTCAGGCCTCCGACCCAGTTCCGCGTCCCATAGTGCGCCGCCGACATTGCCCTCCTCGGCAGACATCTGCTCGTAGATCTCATCCCTCGGCCCTTCCCCGTCTTTCCCCGTCTTGCCGGGGATGCGCGGGATGATGTGGACATGAACATGCGACACCGTCTGACCCGCGTCGGCGCCGTCCTGTACCGCAATGTTAAACGACCCGGCCTCCGGCGCTGCCGGTTCGGACTGCGTTGACGAGGTGAAGTAGCGGCGCGCGAGCATCTTCTGGACCAGCTGTGTCGTTGCGAAGAGGTCCGTCACCTCGGTGGGCGGAAGATCCGTGAGACGTTTATGGGGCTTCAGGGGGCAGATGAGGACGTGGCCTGGGAGGAGGGGCTTGAGGTTTACCAGGGCAAAGGAGTGAGCCGTCTTGTAGAAGACCTGCCTTGTGTTAGTTCAATACCACAACTATGACCCTAAATGTAAGGTGATTTTTTTCGTCACAAGAAAGGAATGGTGCTCATGCATCTCTCTAAAACAGGCGCGCACCAGGGTCGTGATGAGATGCCTCAGATTCAGAGTCCAATCCTAAACCGACACCGCTCATAGCACTTGACGCTTGAGTGACTGGGATATATTCCAACTGACCTGGCTGGTGACCTCAAATGGTCCGAAATGAATCTTGTCTTGAGAGCTCATGCTTCGTCGGAAATTACGGGTTTCAATTCGGAATACCTTCTCTGTCAAAAGCCGTGTCCTCAACATAGTCCACCGTCGACTATGCGCGCGTAATGAAGGGGGTTTGTAGCTTCAACAGGAGTTGTCCTCCATACATTAGTGATCGATCGTTGGTGGAACCAGGTTTGGAAATTGTTAGCACAGTTGAGGATATACAGTGGCGTCATCATCACAGGTAAGGCCTCCCAATCATTTCCAATCCTTGCGTCTTTATAGTTGGTCAATTAAAACTCGCCGCACTTCTTAAGCGCGGCCAGCAGCCGTTAATGATTTTGTGAGCACGGCATTGAGCATATCACTTTGGGCGTCAATGTAGTAGAAGACTTGGGAGTTAATGTACTTTTGATTTCGCCATTTCCCGAATGCCATTTTCGACCTTAACAGATCCCTGATTCTTAATATAGTACACTATTACATGGCACAATTACATGCGACTCAATCTCTATTGAGCAAGAGTGTTCTACTGTGCGGGGGAAAGATTCGACTGCTGTCCCGCAAAGAATTTCTTCGACTCCAGGCACCGTTCGCTCTTGCAGCCAGGGCACCGCAATTCCATCTGTGGCGAGCAAGCCACATTGCTGTCAAGATGGGCCTTGGCAATATCAGCGAGAGCCTTGATGAAGACGGGGCTACCGTTCAAGCTGTCGACTCTCTTGACAGTCTCCGGGCTTCCGGAATCAGCGATGACCTCGAGGTCCAATTCGAAGAGGGTCTCGATGTGATCCGATGTGAAGGCAATAGGAATTAGAACCAGGTCCTTCTGGCCCTTGTGGACGTAGTTCTCGACCGAGTCTGAGGTCTGGGGACCCAGCCAGGCGGACGGGCCGACCTGGGACTGCCAACAGAGACGGTAGGGGTTCGAGAATTTGAGGCGCTGCATGACAGCGTAGACGGTCGCAGCGACTTCGGGCGGGTACGGGTCGCCTCTGTTCACCACAGACATGGGCAGGCTGTGGGCGGAGAAGATTAAAACAACGTCCTTGCGCCTCTCCTCTGGGTATTCCAATAGCTTCGCCTCAATGTTCTGCGCAAACGCCTCGACCAAGCCCGGGTGGACCGGCCAGCGGTCAATCACACTCCATGAGATGGTACCGTCGCCTGGCGTCGACTCTCCGACGGCCTTGCCTTCCAGCCGTTGCCGCCACTTCCATAACTCGTTAATGCTGCTTCCTGTCGTTGAGCATGAGTACTGAGGGTATTGTGTGAATGCGACCGCTCTTCCGCCTCTTCCTTTCCCAAAGCCGTCTTCGAACAGCTTGTTGTACATCTCCTCGGTCAGGGGATCGGCATAGCGGAAGGCCGTGTACGGTTTGTGCGGCGCCGTCTCGGGGGATATCTCATCGAGGATCTTGCACATCTCAGCGTTCTGATACTCGGACCACTTGCGGATAGGTGAACCGCCGCCGATGTCAGCGTATTGCTTCTGGATCTTGGGAGTTCGTCGCTTTGAAATGAGTGGACCGAGGTAATTCTGGAAACGACCGAGTGGGATCAGATCGCCATCTGCCTGCGCATTGTTAACTCCATACCACAGGTGGAAAACGGAAAGAGACACATACAAAAAGCCTGCTCAAGAAGTCTCCCACTTCGTCTGTTGTCGAAGGGCCACCCATGTTCATGAATACCATGGCTGTTGGGCCCTTGGATCCGGCGGAGTTTTGCGTCACAGGTGGTACGACGGTTGCCATTGACCTAAGCTGAGAGGCCGACTGCTTCGACAGCACTTGAACGAGTGGCGATGAGGCATTGCGAGCCGAGGTCGTCACTTTGGACAAGCTCCGTGAGAGCTGTCCTGTTGAGTATTTGAGCGCCATTGGAAAGCAACAATTGGTGAGAGTGAATGTTTGACAAGGAGAAAGTGCGGTGGGAAGGGACAATGTGGCTATTGTGCAGCTGGCTCCAGAAAATCGAACTTGTGGCAATCCGCGAACCCCGGTGATGCGTCGATGCTGGGCGACACTTTGTGGAATTCGGGCTTCGATGACGAAGGAAATCCCGATCTGGAAAGCAGCCCACCGAGAACCGAGCTGGACCCCTGTGAGGCCGAGAAGATACCTCAGTACTTCTTGTATCCCTCTTTTGGGCAATGATATAGCTGCAATCTGAGTACTTCCCTAACATGCAGTGAGATTGGCCAATGAAACACTGCGTAATCGTGAATGATAGTCACGTGGTTGCGCGCTGCGACCTGGAGCTCCTATGAGCTTGGCGCGCGAGCTCCCACTGATGCGCGAAGGCCCCAGTCGCGCTGGCTGCCTGGAGCGCCGCCTGCGAAGTGCCCGCTATATACATCCTCATCACGACCAACGCAATTTCACCCATTTTCCGGTCAAATTCAACTCAAGTGGCTTCTTTAAGATGGCTGATCGCGGATACGTCAAAAGAGAGGAGGAGGATGAAGACGACGCCGAGGAGGAGCTTGACGAGACCGTGAGTCCCATGCTGTGTGGATCACGACTTATAACTGACTTGTCGTAGGACTTCAAGGCTCAAAAAGATGCCATTTTGCTCGCGATTGATGTGAGCTCATCAATGATGCAGCACCCGCCCACGACAAAGTCCAAGAAGGCCGATAGGGACAGTGCTGTCGAGGCAGCTTTGAAATGCGCCTACCATCTTATGCAGCAGCGCATCATCTCTAATCCCAAAGACATGATGGGCATCTTGTTCTTCGGCACGGAAAAGTCAAAATTTCAAGAGGAAAGTGGTAGGGCCGGTTTGGGCTATCCTAATTGCTACTTGTTTACCGACCTCGATGTTCCCGCTGCTGAGGATGTCAGGGCACTGAAGACCCTGGTCGGAGCAGACGGAGAAGAGGCAGAAGATGAAGATGAGGTACTAGTGCCGGCAAAGGAGGAGGTCCAGATGGCCAATGTGTTTTTCTGCGCAAACCAGATCTTCACTACCAAGGCAGCCAACTTTGGCAGCAGACGACTTTTCATCATTACAGACAATGACGACCCTCACGCCAAGAACAAGGATGCCAAATCGGCCGCGGCTGTCCGCGCAAAAGACTTGTACGATCTTGGAGTTGTAATTGAGCTTTTCCCCATTACCAGAGACGAGAAAAAGTTTGACCTTGGCAAATTTTACGATGTACGTCCTGAACCACTGCGTTGTGATGAGACACGAAACTGACCATCCAGGACATCATCTATCGAGACCTAGCTGCAGAGGCCAACCTCTCTGAGACCAGAAACTCAAAGTCCGGCGACGGCCTCAGTCTCCTCAACTCGTTAATCTCAAATATTAACTCCAAAGAAACCCCCAAACGCTCCCTGTTCTCCAACCTCCCCTTGCAGATTGCCCCTGGACTTAGGATCTCAGTCAAAGGATACAACATCCTTCACCGTCAGACCCCAGCAAGAACATCATATATCTGGCTCGACGGTGAGAAGCCTCAGCTTGCCAACGGCGAGACAACACGCATCGCTGAAGACAGTGCCCGAACCGTTGAGAAGGTTGAGTTCAAGAAGGCTTACAAGTTTGGCGGAGAGTACGTGCACTTCGCACCAGAGGAACAGAAATCTCTCAAGGATTTTGGCGCCCCTGTCATTCGTATCATCGGCTTCAAGCCACGCTCAATGCTCCCCTTTTGGGCGAGTGTCAAGAAGTCCACGTTCATCTTCCCATCGGAGGAGGACTATGTTGGCTCAACCCGTGTCTTCAGCGCCTTATGGCAGAAGCTACTCAAAGACAAGAAGATTGGCATCGCATGGGCCGTCACCCGCGTCAACGCTAGTCCGATCCTCGTCGCCGTCATCCCTTCCCACGAGAAGTCTGAAGACGACTCAGGTACACCATACCTCCCCGCTGGTCTTTGGCTCTATCCGCTCCCCTTCGCCGACGATCTGCGCGAAGGCCCCGAACCACCCAATAATCTTGTGGTTAGCTCCAACGAGCTCATCGACAAGATGCGTATCATCGTCCAGCAACTCCAGCTGCCGAAAGCCATGTACAATCCGAAGAAGTATCCCAACCCATCGCTACAGTGGCATTACAAGATTCTCCAAGTCCTGGCTCTCGAAGAGGAATACCCGGAGAAGGCGGAAGATCTCACAGAGCCAAAGTACAAGGCCATCAGCAAGCGTGCCGGCGGCTACCTGGACGATTGGGCCGAGACACTGCAGGACGAGACCAAGGTGGCGTTGGCAAAGGCGGCCATCAAGCGCGATGCGGACGACGATGACGACGAGAGGCCGGCCAAGAGAGCGAAGGCCGCACCGAAAGCCGCAAAGGTTTCCGGGTCCGGGATGACGACGGCGCAGCTCAAGGATGCTGTGGCCAGTGGCGCTGTGAGCAAGATGCTGGTTGCGGACCTGAAGGAGATTCTGGCTGCGAGGGGACAGAGCACGGCAGGCAAGAAGAGCGAGCTGGTGGAGAGGATTGAGGATTGGGTTGAGAGCAATGATTGATGTCGTTATGGGATAATTGACTTTGCGACGAAATTGTACTATACCACTTGATGCCGGGTTTACAGCAGGCTTATTGAAAGGGGGAAGGTTTTTGAATTTCGAGTGCACTACACTCAAACGTATTATGTTTCTTGCTTTTGCGACCTGCCAAGTCATCGACTATCGTGCCCGTTCAATTCCCTTTCACCCGTATGAAATTATCTCCGGGAAGCAGTCAGCTCGACAACTCAAATGGGCATGGCTCAGTCTGCCTTCCTGCGCCGCACGGTTGCCCAAGAAGCTGACAGCTAAGGGCGGAGCCGTCATTGTCAAGAAGGAAAGCCACAATACTCGTCCAAGTCTCAGTCAAACGAGACACGAGACACAAATACTGCAGGGGCATTTTGAACTCAGGCTAAATTAGTCATTGGCTGATTCGTCACGATTACTTCGTCTTTATTCGAGATCTTACCATTCTAGACCAATCCAACCTACCGCCGTTTCGAAGAGCAACTGACGTCAGAACCCATGTGGCAGCGACATTAAATGCTGAAGAAATTTCCCCTTAAAATATTCAAAAATTAACATGGTGTCTCGGGGGCTTCTCTCCTCGTGTGGCCTTCTCCGGTGCACCAGAGTTTGGCTGGCCGCCGCGCTGCTCGGGGAAATGGCATGTGGGGGCCGGTCGCAAAAGCAAAAGGGTGAGGGCATCCGGCCGGCAGCGGTGCAAGACTCCCAAAAAGCGTCGGAGCTTTCAAAGTCATCAAAAATGCCATTCTCAGAAATTTTGACACTCCCCGTGACCGAAACTCAATCTTTTGCTTTGGGGACTACCTGAGGCAGGTCTAGGTATATATAATGCCAGGTGAAATTTTCTCGGTCTGTCAATGGACAGTTTGTATTCTGTACGAAACTGGGAACAGCGAATTGTGAAGAGCGGCGAGTGTCTCATTGTGCTAGCGCCTTCAGAATGACCCTCTATATGTCCTAATCGAGGGGGACAATTTCGTACAAGTCCGGCATGGTGTAGCGGTTAGCATACTCCGCTTTCATTGAAAGTCCCGGAGAGATCCGAGTTCGACTCTCGGTGTCGGAACGCCAATATTTTTGCATCGTTCAGTCTTGCGAACGACGAACTCTGATTTTGAGAGCTCTAACGTCCGCCGTGTTTAGAAGCAGTGTGAGAACGGCGATTTCAGAGCTGACAACTGATTGAGTGAAGTAAGTGTATCAGTAACTTTGACTCGGCATGCGGCATGCGTGGCGTTGGAGCGACACCACACTTTATTTCACAAAGCGGTTGGCTGGTTGTGTAGTTCCGTGCGCGTGTTGCCTAAATCAACATGAGAGTGAATGGGTGTATGTATGCCTTTCAATCTCGCTGCAGCTGCCTCGATTCAAGTACTGGAAAGAAGCACTTGTTTTTTCAAAGCTTCCGAAAATTCAAAAGAGTATTGGGACGGATAACCATGCATCAGCGTCGAGTTAAGCGTTCACTTTTGGAAGATGTCGATCTCCGAGTCTTTACAGGAAAACATCATTGGAATAAATAATAGACACTCGTTACGATACCTAAAAAATGCCACGGCTGGTGCAAGTTGATGTCCACGAAGAAATTTCTCACCAAGCAGCCCATTGTTCACTGGCAATGTCTCGTGTCCAACCCGCCATTATAGTTAGGAATCGAATTCGCATCAAGGTGTCCGAAAAAGTACCTGTGATACTCGTTGAACCCGTCTCCTTTCACCACCGTGTAGCATGACCCCCCTGTTCCGGGGTTGCCTTTGGCCGCAATCCTTCTCGCGCCCGGTATCTCGTCCTTGACGTCGACCGACATCTGGCAGTACTCAAAGTACCATTTTTGGCATTCGGCCACGAAGCACTTGTTGTGGCCACCCCTCAGGGGCTCTTTTCCAAAGAGATTATTGAAGACGTCGTACATGATGTTCAAGGCCTCCTGTTGCTCCCTTCGCCCCATGCGGTTGCACTTCCATTCGCTGCTCTGCCGCTTCTGCAGGTCTCTGGTCACCTGCATCTCGTGGGAGTCCCAGATCAGCGGGCTGGCGACGCTCCTTTCGAGACCGACGAGCGATACGGCAGGATCCTGGTGTTGAGCGTCTGCGGTCCTCTTCCACTCCTTGGTGGGCAAATTAATTGTAATAGCTCTTGCTTGCGCTTTGCCTTGGTACTCCACGCTTTTCTCGGCAAAGGCAGTGTTGTGGAAGGGATTGTTACTATTCATGCCGTCGTGGTGCGTCGTGCTGTAGGGTCCGTTGAGGATCTCTCCGGTTACGTCTTCGCCATCTCCATCGTAGTCGGCATCAGCGGACGCTTTCAGCCGGGGAGCACCAAGGGTTAGAGAGGCGGCTTGCAGCAGCAGCAGCAGGTAGATTTGAGGGAACATCTGATGATTAATGAGCAACGCCTCAACAGCCCCCAGTACTCGTCTTCGAACACGAACCATGGCTCTTAGTTTCCAGCAACTAGCTAGCAAAGGCATTCGAATTCAGTCGTCTCTGTTTTTGGTAGCGGCTGATAGGAGATAATTGCAGTGGGAAAGCTGGAATCGATGACAGAGCCTGGAGCCTGAAGCCTTATACGATACTCTCGACCAGGCAAGGGACCACTATTCGTCGCACCGCAGCTTCCAAGCTTGAAGCTCTGTCCCACGGTCGCAAGTCAAGATGGACAAAAGTCCTCATTTCGGACTGCTCAGGGTTGACGCAAGCGACCTTTCTTTCATCTGGATAGCGCGCCCGTGTTAGAACAATGGTGCATGGAAAAGTTCTTGGTGTAACTTGTAAAAGATGCACCCTAGATCGCTGCTGAGTTCCGATCCCTTTGGCGATATTAAATTTGCTGGCATTCCTACAATAGGCGTGGCTCACACAAACAAAGCTTTCCTGGGAGAAATACAACTTGAAAGAAATAAGAAAATGTGTATTGATGGTATCGACGGATACTCTTGTATCCAATGCGGCAATTCTTCCGCTGCTCTAAATCACAAGAACCACTACCCCCGAGCGCTGAGTGGCGCTTACGTCTATGTTCTAGGTACCCAGTCCTCTTTCTCGCTTTCCGGTGAGATACACCACTACATAGAGCGTACAATTCATCAAACCCAAGCTTTAGTTGTTGGGTATCAACTCTTCCTCCAATAACACCTCCAGCGCCTCTGAGCTGGCATTGGAACTCGGCTGCGGCGCCGATGCAGGTATAGGCTCGTAAGCCTCCTCGAGGAACACTGGACTCTTATCAGCAAGGGGGTTTCGCACAACACGAGAGCGGATTGAGAGAACTCACCACCCGGTCGCACCATAAAGCTGGCGAACAAAGCCAGGCCAAAAAGGGCTGCAAGGAGGACGAAGATGGCCTGATCAAAGACGCCGACCGTCGAGTAGTAGAGCGTGTTGAAGGCGATCGGGCCCAACACCCTCGAGAGAGCATGCAGGACGCCGATGGCGCCCAGCAGCTGCCCGACTTGATCCGCGGGCACATGCTTCGTGATGGCGGCCTGAATGGTCGCACTGCCGAGGCCGCCAAAAGCAGTGACCATGCCGGATAGCACGAACACGGCCTCGCTTCTCGCGAATAGGTATCCCAGGGAGCCGGTGACGTCCGAGAGCAGGGCGAAGCGGAGGATCCAGCAGTCAACGCTGTCGGCGCCATTATTCGCCTCGACGATGGAGACGCCCGAGACTCTCCTCCGGTAGGTGGCGGGTCGCACGCGGAAGATGTAGTTGACGAGCGGGAGGACGACGAGCAGGGCCACGACGCGGACCATGGATACGGCGGAAATGAAGCGGGAGCTCTCCAGGGTGCCCCAGCCCCACGTCTCGGGGGACTCGGAGTAGAGCAGGATGACGGTGCCGGCGCTCATAGCGGACCCAAGGAGAATCATGTCGGTAAAGGAGAGCGCGGCGATGTTGAGACGCAGCCTTGAGGAGGTGCCGGGTCCCGTGGGCCACAGAGTCCTGAGCGGGGCCAGGGGGTTTGCCGCCTTGATCGTCGACCACGCTCCGTCTCCTGCCTTGGCCTCCTTCTCTTGGTCATGCTTCTCGCGGGCGCGAAGCTGACGCTTCACGGTGAGGGACTCAGGGACAATGAATCCGACGAAAATAATGAAGTAAATGTGACATCCCAAGGTAACATAGAAGACTGAGAGTAAGTTGCCAGTCCAGGCGGCCAGATAGCCGGTCAAGAGGGGACCGAAGGCGAGCCCGCTGAAGAGGCAGGCGTGGAGATATCCTATGCGCACACCACGCTGAGACGGCGCGGTGCAGTCACTGGTGTAGGAGTTGATGAGGACGCTGCCTGCGGTGAAGGATCCAGTGATGCCATCGGCGACGGCACCGAAGAGCAGCCAGTTGTAGTGGAACGTCCAGGGGAAGTTGGCGCACAGGATGACGACAAGCTCGGCCACGACACCACCGCAGGATGCCAAAGCCAGAAGTTTCCGACGGCCGTAACGATCCGAAAGCTGGCCCAACTTCGGTGCGGTGATTGCAGAGAGAATGCCCGTGATCAGGTTGATGGCTAGGGTGAACATGGATACGCGCTTCTTGACCTCGGGGATGAGGCATTGCGGGTTGTCCGCGCCAAGTATCACGGGAGTGAAGGCGAATGCCGGATCCAACACCGTCTGGTCGGCAAAGTGTCGTTGGCATACCAGGTCGACAATTCTATGTTCGCACACGAATTAGCGATTGCGATCGGCCGCCGAGACAGCACAAAAACGTTTACATACAGGTTCAACTTGGGCACCAGAGAGCCTCCAAAGGCCAGCGTGAAGAGAACATAGGGGACGAGAAGCCAGTAGACCTGGCGCACAGAGAGTCAGCACGGGCTTAGCATCACAAGTAGGCCCAAAGGCCCGAGCCGGACAGAAAGAATCCTACAGAGGGAGTCCTCCACCACGGCAAGCCTTCAAAATCCGCATAACCCGGCCATGTATCTTCGCAGGAGCTATCGCCGTCGCGAGCGCCTGCGCTCAACAGCGATGTTGTCTCTGTTGCCTCGTTTATGGGCTTCCCGTGGACGTCCTGGTCCACCTGGGTGACTATGATGTCGTCTTTTGGCGCCGACATTTTTGGTGATTTTGTGTTGTTGCTCGTGCGCTGTGTCGGGTTCGTATGTGATATGCTTGGTGTAGAGCAACTCACAACTGTCGCAAGTAGATTCCAAAGGCCCTTTTCAAGCTTTGGATCCGACAAGTAACAAGCCACCCAGGTCCGGTCTGGGTGTATGGGTGTTTTTGAGAGCTTTGTCGTCGAGCGTTGGAGTTATATTCTGTTCTGAGTTGGGTCGTTGGGGGCAGACGCGGTAAGATGTATAGAGCGACACTGCCACGATTATATTCCTGCACGATCGTGTCCGAGGTACACAGCAGTTGGACGCCACTCCGAGAGTAGAACTGTCAAGCCGGAAGACGGTCCAGAGCTGCAGAGATAGAGGGGCATATGAGCAAAGGGAGTGCTCTGCTCGGCGCAACGAGAGTGGGAATGGGAAAAGAAATAGAAATCCGAGCTACGTAGCAGGGGACCGGGGGTCGCTGCCCACATCAAGAGATAAGGCGGGTGTGGGACAGCGATGGACGCTGATGAAATCGAGCCAAGGGCCCGGGCGAGCGAGAGACAAACCAGCAAGGGGGGGCGGCTTCGACGACGGGTGTGGAATAAAGTGGGATGGACCTAGGATGGGAATGGGATGGGATGTGTCGTGGAATGGGACACGCCCCCCCGGACATAGATCATACATAGTAATGTTCACTTCAGAAAGCGGAAGGTCATAGCATCCAAGGCGCCAGTGGTTCCTATTGGAGCAGCGTTGGGACGTTGACATGAAGAGGGCAGAGCAACGCACCGTCCGCCGCCCGTAACGGCCTAAACACGTTTCGGTTGGGGGGCGTTGGACTGACGGGGAACTCGGGATTCTGATAGAGACGGCGAGGTCCATCATATTGCGGTCATGTCTGAGAGTTTGTGAGTTGTATCGGGTGGGTGGGATAGGCCCAGCGAGGCCTGGAAGACGGCAGTGATTTGCCTGTAAATCTTCGTAGAGGAAAGAAACAGGCAGGTGAGTCAGGGACTCGGGGAGAGATTGGCTGAGACTGAGAGGCAGACTTGAGAGAGAAGAGGAGAAAAAGGTGACGACAAGACAAGACGATAGGACGCTCCCTTCCGCGGGTTGAGTAGCAACCCTCTCGCGTGCCTGCCGGACTTAAGAGTGACCCGTGTGAGTGAACCAATCTCGTGGGATAGAAGGTGCATGAGTTGGCGTAGGCCAGGCATATCCATGACGCAGTTTCGCAGGTCGATGGGCGATAAGGGGGGGGCCACACCACTCCAGCCACAACCCAGATCTGTCAGGGTCGCCGTTGCCGTGGGGGGAAGGGCTCTCCTGTTAAGTATAGAAAAGTCCGCCAGCCCAATCAAGGTTGTAGCTACCTAGCGCTGGAGGTGATTTCTAAGCTTGAGCCATTCCCGCGCGGGCACTTTGCACTAAGGTAAGTGCCCCAAATCTCCAACACACTCAAACTCCGCAGAGCGTATTTGGATAGAGTACTAGTACCAGCGCCCACCTGCTCGCCAAAGACTTGTTGACATTCGGACTGTCAACTCGTGCGTAGCGTGGTTGTTGTCGCAGTTCAGCAGGCTCAAAGTGTCCGAATCCCGGGTTATCAAAGACAAGAGACAGACTCGCTCGCCCCCGCGGTGCCACGTAGTTGTACAAAATGTGTCGTTGTTACCCAAAGGACTCGCCCGTATTTTCCACCTCCTCTCATCAATACAACTGGACGCCAGCACAAACCTTGATGCCCAAAATGGCAACATAGCAGCCTATTGTAATTTGTCCAACACATCTCGACAAGGTCCGGTGGTCGGCATGTTTTGCGCACCGATGGCGGACCGGTCCCGCGGAACCACTGTCCTGGAAGACGCCACGCTCCTCAACCACTTTAGTGAAAGTTTGCCCTGCTTGATCCCCCCTCTCTTCGCTGGCCTGGACAGGTCGGCCGGTTTCGTCTTGTCGTTGTCGCCATTACATTCCGGCTTCCGATTCGGTGCCCCCTCTTAGGACGATCCGAGAGCGACTGGTAATGGATGAATAATCCCATCTGCGACTTGAGAATGTGTTTGCCGCTGTCCGACGGCATATCCCCTGACTTCCGCGAGGGTGCGCTGTCTGTCGGGGCAGCCACTTTTAATTGTCAGACGGCGTTTTGCGCAGCGACAACGTGCTGCCATTGCCTTCCCTGCATGTGCTTGCTGCTGTTTGGATTACCTGCTGCCGTCTTCCGCGGTGCCTGACAACCAGGAACAGCTTTGTTGGAAAAGCATAAGTGGCAGTCTGCGCAAACCCCGCCCAACCGCAGGGACCCTAGGCCAACGCCACATTGCAAAGCATATGCTCAAAGCTCGTCACTAACAATTCTTTTCCCAGAATATTGCCTGTGATGTGCCGCATCCTGTTCCCAGTCACAGACGAACCCCCTCTCTTTAAAAGTTTCGACTCAACAGGACGCGTGGATGCTACTATGCCTCGGCAGCAGAATCAGGAAAGTGAGGGGTTGACAAGCTGAGTTCATGAATCCGGTTGTTCTTATCAATCTGTTAGTGGAGTTTCGCCGCCAATCACTGCCAAACTCCATGCACCCTCACCTTGTGTCGTCGTAATTGACTTCGATCCATGCTCGCACGACATGCTTTGGCAGGGCAGTACTATGGATGATGTTTTAACTTCCGGTTTGAAACCCGGGCTTTGGAAGAATACCGTCATGATCTAGCATTAGAAGAATCCAGGAATGGTGTCTCGGACCAACAAGAAATGCGATTGCTGGAATCGACATTATCATACTTTGGCTGAAAACATTGTGTCAAGAAGCCATGCCGTTTGGCTCTCAAAGTGTCGATGGAGAGGCCCTTGTATCGGTGACCCTGTCAGGCTTTCGCTTCGGATTGTCTAGAGCGATGGATTCGTTTCACCGACTACACCGAGAAGATCGAGGTGTACTTCGGTGAGCTGCATTAGGACCTTGACGTGCAACCAATCACCGCCACTCTCTGAAGCTGACTAAGACATGCCGAGCCGACTACAGCCTTGTGTACCCATCCTTCACGATTGGCCTTGCATTAATTTCTTTCGCGCAACGCCCTGGCGAAGGGGACTTTCGACAATCACAACTCGCGCCGCTCGCCCGAATTCTTCAATCCTATTCGCCATCATGGGCGTCGTCAAGGGAGGCGTTTGGACCAATATTGAGGATGAAATCCTCAAAGCCTCCGTGTCCAAATATGGTCTGAACCAGTGGGCGCGTGTCTCGTCACTGCTCGCGCGCAAGACCCCGAAGCAGTGCAAGGCAAGATGGAACGAATGGCTGGACCCGAGCATCAAGAAAACCGAATGGAGCAAGGAGGAGGACGAGAAGCTTCTGCACCTCGCCAAGCTTATGCCGACGCAATGGCGCACCATCGCACCTGCTGTCGGCCGAACCGCCAATCAGTGTCTCGAGCGATACCAGAAGCTCCTCGACGAAGCCGAAGCAAGAGAAGCTGGCCAATTCAGTCTCACGGGTGTTGATGGTGGCGAAGCATCGGCCCCTAGCGCCGACGATGTGAGACGACTACGCCCCGGCGAGGTCGACCCCGACCCAGAGAGCAAGCCCGCTCGACCCGACACGATCGATCTCGACGAGGATGAGAAGGAAATGTTAAGCGAAGCTCGCGCGCGTCTGGCCAACACACAGGGAAAGAAGGCGAAGAGAAAGGCCAGAGAACGTCAGCAGGAGGAGTCGCGCCGTTTGGCTGCGTTGCAGAAGCGACGCGAGCTGAAAACGGCCGGCATTAACATCAAAGTCGTTACTCGCAAGAAAGGCCAGATGGATTACAATGCCGATATTCCTTTCGAGAAAAAGGCCGCCCCGGGATTCTACGACACCGCTGAAGAGCAGGTCCGGAATGAACACCAGCGTGAGGCGTTCGATCCAAGAAAGCAACAACTCGCGAGTAAGCGCAAGGGAGATGGCGACGATGATGGGGAAAACAAGAGGAGGAAGAAGGAAAAGGAGGCACCCTCCGCATCGTTTCAGGCTGCCGTGAAGGCAGGCCAGATGCAGAAGATCAGAGAGGCCGAGCAGAGCAGCAAGAGAAGGGCGCTGAATCTGCCAGCTCCTCAGGTGAGCGAGGGTGAGTTGGAGGAGATTGTCAAGATGGGCATGATGGGTGAGAGGGCAAGCATGATGGCACGTCAAAGCGAAAACGATGCAACCCGTGGCTTAATCAGCGAATACTCGACCTTGAACAACAACGCCCCGATCCGAACGCCTCGAGCTCCCGCCCAGGAAGACCATATCGCGAACGAGATACGGAATATCAGAGCCTTGACGAACACCCAGTCTTCATTACTTGGTGGCGAAAATACTCCGCTACACGAAGGATCCGAGTCGACTGGCTTCGATGGCGTCGCCCCCCGCAAGCAAGTGGTTGCGACACCAAACCCTCTGGCAACACCAATGCACACAGGCAGCGTTGGCCAAACACCAGCACGCGTTGGACAGACTCCGATGAGGACGCCTCGCGACAGCTTCGCATTGAATGCCGACGGCAGCCAAGCTCTCGTTTCGGCGACACCGCGAGATGTTAAGATGCGAGAAATGGCCCTGCGCAGCCAGTTGAGACAAGGTCTCGCATCTTTGCCCAGGCCCAAAGATACCGAATGGGAGCTTGAACTTCCTGAAGATCAAAAGGACGTTGCTTCAAATGAGGATCAGTTGATGGAAGATGCTGGAGAGAGGGATCGCCGGGAACGCGAGTTCAAGGCAGCACAAGAAGCACTGGAGGCGCGGAGACGAACACAGGTCATGCAGAGACATCTGCCTCGCCCGCTCAAAGTGGATGTCTCGGCTCTGCTTTCGAATGCCGAGACTATCCAGGGCACTGCTGAAGCACTCATTGCTCGAGAGGCTGCTGCTTTGGTCGCCAATGATGCTGTCAAGTATCCTGTACCCGGCTGCAGGGTCAGTGGCACAGCCCCTCGGCTGGACACCATCAGCGACGATGACCTGGCAGAGGCACGTCGCCAGATTCTATCAGAGACCAAGCCGAGGCCGTCGTCAGCCGACATTCAAGCTTCGATCGAGGCCCGGAGCAAGACGTCTTTGCTTTTAGGTCTGGGATGCTATGGCGATGATGAAGAGGAAGAGGAGGCAGCTATGAAAAACGCTTTCGATGTAAGAGACGTCACAGAGTTAACCCTTTTGTGCTTTCGCTAATCCTTATCATACATAGTCTATCCAAGATTCCATCTCCAGCACCGCTGAGGAGGGTATCAAGCTCGAGAAGAAGTTGGGTCTACACCTGGGTGGATATCAGAAGCGACAAAAGATGCTCAAAGACAAGATTGGCGAGGCCGCCGAGGCGCTGGAGAAGGCCAACAACGCCCTCAGCGGTTTCAAGACGCTTGCCATTTCGGAGGAGGTTGCGATTCAACGGCGTCTGAGTGCTCTGAGGGAAGAAGTCGGGTTTGTCAGTAGGAGAGAACGCGAGGCGCAGGAGCTCTACCGCAAGACAAAGGATGAACTGGATGCGCTGCGGGTTAATGGGATGAATGGTCACTACTGAAGGGGCGTGTATTATAACGGGCGACGAAAAGGTGCTATCCGGCTTGGAACAAGGCAGAAATTGAAGCTGTATGATGTGGGTCGCGAAAGATTTCGCTGGAATGCTAAAGCGCCTGGTGCCACACAATGCTATATACCATGATGAACGACAATTTTTCCTGATTTATACCACTGATGTACATGACTACTTATTACTGACCTCATTTTCTCGCACCCAGTCTGGGCAACTTGATGGGGACGAGCAGCGCCACCGAAAGGAGGGCAATCACCGTGCAGCACAGGAACGTCGCCCTCAAAGCCGCCTCGTAACTCATGACGACCTGATCACGGTACACCGCCGGCAGCTTCACGATGGACTCGACGCTCTCCCTCACCTTGCGAATCACCTCGTCCTTCTCGGGCCCTTGGACGTACTCGCTCAGGTACCCCACCAGCGTATTCTGTAGGACGAGACTACTACTCGCGACGCCGAGGACCATGCCGAGCGAGCGCCATAGGATGAGGGTACTCGTGACGACGGCCTGCTCGCGCTGGTCGCTGGCGGCGAGCACGGCCATGAATGAACCAGGGAACTGCAAGCCTTGGCCGATGGAGAAAGGGACGAGGCAGAGAAGGTAGACCCATGATGGCCAGCCGCGGCGCATGAGGGCGAGGGTGAGGGTGCCGACGAGGAGGCCGATGGCGCCGGTGAGCGGGGGCCATTTTAGGCGGCGGGTGTAGGTTATGAGAAAGCCTGTTGCTGTGCCGACTATGGAGGAGACAATGGAGGGGAGGACGAGGCGGAGGCCGGACGAGGTTGCTGTTGTGAGGAGGACCGCTTGGAAGAAAAGGGGGCTTTTTGTTTTTAACTTGGTGTTAGATTTTGATTCTTTTTGTAGATAAGAGAGATTCTTGTTGATGCTGAATGCAGGGGACTGTGGCTGTTGCGAGGACGTATCGGAGGGCAACGAGACTTACATGTTGAAGATGATGGCGTTGCTGAGAAGAGCCGCGATGAAGTTTGAGAAGATGAGGTTCATTCGGGGCGAACGGCGAATGAGGTAGAGAGGCATGATTGGGCGGCTGACGTAGGACTGAACGTAGAGGAAGACAGGGAAGCAGACGCCAAAGATGGCTAGAGATGCGATTACGAGGGGATGGGACCCTGGGATCTTGTCAGCTCACTATCCCGAGACGTGGACGCTTACTTCATGAGTGATTTGAGAGGCTTACAAGGCAGGATATTTCCTCCCAGGTTCTACAACATCGTACAACGTTAGATCAAAGCTGACAACAGCCAGGGGCACAGGCACTGCGTAACACAGCCATGTGCCATCGGATAGGGTGAGGTCATAGGTACTTACAAGACCGAGGACGAAGAAGGTGATGGCCGTGGTCAGGAGGATTGAGCCCTTGAAGTCGAAAGCCTTGAGGGCCTCGAAGAAGCTCTCCCGTTTGCCGGTCATGCCCAGGTCGCTGGGGACGGCGATCACGGCAATGATGCAGCAGATAATGAGGGGCGGGACCTGGATGCCGAACTCCCACCGCCAACCGAGGTGGTCGGCCATGGCGCCGCCGAGGGCTGCGCCCAGGGCGGATCCGACGCCGTAGATCATGTTGATGTAGGATTGGTATGCGCCGCGGTTCCTGTTTCACCTACTATTAGCTTTGCAAGTCTCTCTTACAGTGGGTAGTTCCCCTGTTGTGTGAAGAATGGACACGTCTATGTACGTCCTATAAGGCGCAAAAGAAGGAGACTAGAAGGCATTTGAGAAGAAGACTCACTCAATCGGGACCAAATCGCTGACAATAATACTGCCCAAAGTCATCATTCCGCCGGCGCCGAGACCGCACGCCGCCCTAGCGAGGATGAAGCTCGTCATGCTCTGGGCGAGCGCGCACCACACCGTCGCGACGCAAAAGATCACCATGGTGGCGACGTACGGCGGCTTCCGGCCGACGCTGTCAGACAGCCTCCCCAAGATGGGCTGGAACGCCGAGGAAGTCAGCAAAAAGGCCGTGGACAGCCACGAGGCGCTGTTGGAGGCGTGGAAGTAGGACGTGATGACGGGATGGGAGGAGGCCATGATTGTGCCGTCGAAGCAGGCGATGAAGTAGGTGAGCAGGATCTCGGCAAAGATGAACCAGAAGCGGGAGCGGGAGATGCCGTTCAGGTAGGGCGTCGAGGCGACGCTGCTGCTGATGGAGACGGCATCGTCATTGTCTAGGTAGTCGTCGACGGCGGCGACTCCGGTCACGGAGGCGCGATCGGAGCGGCTTGCGAGCGATGGCCGGCGGGGTTTGGAGGCCGTGCTGTAGCGCCGGGGCCCGCGGAGGAGTGGGTTTACCGTCGACTCGGGTTCGAGGAAGGGTCCTGAGGAGGGGATGGACCTGGAGAGGAGGAGGTCGAACTCGTTTGGCGGGATGGCGTTTTCGTCTTGCGGGGCGATGGGGAGAGGGGTCGTGGGCTCGTCGACGTGGAGGAGAGGTGTGCGCTCGTCTGTGCGTGTGGTGGAATGTCCGTTTGACGAAGACGGCGCCGGGTTGTTCTTCCGGGGTGCCATTGCGAAGGATACGCAGAGGAACTAGGGTGGCATTCAATTTCACGATGGGACGGCGGGAGATCTGCTCATGAATCAGTCTTCCGTGGGGCTTGGGAGCATCAAGGGCCGGAGGTAAGGAAAAGCTTACTCAAGATCCAGATCTAATCGTCTGATCACAGTATTGCAGATGGACCGCGCGCAAAACGTCCGGTTTAACGACCCTGTTGCAGTTCACAATTGTTGTTCGATCTCAAAGGATTGCGTCCCAGAAAACACGATTCAATGACATGGGTGACATATACCAAGCATATGTCATGAGTCAAGACAAGAGGCAAGACGAGAGAGAGGAGGAGACTGGAGATAGATCGAGAGAAAGAGGTGAAGCTGGGAAGAGAATTCCGCATTGAGATGGGACGCGAGCGCGAGGAAGGCACGCCTTTTTCTGCTCGGCCAGCCAGGTCCGGGGGCCGTTGACTCAATGGATCGGTGTACGGATACTTCGTAATACCTTTTACTATTGGGTCCGCCGTTGCCTTGTTTCCCAAGGGACTCGCATAATGCAGAGCAAACCTCCGTACCTTGTGGGAAAGAGTACATGGCCAGCCACCGCGCTGCGGCATCGCTCCCGCCTACCTTACCGCTTACCACCCGGTCACGGCCCCGGCCTTTGCGCGCTGGCAAGCTCAGTTTGCCGGGCCTGGTGACTCGTTTTCCAACAGTCAGCACCTGCGTCGGGTCTCCTGCCTTACCTTCAACCCCCGACCCCTTCATCTGCATTACATACATGGACCTCTTACGACCATGTACATAAAGGGCGTCGAACTTAGAGGCCCCTATCCAAGTCCCCTATTTCTCATCCTCACCGAGGGCCTCAAAAATTCTGTCATTGCCAATCACGCAATAGCGGGTATGCAAAGGCGGCAGAAGCGTCTGCCGCGGAGTCATGCCGAGATGCGTCGCTTACCTTAGCATGAACGAAGACCGCCCATTGTCCAGCGGGAAGAGACTTAAATCGCCCACTTCCCCAACTATGCCTTTGCTTTTTCAGCTGCAGAGCGCCAGAGCGGCGTTTTTGTAGTGGGCCGAAGAATCTTATCCCAGGGTGGGGGTTCCTTCCATCCCGGCCAGCGGGGCCCCCCGTTCCGGTGCCGGATGTTGGAGCCGACCCGATTTGGTATTCCAGACCTACCTATCTGTACCTAACCAGTGCCTACCGACATTCGCTTCTCTGCTCAGCCGTTCTATCCAACAGTGTAATACCTCTCTTTCTTCTTGTGTTCTTACAATCTAGCAACGTTATGCTGTTTCGCGCTCGTTATTGGGGCTCATGCGCCAGCTTTAGCCTACAACCGCAGTATTGGAAGACAATCAAGATCATGTCGTACATGTGCTACCGTTTCGCCTTTCTGTGTAACCTCAAATTCCCGGTTAGAGCTCCCTCTATACTGAGTCTTGTACACGTTTCGAGAGAGAATCACCGAGTTCGATGTCGCACAGATCCGTGTATATCCCCGGCGGGAAACATTCGGAGCCTGGGGGTGTTTGAGGGTCTCTGCAGGCTGCCAGTAACCGGGCTAGTTTCCATGGAGAAAGGGTGTATGCAATCTTCCGCAAATCAAATTACTCAGGTTTTTCTACTTTACCCAATTAGAATAGGTCCGTTTTCTTTCGCTTTTTCGAGCCCAACGTGGGTTTGAGCTTCCAAGCCGAAGCCGATGATGGGAGCCGAAGCCGAACATTTTGGTCCCTGTCCAGAAAATCGTATTCGGATAAACCAGCAATGTCTCGCCCTGAGAGAATCTTGAAACAGAACATGCTCATGACGGCTGGACCTTCATAACTTCCACGAAATTTCTCGTTTCTTTACGGGTAAGTACATGCAATATTCGAATTCGCTTAGGTCATGGATCCTTTTTGTTGGAAACCGTGGTGGAAACCGCAGTGGCCTGTTCTGCAAGAGAATCCGAACAAGGTAACGGGCAAAGACTCAAGAGCGCCATGCTGCGAGACCTCTACATTAACCAAGAGCAGTCTTTCGATAGGGTATCTATGGTTTTGATCCAACGGCGTCGTCCCAAGGGATTTAGTTTGCGGCAAGCGTTCACGGCATTCGATAGTAGCCTCCTACTACTTGAGAAGATGACATGTATCCTGGCTTCGGCATCGTGGCTCAGGCTCATTCACCTTCCATTTCAGATTCGTACCAATCGTATAACGAGACAGGATAATCCTCCACCGTTCCAATCTTGTCGACCAGATTCTTGTTGAGCATTCGCAAGAATAGTCTGTCATTGGTGTCGCCTTCATAATCGTCTGTCCAAATGTCGTTATAATTCTCCCACGGCCTGTTGTTGTGCTCGTACCGTGGATGGTTGGAAAAGTAGGTGAGCTGCTCCGCTCGAAAGAGCTCGAGGCCGGGGCAGTTCGTCCTCAGATGCGCAAAAACATCTTCCCAGTTCCCTCCGTCCCAGTGGATCTTGATGTCGTCCAAGTTGACTCGGCGGATGACTGAGTCTTGTTTCGATAACGGGGCAGCCGACAACAGTTGTAGAAGCGACGGTACGTTTGCCCAAAGTCGGCGGAGGGAGAGATTACGCAGATTCTTAGTCCCGAATTTGGGACTTTCCCACTGCAGAATGTCCAGGTTGAGGTAGTGTGTCGCCTCGATGCCAAGGGACTCGAGGTTGGGGCAAGATGCCACAAAGGCCCAGAGTGCATCCTGATGTTCTCTGTTGGGATAGGCTACTTGGGCGTTGCTTGGCGCGACGGATCCCAGAATAGTCGTCCTATCGCCATCGTTGTTCTCCTCCTCCGTCCTGGTGTATTCTGCGCTTCCACTCGGTCCCGTCTCATCGACGATGACCAAACGCAGCTGCCTAAGGCGATCCCTGGCATCTTGAGACAAGGCGCCAGCCAATTGGCCAACATGCCACGTAGAAGGCACCGCTAAGCTGAGATCTGCCAAATGCTGGAAAGCCGGGCTGGCGAGGCCATATCTGATTGTAGCCAAAATCTCATCCAAGCCTTGCATATCGTAACACTGAGCCATGAGATCATGTTTGCTCACGGCCCCGGGAAAAGTGATGCTGAAGCGCTCAATGCGTTTGACGTTGTCAAGAAGGCGTCGAAGGAGCGCATGTTCGTCGCTCTTCCCGTAATGTAGCTCATGTTTGAAACGCGCTGGGGCCGAAGTCCACCAATCTGCGGTCCTGAGTTTGTCGACATAGGAGTTCAAGATAATGTAGTCATCATCGACATCCTGGCCTTCGAATCTGTACGAGCCTTGGTCAGTCGTTCGTTTTAGTATTGGTAGTGAGTGAAACTTGAGGATAGGCTAGCATTTTGCAAATTCCTGAAGCGCTTTGGATTGAGTGGCGGAGAAATTCATCTTACTTCTCATAGTCGTACGAGTAGAGCCGCGAAAAAGTGCGTAGGTCATCCAGGTCGTCGATGCTGAGATTCCTGATCCACCTGCTAGGACCGCCATCGGGCGCATCACAGAGTTGGATGAAAAGTTTAAGGCGGCTCCTATTGTCAAAGGGGATATTCCACCATGCATGCTTCTGCAGTATCCTGCACACGGAGAAGTTCCATTGGCGAGAGACCAGGCGCAGTCTCGAGAAGCTGCCCCCGGTGCTCGGCAATTTTTCCCGATTGAACTTGATCGAACGGCCAGAGCCAACTTTGTAGCGTGGATCGACAAGACTCTTCCCGGAGGTTGACGTGAATGATGTCCATTCATCCATGGATGTGATGCCGCGGACCTTTCTCAGCGGTTCATATACCACCAATCCAGCAAGAATCTATCCAAGGCGAAGAATCAGCGGAATGCACTTAGCCATGAAGGATCCAACGAACCTGGTCAAGAATTTCGAGAGGAAATTCCATGATGCTTGATATATCCTTACTACATCATTGAAGTGCGGAAAAGCGATCAGGAAGGAGGCGGATGGTTTTCCACATCTTGAGTGGTAAGGTGGTGAGTTGTAGTTGCTTTCCCCTGGATAGGCAGCAGCAGCCGTCGGAGGGTCAAGCTTAGCGCAAAATCAGGGATCTGGCCGCCATGGGATTAGTCAGACGTCCTGCAGAAAGAACGGAAGGGTCAATCACTTACCAGTTTCCACGGGATACCTCACAACATCAATCTTTCCGACTTCATAATCTCATCCTGCCGACACCTACTGCGACTCAGCGAAGGACTTTGTTAATATATATGGACCATGAACTGTGTTTTCGTCCATTTCAAGATACCCACAGAAGCTGAAGGCCCAAGCAGAGGGGCAGCTGGGAGGGACTCTGGACGAAACTAATAGTGTTGTCCAAGAGTTTGATTCATGAGCCAACTCAGCCCGTCGAACCTAGAGATCACTTCTGATACGTTCGTCTCTCATTGATTTGTTTCGTAAAATTCATCGAGGACAAAGTAATGTTGCCAGTGCTGGGTGGAAGTCTACAAAGGCTGAGCGGCCACATTTCTGGGCCGTTATCAAGTCTAAACATGTGACTGACTGTTCCTGATATGTGCAAGAAGAATGTTTAGTGAACCAAAATTACAAGGGGCTTTGGTATCTGCGCCTAGATTGATCACGACTAATACAGATTGCTATCAGTGCAACTTAATCTCCGACGTATTAAAGCTTTGAATCATGATCAAAGCTATTCTCAGATTAGATGATCGCCCAACTTTGACATTTCTATCTGCTTTCTGGGTATAAACCGCTGAACATGCTGAGATTTCTGACTCGTGAAACGTGCCGTGGCGCCTGGAACACTCAGCATGAAAATAAGTTATCACATTTCTCATGATCACAGACAAAATAGAATATTTTGAAACTTTCTGTCTGTACTTAAAGATCAAGTCGAATAGAAGCATATCAGGAGCTGTTAATAAGACGCCAAATTTTGGCATCACTGCGATGCCACTCAGCAATGCTTCGAGCAGTTGACGTCCATCTATCGTGTCATCGAATTTAATATTTTCCAAAGAACCAATGATGGCTGATGCCAATTCAAGAAGCTTTCCGACCGAACTCTAGGTCAGAGGATAAAGAGTTGTATTTTTTGACACATCGACACCCTAGGTACGTAAGATTGCAAAAGTTGGCATGGGACTTGAAGCTGGATAAGTTGTCATGTGGTTGCCTTAGGTACCTCATGCAAGCGATCACAGGTGGGGGACATCCGGCATAACGTACCCACTTTAACAAGGTCATGCGCTTAGTCATCGCATCGCGAATCTGCGAACCGATCTCAACCGATACCAAGTTTTGCCGTCTTGAATCTCATCCAGAATATTTTACCTGCAGGGGACGATGAAAAGCAGTATACAATGACACGACGTCTCGATGACGGCACAACAGCATACGACCCATTCACAGGCGTCCTACCCGTTCTACCGCCAGATGCGCAGCTGCCAGATAAGAAGCCGCGCAGCAACGCCGCAACCGCAGCTTCGGCCGCCGGCGTGCGAGCCTTGAGCGCCCAGGCCATCGCCTTCTACTTCCGAGCTCCGGTGAAGGCCTTCTTCCGCACTCGTGTCGACTACCTCGCTTACGCGCGCAGTGTGCATCAAGCCCAGATTGAGCTGCTTGCACAGGCCGCTGCGAAGGAGCCCTCGACCAAGCTGAAAGCGACCCTGAACCAGGCATGGTTCTATCTAAGGGGCACGACGCCAGGCGTGCTCACTTCAGCGGTGAGGCAGCACGGCTGGAGCGTGCTTCCTAATCAAGTCTTGCCGCCGCTCATCGCAAACGTGGGTGTCGGAGCTGTGTTGTACACCAGCTACCTCACAATCCTTGGCAACCTGCATGAAGAGAGCGGCAGGGCGACAAAGACCGTCTACCCACCACCACACCCGACTCAAACCTTTACCGCTGGACTTCTCGCCGGAAGTCTCCAGAGTGTCATCGCAGCACCACTAGACGCCATCCAAGCTCGATATGACCATCGCGACCTCATGCCTACAGAAGGCGGGAAACCAAGGAGCATGTGGGCCTTCAGTGCCGAGAAGCTGAGGGAGATTGGTGTGCGTGGCATCTTTGCGGGATGGGGGTTGTCTCTCATGAAGGACAGTTTCGGTGCCGCCGTGTTCTTCAGCGTTTTCGAATACGTCAAGGCTCAGGGGTACTACCGCTTCGTCTCATGGTACTATGGCGGACTCGAAGAACACATTGTTGACTTCATGGCCCAAAAACGACCGGCAAAGAAGGGCAAACCAGAAGACGACGAAAAGCAGCCCCTTATCATCCGACCGCATTACGCCATAGAGCCCATCTTCTTGCTCCTCGGAGGCCTCAGCGCCTCCTTTGCCCAACAGGTTCTTCTTCATCCCTTGACTCACGTGCAAGTGGAGCACTGGGATCGCCTGGAAGAACTCGACGCCAAGGCAGCGAAACTGAGGGAGGCCAAGGGGGCCGACCCAACGCAACGAAGAGACGGATGGAGGATGACGAGAGCTTACTACCGGGCTTATAAAGAGACCTGGTCGGAATGCTGCGCAGAGGCCGCAAAGGAAGGATTAGGAGTGAGGAAGTGGCTGTGGCGGGGTTTCTGGTGGAACGCTATCCGCCAAGTCCCCAGCACGAGTGCTGGGTTGATCATTTTCGAATTGGTGCGACGAAAGTACGGCCTCGGCAACGAGGAGGTTCGCATTATGGGAGATGGGTACGATATCCTACTAAACTAGAGCATATGGCGCGCGTGCGGGCGTTTGGAGGTTGAATTTTGGTTTTCTCGACTCCATTGGGCATTTATATAAATCAAACCTCGAGACTTTTCTTATGCTTTCAATACACTGATTCCATCTTAAGCTTATTGCCGAGACCATTGTACGGATTCGTATGTGAGGCTTACATGCAAGATACATGCAAGTCTATGGCTGGTGTGTGGCTAACACCTTCGGGTAAACATTTCCTGGAACTCCTGATGGAGCAATAAGCGTCCATTTTTGCCTCCAAAACCTGGAGAAGTGGAGAAGACATGTTCATTTGATAACCACCGATGACGTCGGGACACCATGCGGCTTAGGAAAGTTCATGTCTCAAGGACGCACCATCTCCCCTCTTTGTCTTCCTAACGTCGTTGCGTAGGCAAACCACAAAAGTTAAAACCTTTAAATCGACAAAATGACCGCCATTCCAGAATCGGACAATGTTGTTCGCGTCAAACTTGTCGACACGACAACTGCAATGGTCGGCGTGGCCGAGTCCTTCGTCCAACCGGTCGTCAAGGGGCATGAGGTCATCAATTTCTGCTCATTGGCTTTCCTCCTGGAGCATGAGAAGCTTGGTAAAAAAGCAATGTTCGATCTTGGAGTCCGGAAAGACTATTGGAACCTGCCCAAGGGTGTCCAACAAGGGGTGCTGGGACCAGATAGCGTGATCTTTGGCATGAGTGTGCCAAAGGGCATTGATGAGGTCTTGACGGATGGGGGAGTAGATCCAAAGTCGATAGGTAAGAATCTGTTATCCTCTGGTCTAGAATTCAAGAGCCGTCTCTTACAGGAAAGAAAACAGACTACTGCATCTGGTCTCACGCCCACTTTGATCACCGCGGAGACGTATCCGTCTTTCCCAAATCAACAACATTGGTCACGGGGCCCGGGTACTTCTCGTCGAAAGGCAGGCCCGGGGGGAGAGATGATCCACAGGCGGCAGCAGAGTTTGAAGGCCGGCCGCTCGAGGAAGCCAACTTTGACAAAGACCTGATGGTAGGCAAGTTCAAAGCCCAGGATTTCTTCGGCGACGGTTCTTTCTACCTGCTCGAGGCTCCCGGGCATCAGCCGGAGCATATATGCGCTCTCGCCCGGACGACGCCGTCTTCGTCCCCCGAGGGAGCCACGTTTATGTTTCTGGGCGGCGACATTTGCCATTTCGCAGGTGTGTTCCGGCCGTCCGAGGAGACTCCGCTCCCGGATGGCATTCCCGCTTCGGCCATTGCTTTACGTAGAGACTGGGCGTCCAAGGCCGTGTGCCCATGCTCCCACTTTACCCCTCACCATCCCAACGCGTCCGATGAGAAATTGGGGCGAATCACGCCATGGTACGAGCTACCTCGTGGAGGGAAGCATCCTGTCTACACAGATATCGATCTGGCCACAGAGTCGGTTGCAAAGATGCGGGAGTTGGATATCAAGGACAACGTAATGGTTTGCATCGCCCACGACGCGAGTTTGCTGGACGTGTTGCCGGTGTTCAACAGGCAGCCAGATAAGGACATTAATGATTGGAAGACGAATGGTTGGAAGGCGACGACTTACTGGAGCTGGTTGAACGAAGTGTCTGTGGACGGTAAGACGCCACATCCTCCGGTCGTGGAGGGCTTTTGGAGGGACGGCAAGAAGTGGGACTATGCGGCATACCTGGAGACTCTCAATTGAGACTGTACGCTTTCAGGGTTGACCGGAGCCGCTGGTCTGGTAAAGAAGATTGCTACGAGCATCGAATACATGCTTTGTGATGACATTATTGAGCATTGAGAATGAGCCCTAAAGTATTGCAAAGGGCAAAAAGAGGTAACCCCGAAACTAGATCGCCGACAATTAGGCAAGCAGAGAAAATCTACATGTACTGTGGATACCGATGCTCAACCATAAACCTTCAAAATGGCTTGGTAATCCTCAACTACTCACTCTCCTCCGCCTTCTTCGCTTCCGCAGCGACATATTCGAAGGCCGTCATGTCGGGCTCACACGTGGTTCCAATCTCAGGCATCTTACCATCCTGGAAATACTCGCGGACAATGTTATCTACGCACTTCGAGGGATGGTTGGTGTATCCATGCTAGAAAAGAGCGGTCAACTTCCACTTTGCCACGCAGATCGTGGTTGAAAAGCACTTACACCAACGCCGTAGTGAATGACAGCTCGACTGTTTCGGAACCGCGCAGAAATCTCCCATGCCGTGTTCTCCGGGGTGGCCGGGTCCCAGTGACCGTTGATTATGAGGACCGGGAAGCTGGTCCTGACGTTCCTCAGGGCATTGAGGTCGATCTTCTCTGCGGCATCAAAACGCCAGCGAGAGCATTGTAGGCGCAGCCTGGCACTGGCATCACCGAAAGAGCTCCCCTCCCAGTGAGTTCGGTAGATGGAGTATAAATCGTCTACATTTTCGACGCGGAAGGACGAGTCTGCGCAGGCAATGCCCCAAACGCTAAACGTACCACCCTCGTTCCATTCTGACGGCAGTTGAGGAGGCGCTGGGGTAATGGCGCCAGTCCAATTCCCTGTCAAAGCGGCGTGGACTCTCGAGACGGCCAGTGGGTATTGCAGGGGCTTGTAGAGTTCTGCCAGCAGGGACATCTTGAAGAGAGACACAATGTCATCTTTCTCGTTTGTGGTGTCGTTTTTGTCGTTGATCTGCTCCTCGAGCAGGGTTTCAAGTGCCGCCATCAGACTGTCCCCCGTTGTGTCGCTGCCGGTAAAGTTGGCCAGTACGCAGGCTTCGGGACCGGCCTTGACACACTCGTCAAAGAGGTGGTGTAACGCGCGCTCCGTGTCTCTTTGTCCGGTTTTCCAGGTGGTGTCGGCATAGTCGTCCGCGATGAGATTGCTATCCAAGACGAGACGTCCCACGCGGTCGGGGAACATGGAGGCGAAGACTTGTCCGAGGACGGTGCCGTAGGAGACTCCCCAGTAATTCACCTTAGGGCCTTGGTCGAGAGCGTCGGCGATCGAAATCATGTCTCTGGCCACGAAAGGTGTGCCGACGAAGCGGCCGTACTTGGCTTGATCCCTGAAGCAAGCGTCCGCTGTTACCGCCCAGCCTTCCCAATCTATCGTCTTGATGCTGTTCCAGATATCGCCCTTTGGTAGCGTTTCGAAGTCACGTCGGGTGACGGAAGTCTGTCCAGCCGATGTTACGTTGCAGATGTATGGTATAGTTTTACCAGTGCCTCTGAGCATTCGTTAACCAAGAGAGCCGTTTAGGCGGGCATGTAACACAACAATATACTCACCGAGGATCGAATCCAATAATATCGTAGTTGCCTCCAACGATGCTACAATCACTGAGTTAGCAGACAGGAAGCAACTAGAATGATTCTGACGACGACCTACTCGCGCAACTTGAGACCCAGCCTGGCTACCGACTCGACGCCAGAACCTCCAGGTCCACCTGGATTCCACATCATGCTCCCCAAGTAAGGTTCTTTGTTTGCACTGGCCTTGATCAATTGGAGCTGAATAGTTTCGCCAGAGCTTAGACTGGTGTAATCTAAGGGAACCTCGAGTCTGGCGCACTGGAGCTTCTCGGGCAATGCATCTACCAGAGCGTTGCCTGCCTCCCCAAAATCCAAGTCGCACTCTGTCCATTGGATGGATGACTTGTTTGATGGCGCAGAAGAATTCTGACCGTCACTGCGTAAGGCGAGGTGTGCGTCATCAGGTAAGGTTAGGGCGTTGGCTGAAGTAAGAAGGAGAGGGCTGAGAAAGATGTTTTGCGGCTTCATGGTGAATGATTACAGAATGGCGATGGTTTGATGTTGTGTGAGCATACTCAGGAGACATCGTTCTCATCTTTGGCAACAGCTTGCAGTCTTATATGTGCGACGAAATGTGAGAAGCAGTTGTTGATAGTGATGGGATCTGCGTGGCTCGAGCACGTTGACTGCCTAGTGATAATCAATTCGAGTAAACAAGACAAATACAAGGTTCCAATCTCAAGGATCGAGGCTATGCGGCTGACCCGCCGGTCCGTGAGCTTGATTCGTCAAATAGTTGTAATATCTTATTCCATCGTTTCCGAATTGGCGCCTTGGCGACGAACAGCTGAGCCCGAGTGAGCCCGCAGAGGACGTCTCAAGTCTCAATGTGGCAAGTGAGTTGCATATGTGCTGAGCTTACATGCCAACCCAACTTCGCTTTCAGCCCTGTTTGTCTCACACTACGATGTGACAGCTTCGAACTCCATTGGGAAGAGTGGATGTTGTTGTATTGTCAGCAATCTTGACCTACGTAATTGTTCTGCCACGCTTTTACCCCTTTAGGGAAAAAGGGGTAGAGAGGTACAACAAGCAATATGCGGAGCGCCTGCTAGGCGGGATGGCGGGGTAAATCCACCACGCCATGATGAACATTATTAGCCTAGAGGCAGACAAATTTCCTCTTGCTTCATTGGAAAAAGAATTCAGTGTCTCGGGATGCCGTGTAGCCTTGGCGGCGCATCGTGTCCTGGTCGAAGAACCTTGTGTCTTGCTTTAGGATTTGAAATCCTTGGCCACTCCAATGACCATCTCCATCGACATCTACGCGTACTTTACTTGTCTAGAATATCCAGCAGCAGATCAAGGCAGTGCAACCGAATCCGTTTGGAAGGTTTCTCATTTTATCTATGTTAATTGCCGGCGTCCATCGTCATAGTGGCGGCGAAATTGATTACAAGGAAGCGATGTAAAATAACCAATGCCCCGCTGCTGCGAAGATACACGGCTCTCCGTGAACATAACTTATCGCATGGGCGAGTTTACAATAGTTAATTGATTCAGGTGAATACAATTTTAAAATTCTGAACCTCAATTTCCGACTTTAAATTTCCAATTGCTAGAGATGTCGAATCGCTAATACCAGACTTTACTACTATAAATCATAATCTGGCTTCCTGTGAAACCGAAGCTTGTTTACTTCTAATTTCCATTAATGAAAGAATCCATTTTCTTACGGTCATTATAAGCGTTCGTTTACGTATCACAGGGGTGATTGTTCGAGTCGAACCGTGGTGACGAAGGGTCAATTAACTGTATATTGATCTCTGCGTGAGGTGGAAAAGGTTAGACCGTCAGTTGAACGCTGATATAGAGACCCTCAGATGGCCCCTGCGCTGGCGCTGACTCGAGGTCGAATTGGGCTTCCAATCCGACAGACAATAAGAGACCCTAATTTTATCAAACCTTTTCTACCACTGCAACCAATTCCAGTCGCAACAATCCTGTATCGTGAAAATCAGGAGATGCTATTTCTGAAGCTTGTTATATAATTTGGCTTTGGGACTCGTAGTTTCAAATCTTTATATTGTTGTCTAGACGGAGAAAACTAATTGGAAGACAACTCCGAGATTGGCTGAAGTTTGCTTTGAATTCATTATATTGACACTCAATCAGAGTCAATGACTATAACATTTGAGTCTCTTCTTCTGCAGACCGGAAGGAAATTTGCATATTGTTCCACACGTGTAGGTCTGTCATCCCTCATCTTGTGCCGACAAAGATTTTATCGGGATTCTGAAAGGGAGAAACACCCTCATCCATGCTCTCATCATCACTATCGCTGTCACAATCTTTGCTGTCTTTGTTGATATCGCCGTCATCATCGTAACTGGGAGCTTCGTCCAGCATATCCGTATCAAAGTCCTCTGATTGCTCATTTTGAACTTGCTGGTCAGAAGAGACAACCTGCAGGTACTCCTTGGCCCACAGTGTCGGCCGATTCCCCGATTCCCCTGAGAGCTTCCACAGCATAAAACGTTGTAGACTTCCACTCAGAAGCCTGGAGACGGAATCCTTTGTGTACATGCCATCGAGACAACAAAGTTCTAGCACAACCAGAATGAGAACCACCTTCCACCATATTGATGTCCAGAAGGAAGTCGGCCAGATGAAGATCATTGTGAGTGCCTCCCCCACAGCAGCAATATGCCAACGACTGGGGAAGACATGATTCCAGAGAACCCGCGCGTCGTTTGCTAGATGTTCTAGAGGAGCCGGGAAAACACAAGTTCGCCAGTGCCTGGCGAGCTCGCAAGGGTCGAAATCTCGTCTTGGGTCGCTGAACCGAACTCTGTGCCGCAGCCTGTGTTCCCACTCTGGCAATAGCCTGCCTTGAGAGTCCCACGGTTTCAGTTCGCAAAAGGCTCTCCATCTGCCACAAACCTCCAGAGCAATTTCGTCACTCACGTCAAAGTATTCTTTATGCTTCTTTTCGCAGGCACAGGTCCATGATCGACGAAAGTTGGCCAACTCTGCGTGGACCAACCTCTCGGCAATTCTGTTCAAGAAGAATTTTGGCGCTATCGCACCTTGATGTTCGAAGAATTCCGGGTGCTTGCACTGGTTTTGAATACTTTTTCCACGCTCCGTTGGGTGGTCTTTGGTAATGCCGATTTTAAGCAGCTGGCTGCCTTCCCGCAGCTTGGTGACGAAAATATAAAGGTAACCCGGGAGATGGGCCTTGGACCCGGGGCCGGCCTTGATCAAATACTCGATGTTGCGGTCGATTTGAGGGCCGTTCAACTGCCTCGCATGCGTTGAAGGTGGCTCGCTCACACTCCGACCTGGCGCGATAGGCCTTTGACCTCGTCTCTCGGTTTCGGAGTGTAGCTTTGGGGAGGTGTGAGAGGTGTGAAATGACGGCCTAACCCGGGCCACGTCTCCAGGATCGTCCAAAGGAGGCTCATGATCGTCGGGTTTCTCAGATCGGGACGATCTCGCTGTTTTCGACAACGCTGCAGATGTTGACCTATTTCTGGGGACGGTTTTCTTTGACGGTGTGTCCACCTCGGATTCTTCAGGCCCACCAGAAGCTGGAGTCCAGCTGGGGTCTGCGACTTGATTCCCCGAAAGGAAATTGAATGAGGCTCGTCGGACTGGCTGATCAGGTGTCAACCCCCTCGTGGCCGGCGCTAAGGGTGATGATGCTGTGCTCGGCTGCGCTGCATTCACCGCCCTGGCTCTGCGCTTGGTAATCTTGAGCGGCGTGGAACTGTGCATCGAGGGAAGAGTGGAACTGTCTGGAGGACGAGAGTTTCTGTGGGGTGGAAGACCAAAATCTGGCATTTTCAAGAATTGTTCAGACAGCTGCGTTCAGCAGAGTTGAGATCAGCTAGGGAGGTGATCAGGATTTGTGAGCAAGTGGTTCAAAAGCCCACGCCACTGCATCCCCGGGTCTCTCACTGCTATAAATACAACCAACATCGGGTTGACCGCAATTCCTGAGAACGATTTCAGGATGTTCTCTCTCACTTAGGATATCGAGCTGTAAGCGCCCTTGTTGGTTGCTCATGCTGCGCCTCCTGAGTTCTGTCTGAGCATCCTTGCGCCTGCATCGGAAGCTTCCACATCAGGACCAACGAGGCAGAATCTCGCACCCAGAAGGGATTTTCTTGCGGTTTTCTCCACCCCAACAGCGACCAAGTTGGTGGCATTGCTGCAGTGCGCCATAGTCTGCGTGGGGGTCTCGGTCACAAGTTGATTACTGCTGCTGCGACTTTTCCGTCGGCTGTGCGTTGAAGAAAGAGAGGCCGCCAATTTCGACTAGGATACAGTGATAAGGGGTTAGATTCTGGGGGAAAATCCCAGCTGTTGAGGAGAAGGTTGGAAAGAATATCTTGAGTCTTGCGACTTACGTTGATAACGTGCAAACTCACTAGGTATTTGCATTCTAACTCGACGTTCGCTAAACTCCGAAGTCCTCAAAAGGGAGAACAGCTTCAAGACAGCGTCGATACAAGGGATTTAGCAACCTGTAACCTTTGAGAGATCATGCAAGGAAACCGTATCAAATAGGCAATTGAAAGACTGATCTGCTTGCGGCGGCAGCGACATGTTTTGGTTGGCGCCAACCAGCGTAGCACCAAGGATTGAGGAATCCAAAGAATCGGGTGGTTGACTGCGCTGGAGGCTGCTGCCTGATGAGTGCGTGAGGCGCCGGCTGGTTACCAATCCTATTCTTGCTTAAACCAAAGACTCGCGATGAGATCCCTGCGGGTTTAGTCATATTTGAATGAGGGCCTTACAGCTTAATGTAGACCTCTATTAAGAGGTGTTAGTTCATCAAGGAAAGGTTGAGTATTTCTAGCTGCGTCTCTTATTATCAACATGGGACGGGATGGCAAGATAAAAGGAGAAAAGATACGAGAACCCCGAATAGACTTTCCAGGTAATTTTCAATCAATTCAAGCCCAAACTCTCTACTCATGTCAGCTTATGGTTGGTCCGCAGGATCCATTTTTGCTCGGCAAGACGGGGCTCTCAATCTAGCGAAATAGCGACATCCGGGTCGACCCGGCCGGGGCACACTGCGACGTCGGTCTTCTCATTCTTGTCTCTCGTGTAGCTTCAAGAACCGTTTTGCGTGGACTCAACTGAATTGAACTCTGGCCGTAGATAAGTTGGCTTGAAATGACAAGGTTCAGAGCTATTGTCGGTGGTTATCTTGTGTCTTTGCATGCCGAACACGACATCCCATTGCTCACGTGACGCAGCGATGGTGACATCGCTTCTGAGGATGGCGACAGATGGCGAATACACCCGATCAACCCAGTTTCCGTCCAGAGCCCCCTCTTAACGTGTGACAGATGACAAATGGGTTTGGCCTGACTCGAATGCAAAGTTCATTCGTTTCTGGACTGTTGTCATACTTTAAATACTTTTGCACACGTTCATGTGATTGTGAAACAGCTTTGCCTAGTGAATGAATCCAGCCATTTCTTGGATTTCGCTGGTCTAAGCTTCGGGACACTCAGATACCATGGGCGGAGAACGGAAGATCAAGTCTGTTGCCATTATTGGCGCCGGCGCTGCAGGTAAAGTCCTCTCAAACCACGCGTGCTTCTGTGATACAACAATGCAAGCCACTGCAAGCCACCAAGCGAACATGTACTTGGGTCATTATTGTTGTAGAAATATATGACTGACTCACTTCTGGTAACATCTAGGTGCTGTCACGGCTGCAGCTTTTAAAGCGGAAGACTACTTTGAGCGAATCCAGGTATTCGAAAGAAGAGAGTCCGCTGGCGGAACATGGTACTGGGTTTCTTAATTTTCTTTCGGTCTTTACTATTTATTACATGAATGACTGACTTTGTTTTCCAGGATCTACGACCCAAGTCCATCTGAGCTGCCTCCACTCCAGCCCGGAAGCCTCCCGCCCGATGTTGATCCCGCAGTGGAGATCCCGGGCGACCTTCCCCAGGTCAAGCCACATAGTCAACGAGAACGATATTCACAGACTCCCATTTACCAGTCTTTAACGTAAGCGCAATCGAATATCTTGATACTGGTGAGAGATTTCCTCTAACGATACACCAAAGCACCAATGTCCCAGACATTGCAATGTCGTTTTCGGACTCAAGGTTCGCCTATGGGCCTTTTGCGCCGCACTGGATCCCGCGACAATACATTGAAAACTATTTCTCTTCGCATAAGACTGATTCTTCTCTGGTACTCAATACCACAGTCGAAGACGTGACAAGGATTCCGGCCAAGGACAGACCTGAGCAGTGGAGGTTGACTCTGCGCCAGTTCGATGCCGCGCGTAACGTCGATGTTTGGTGGCAGGAGGTGTTCGACGCCGTCGTTTTCGCCAACGGTCACTACTCAGTACCCTACGTATGCACTATTCTCCATCAAATTACGGTTCCGAAATTCGAATTGGAAGTGACTGACATGAATTCAGGTGCCTCATGTCAAGGGTCTAGACGAATACATCAAGAAGTTCCCAGGCCGAGTCGTACATTCCAAAACTTACCGCACCCCGCAACCGTACACCGGAAAGAAGATCCTCACCATTGGAAACTCTGCATCTGGACATGACGTGACAGAAGAGTTGGTAAAGACAGTTCGCACCCCTGTCTATCAATCCCGACGGTCCAAGTCCCGCTGGGATGGCGACGAGCCGCCTCCGGGCATCGCCTGGAAACCAATCATCAAGGAATTTCGCCTCGACGGGCGTATCATTTTCGAAGATGACTCGTATCTCGATGACGTTGATCACATCATCTACTGCACGGGCTACAAACCATCGTACCCATTCTGGAACTCGGAAGCGAACGGTGGACGGCCATTGTACGACTACAAGAACGGAAAACTGATCAAAACGTTCTGGCACACCTTCTTCCAGGACTTCCCGACGTTGGGTATTGTCGGTATGCCAAGAGTTTTGACCTTCAGGAGTTTCGAGTACCAGGCTATTGCGTTGGCAAGAGTGTTTTCCGGACGAGAGTCCGTTGCGCTGCCACCTGTTGAGGAGCAGGAGCGATGGGAGAGAGAGAGGGAAGAGCTTGTCAAAAAGGAAAGAAGAAACTTCCACGACATTGCCTGGGAGACTGGAGAAACTTTTGAGTGGCTCAACTGGCTGTTCCGTGTCGCTGGTCTTCCGACGCTCAGGGCCAAGGGACGGACGCCGCCTGTACTTTCCGAGGAGTTGATTTGGGCGGTCGAGCACTTGAGGAAGTATCCTGAACCTGGAAACCCAGATGAAGATGAAGGGAACCGGGGTGGAGCGCATAGTCTCGGGAACCCTCATGGTGAAAGTCGTAAGCAAGATGGGCAAGAACATAAAGGAGCGTTGAAGTTGGCACAAAGACCAAAGAAGGATCTTTTGGAGTTTATTTAGGCCGATTTCCCGACATATTAGATACAAGTAGTATGATAGAGGTTGTTCTTTTACTTTCTCCTTGAGAAATTACTGTGCCGAGAGAAGACGAGTTGTGTACCGTGTACATGCTTGGCTTTTTCGATGCTTCCATAACTTCAAGGATACTAAAACGACAAATATTCGCTATCTTGAGCAGAAGGAAAGAACACTCGGAAGTCAATCATCCCCATTTTCCAAGGCTTAAGAACGACCTTCGAAGTTCCAACTGACCGGTCAATAGGATTTGCCCTCTCACCTACGGTCCTTGCAACAACAAAGCGATGAATTTCTTAGTCAAGGAATGTAATTTTGAGGCTCATGCAATTCTGGAATGCGGTAGATGGGATAACGCGGAATAGTCCTCACACGCTGTGCGTCTTAGCGGGGTAGTGCGGGGTGTGCGCTTATCCCCCGGTTGCGGATCGGTTCAGCGCCATCGGTCAGTCTCTATTCACTAAAACTCGGATGTAACCCCACAGTCTCAATTGGTTTTGTGGCTCCGCCGAACACGGATGGCGAGTTGTTCCTCGTGAAGCGGGGAGAAATACTATTACATCTCTGTTCCATGCTTTCTGGGCCGTCGCTACTCGATCTCTTCACCTTAAATCAACATTTTCTTTCAGCACCAAGAGCAAAGATGACATCCGAGAATAGCAAACAACTGCGCGATGAGCTGTTTGAAGCTGGCCTTAAGAACCGACGGGAAGTCGTTGGAGAGGCTTATGTCGAGACTGCTATGCGTAACGGCTCGAGCGAGTTCGCCTATGCTCAGCAAGAGCTGATCACCGAGTGAGGATAGCAAAGTAACAAAATCAAGTCCAGTTCTAATCAAAGATCCATCAAAACAGGTGGGCTTGGGGAAACATCTGGTCACGTCCCGGCTTGGAACGCAAGCAGAGAAGCCTACTAAGTGAGTAGATTCGAGCGCCGCCGCAGTGCCTTCATGCCTGCTTGGACATGAGGTGGCATGGTCTGACACGTGCACCAGATATCGGTATGCTCATTGCTCTGAAAAGCTGGGCCGAGTTCGGGATTCATATTCGTGGCGCGATCCGGAATGGGTTAACAGAGCTTGAAATCCGTGAGGCGATCCTTCAGGCGACAGTTTATTGCGGTGCTCCAGCGGGTGTCCAGGCTATGAAAGTCGCTGATGAGGTCATCAAAGATATGATAGAGAAAGGGGAGCATCAAAGACAGTTGTCAGAGGTCTCGCCGAGCTACAAGAAGCCAGAGTAGATCGCAAAAAGCGATAATCGGATTGAACAATTGCGGCCCAGTATATGAAGATGAACAATCCTATTTAGCTGTCTACGGAAAACCAATCGGCGGGTTTAATGGGGGTTGAAGACCACAGTTCGTTGAGTTCGACAAGCATCGCATCAGCAACGGCAAACTGCTTTTTGACTTCGTGCAGAAGCTCAGCCACGGCCTGCCGTTGCCAATTTTGACTCGCTCTTGCCCCTGCTATTCTAAGGGGGAAGAGGAGCAAAAGAGGCGATAGACTAGAGGATCGAAGAGCTTTCCTTGTTGTCTGGAAGATGTTTTCGACATGTTTCGTGATCTCGTCTCGGCTGAGCACTGGTACTGCAACGGTCATCGCCTGCCATTGATGCACGTCATAGTCGTAGTTTCCGGAGAGATATATGCTTGTTGCCGCGTGGTAATTCATGGCCAAAAGCATCTCATCGTGTTGGGCAGATGAAGACGATGCCGCAAAACTCCACCCCTCAAGTGCATCGCGTAGATAGAAGCCTTCAGTTGCCAATTCCAGCGCCTCGGTTGATAGAACCTCGCCTTCAGGGTCAATGAAGTATTTCTCAATGAACAGGCCCGTACTATAGTGGTGTAGGTTAGTATTTCTTTTTCCTCCTTGATACAGGGCCGACGGAGTATCAGAATCTCAGCATTGGAACTCACCGTGCTCTAAGCCTGGAGCATAGAACGACCAGATTCAGGAGATCATCCAGAGAAGCGTGGTCCAGAGAAGCGTGATCCTTCATCGTTGCAGTTTGTGATAAGCTGCCTGTCAGTTTCATCCACTCTGGTGCTGCCAGGAAGCTGGACTGGTTGAAAATGATGCTTCTACAGACTTCAAAGGTGCGAGCCTGGATGAAGAAGTTTCGCATTGTTCCGGACATACATGCTGACGGTCCGCTGGCAATGAGGGCCTGAGATGTGCCGAACACCATGTGCTGTAGCCATTTCTGACCCGAGGCGTCTTGCATCAACTAATGTCAATGTCAACACAAAGCTTCTCCACAAGCCAAAAAGAAAAAAGAAAAAAAGATTAGGCGCATTTGAATATTATATGCCGAGATCCACGAACCTCGAATAAACCAAGGAAAAAGGTTGACCAGAGAATACTGTCCTTCCGAGCCATTGTGGAGTCTGAGACAGCCCCTCGGAGACGGGTGATGGACTGAAGATAATGTTCAAGTGCGAAACGCAGGCTTTTCTGGCAGCTCAACGCGCCGAGCATGTGTGCCTGCATAGCGCCCAAGGCCAGCATCGAGTCCAGCAGGTGATTGCGTGGGGCTCGTCCTGCTTGACCAGAAGTACTGATCAAGTCCTGGACGTCTGAGAGAAAGGATGGCTCACGACCGGTGAAACTATTCTTTCTTATGAACAAATCAAAGTAAAAGAGATAGCTGGCCGTCTGGTCTGGAAGCGGTGCGGCGGGGAACTGTGTGCTAGACGTTGCGAAAGATTTGGGTGTGAAGAGCTTCCCCTTGGTCAACCGGATTGTAGCTCCGTTCCTCGGAGCCGGCGGCGCCGGGAATGTGCATTCGATGCCGCGTTTCTGGCATTGGGCGCACGGTTTCGACCCGGTACACTTGAATCAGTCAGCACTGAGAAATTTCTTCTACCCCTTTCTAGAGAGGCCAAAGTTGCTCGCTGCGATAGAATTGAGAGTAAGTCCAGGGTGGGTTTGTCGTACCTTCGAGTGGCTTGCGGCGCATGGCGTGCAACGGGAACGTCTAGTACGACGATCGAAAGGTCCAAGTTGCATTGCTACTTAACCACGTAATCTGTGAATGATATGGCAATTTCCTTCTCTTCAGATTCGTTCCTGTTCACCGCGGAGATTGTGAGAGCAGTCATCATAGTGTGTATGTGTTCGAAGTCTTCACGCAAGCTGCATGTGTGTATGATGTTTAGAGCGCCGGGGAGATGAGTCTGAGAGTGGATCAGAGCCCTGAAGGCACCAAACCCAAAGCGGAAGCAATTGAGCGACGCTAGCCGTAAAACCCCAATAGAACAGGGTATTTTGGCCAATTACATAACAGCTGATGTCTTGCCTGAGATGGTGCTGGGGAAGATTAGAGCCACAGTCTCGAAGTGTCTTCAAGGTCCCGACTCAAGCCATGGGATGCGCAGCTTCTCTTTTGCTCTCTCTATCCACATTGCCCAGCCTACTCACACTTATCTGAAATGGGCAGCAACCACGCGAGAGGTCTTTCGTGTGTAATTTCGGGTACGGCCAGGGGACGATAGATCAGTATAAGATGCAGCTATTTTCTCGTTCTGTTTCATCTCCTTTCACTCAGTCAAGCTGCATCTTTCTTGATCATTATATCTCACACTTACTACACCTCACTTAAACAATTATTGAAAGTCTTCAACTCGAACTCTCGATATCATGATTCCAGCGTTGATCATATGCGCTCTCGCCTCGGCGACCCAGGCTGTTCTCGTCTCTGGCCCGACTGGACCATACGCGGTTTCCATGTCAGTGCAAGACCTCACCGATAATACTCGACTCGATCCTTACGCTCCGGTCAACAACACGCACTTCCGACGACTTATGACGTCCACCTTCATGCCCGTTGACAAACTGAAGAGCTCCTGCGAGGGTTACGAAAGGGTGCCTTACATGACCCCCCTCGTGGCTCAGGCTTACGACCAGCTGGGCGTCGCCGTTGGCCTATCCAATGGTAGCTTCTCTTCGTTTGAGATGGAGTTCTGTCAGCCTAGAGCTCGTTCATGCAAGCGAACCCGCTCGAGTTTTCCCCTTGTGCTCTTTTCTCCTGGCTCGGGCAATCCGCGCCTCCTTTACGGTGCCATGGCTCGCGAAGTGGCTAGTCATGGCTTTGCCGTCGTTACAATCGATCATCCTTACGATCCATCTTTTGTCGAGTTTCCTGACGGAACTGTTTATCGTGCGGCTGACTTGGACGCGGATAATACTACGCAGTTGGAATCTCTCACCCAGGTTAGTTGCAATTAAGGAACAATCTCTGGCTCATGACAGAGCTTGAGCTAACACAAACTCAGGTTCGAGCTGATGATGTCTCTTTTGTGCTCTCTCATCTTCACAAGAACCCTACTGATGGCGTCAAACTCAACCACACCATAATGTTCGGCCACTCCCTGGGAGGCGCCACCGCCGCAGCGGCAATGTTACAAGATTCGCGCATTCTGGGCGGCATCAACTTGGACGGCAAGCTCATGGGCCCCGCACTCAACGCAGGCCTCAACCGTCCATTCACCCTTGTCGGCAGGCCCGGGCACTCTGACGAAGATCCGACCTGGAGCGTCTTCTTCGCTGCTCTGAGAGGCTCCAAAGCTCTGATGACCGTTAGTAACACCACGCATGGGACGTTTACGGATTTCCCTAACCTCGTCTCTTCATTGAACATTACTCTACCCGAGGCAGCACGCTCTCTGTTAGATAGCCAGCTTGGTAGTCTGGAGTTTGGGAGGATTGGAAAAGTGGTAGCTGGAGTTGTTGGGGCTTTCGCCGATCTGGTGTTGCACAAGCGAGCCAAGTCTGTCTTCACTAAAGCCGGCGACCCTGCTTTTCCGGAGGTTGTGGTAACTAGCATCGACGTTTGATTTCCATCCGTCTTTTGGCACTTTCTCCTAAGATAGAGTAGTCAACACATAAGGGCCAAGGGGTATTTTAGTGTCAGGTGCCTGGCCTGACAGTCTGACTAAGGTGGTCCGCTGCCTGCTATTATAAAAGGGGTCAAGGGCACATATTAGAGAGGGCAGATTGATCGTTCGTCAATACATATATTTATCTTTGGCTAGTCCTCGATACGTCTCTCATTTCTCGCCGACGACCCTGACATTATGACTGTGATGGCTGTAAATAGTTGTCTCTCTACATGTACTTATTCATCGCCCAGTATAAAAATTGGAAACAAAGACACCGGAAGATATAGTTCATCTTTTACTTACTATGTATCTTAGTTTAATGTGCCGTACATTTGCATTCTAATTCTTCACAAACCTTGCGCCTTGATAATACCATGGAGAAAGGCACCAGCGAATGCTATCATTGTTGCAGGTACGTTCCCATCACACACAAGCCAGTATTTTACCCAGCCATCTCGGGCGATCTCTCCAGCATGCGATGCATCAGCTCGAGTCCTTCTGTGCTGAATTTCTCCTCTTAAAGCCTCTCCAAAGCTGTCTCGAGCCTCTCGATCTACATCGAAGCCGGATTTCCGAAAATTTCCTCCCATGTCCTTCATTTAGAGCTTGAGAAAGATCAGATAAATGGGACAAGAAATTCGAACATAACAGTCAAACAATACTGTCCGTCGGTTTCTTTGTCGTCGATGTCTCCCCTCTACCCTTATCTGGCGTTTGGCGTTTGGCGTTTGAGCAAGTTCAGAGCAACGATAGCCGCAGTGAATGTTCCGTGCTTGGCGCCCAGGGCTGCAAGATCCCATAGGCTTGCTGCTCCAGAATCCTCGGAAATTCAGTGGGCTTACCCCAGCGGCTCTAGCGTTTCTGCCTGCAGACATTGTTGAGAAGTCAAGATTGACATTTGACTTTCGTTGTGTACTGACAGGAGGCAAGGAGCCCTCGGGATTCGACTCCCGACCAGACTCCTCTACAAGATGTACCCGCAGTCTTTTTTTCGAAACATTATCATTCAAGAGATTCAAGCAATGCCCCAAACTAAACGATATTGATCGCATATAATATGATGTCTACTCCAGTGCCGATAGATCAGTTTCCCAGTTGGAAGGTAATAAATGGCTGCATTAGGCATCAAATACTAGTAGTCTGTCTATTATAAAGCTTCCATCTCAAGGTGTATCCAGTAGCTCCATGCCATCACCCAAGCACATATTAACAAAAACACAACGCTTAACCCATGAAACATAGAACGAGAGGTAAGGGCAATTAAGCCTCTTCTGTCCAAACCTTTGATAGACTTTTGCGGAAAGATCGATCAAGCTTAACATCCCATCCAGCAAGTAGAGCAGCTAGACCCTGGTGAAGGAACCTGCGACTCCCTCTTCTTGGTTTGACGGCATTTCCTCGGGAAGAGGCTGTTCCTCAAACGCTGATGGATCTTCTTGTAGTGCTCTTTCTGTTTTCCAAAGTCAATGCTTGGTTCCAATGAGGTTCCGAATGAAGTGGATTGACGCACCATATTGTCCTTGCGGCTGAAGATGCGATCGCAATCGGGATGCATGCACCTCACAGCAGGCTTATGACAGCCCATGTGCCGTTGAAAGTCCTTGCGGGTCGCGAAGCCGACACCCGCCTTCTGGCATCTCTTTTCGGTGCAGAAAAAGTATTTCGAGTGGCCGCGGAAGTGCTTTCTGAGATCGCACGCGCGCAGGAAAACGCGAGAGGAGCAGCAGCCCGAATACCGGCAGCGCCAGTTGCCGGCGTCGTCGAGATAGCCCATCTGGTGGAGATCTGCCGGGCACCAGCTCTCAGACTGCACCTCATTTGGGGGCGATTGTGGTGAGACTGGTCCGCTGCTGGTGCTTGGGGGTGATGCGAAATCTAAGGCTTCGCTTGGGATGGATGAGAAGTCTGAGCGGGGAGAGGATGCAGTGAAGGAGGTGTTGATGGTGGAATGCTCGGTGTCCAAGGACAGAGAAGAAACATTATCTATGAGAGGCATTGGGGTTTGATATTGCGGAAATGAGTATGGATAGAAGAAGGTTTCGGTGCCCTCTGACGCGGGGAAGGGAATGAATTGAGGGTCGAATGTGTACGTCGGGCTATTGCCCTCGACACTGGGGAAGAAGGTGTAAGATGTTTCCTCGAGATAGGAATCCATGACGCCTTGTACCTCGCAGACAAAGACTTGATTGTTGAAGTAGACAAGATTTGATTGCGAGTGTTTGATGCTTTTGCGAAATATCGTGATGTGAGCTTGAGAAACAGAAGAACCGAGCTTAGCGAGAACTGGATCGACGACGATGTTTATGTATCTCAAGATCCCATATTCTCTAGGTTTTCAAATCACCAGTGCACGCCTCATGTAAGTCATATAAACACGGCGGTATAGCTCGATTCGGGATGCAACATCGGCAGCCCCAGACGAGGGGTGCTGTTTGGCGCATTCTTCCGTCCAAGACGGACGATGGCGTAAGCGGCCTTGCGGCGGTGGAATCATGAGATGGGAAAGTGAGAGAGAGAGGCGGCAAGGCCCCTAGTCGGCAATTGCATTAGACTTTGACAACCTCAACGAATCTATCCCGATTTAGGAACAAGCGGCCGACTGTTTCAATTGTCAGCCATTTGACATCGGCGTTAGACAGCGTTCCTGAGTGTTCTTGCCAAGGATCTCGTGGCACGAACAGTTGGGGAAATGAGTGGGGGTTGGCGGAAGAGGTGTGCATCCGCGAGAATGCGATTCGCTAGTCAGCCATTGTGGAAGACAGGTTACAGCGTCAGATCGCCTGAAGATCACGAAGAGCACAGCCGCGTTGACCAGGGGGGCGGGACACGTAGAGGTTGTCGAACCTATATGCGCAGAGTTGTGTCCGGTCGGGACGTGATGCCACGGTCTTTCATCAGCGCTGACTGACCTTAGCAGAGAGCATTAATCGATAAATGATTCCTAATTTTGTCGACAACTGGCTGGGGGATGCTGCCATGCCGCGTTGATCTGCGGGGGGGTTCAGCCGCTGTTATATCTGGATCCCCTTAACTCTGACTTCTCGAGTTGATTGCGATTGGCTCTTGCGATTCTGTCAACGTAAAACTCTAAAGTCCAGGACGCACAGAGTGTTCCGAGATGGCTTCTGGGTAGCCAATCGGTATCCAGCATTTTTTGACAACTCGCTTGTCTCTGGGATAGCCCTATGGAGCTCTACAGTTTCCGAGTTGACAGCTCGATTACAACGCAAGCCCGCCAGCCAACTTGCCAAGCAGCAAATATGGTACCCCAATCCAGACCCTTCTCACCCCCCGGCCTCTTTTGACACTTGAACGCCAATCCTGTAAGGCTGGACGACAAGCCGTCAACGACTCTATGCGGATAATAGTGGGGTTCTCCCTCGCTTCGTGAAATGCGATTCGCTCATGAGAATCGCCCTCAGCCACCAACGCTGCATCAGTCGAGACGTCTGACGGCACCTCTTCCTCCCCTACCTCCCGACTGGATCTTCTTACTTCCTTGTTGTGATCGACGTGGCTCATCAAAATCACATTGTCGATGATCTAGGCCCCCCTTCGAAACGGGCCATTCTTACCATAGAACAATGCAATCATGACAAGGGCGGCTACGGCGTCTGGCCCATCCGCGCCGACGACAACACCCACGTAGGTCTCCTGGTACGATCACAGTTGCCGGATCGCGGATCATCAGCAATCGTGGAGGCCTCTTCTCTGGAAAACCTGATTGGACTTTTCTCCATGTTTTGAAAGCTGCTTCCATCGGAGGCAGTAAATCTGCTTCCCCAGGGAAGGTTTCGACGATCATGGTTTCAAGCACCATTTTGCAGTATGAGCACTCATTTCCGGTGCTTTTTTGGCCGTGTCTAACGTTTATGTTCTCCGGGCCTTTGTTTACCTGCGTCTCTGCCAAGGTAGTGTCTCACTACAGCACCTGTCTCATACCCTGGGGATGGAAACTGTGACGGAATATGGCCTGGTATTAGCCCAAACGAAGACGTCTGCCACGTGTATTCTCACGTGACCCTCGCTATCATGCATTACATAGACTTGACATGTTCTTTTGTTCACTTTGGTTTAAAACAAGCCAATGCCCATTGCTGTGCGCTCTAAGTCGTGACAGAAACAGGTGCCAAGCAGTATAGTTTTAACAGGAGCCTAAGTTGACGCGAAGACAAAGCCGTTTGTCTTGAAGAGCTGCAAAGCACTCAAGAATTAAAACTCGATAGAATTATCAGTAGGCAGAGTATTCCGGGTGGAAGGCAGAATCCGACGATTCGGTGCACTAGTAGATCTCACCTTGGCTCACCTGCGACAACGTTTGAAAGGGGAAGTCAAACTGAACGTAGATCTTCAGATTAGGTTACGCAGTAAAACGATGGAAGCCAGCCATGCAGTGTCAAATCGTAAATGAACCCAGGGGAATGGCAAAGTTTAAGTCATTCTTGAGTGTAAATCCACAAAGCGCCTTTTCAGAGGACATTAGTGTTGCGAAAGTGATCCTGTGACCAGAGCCGGTGGGAAGAGACGGCTTGAAGCATGATGCGACGTGACAGTCAATTGCAAGGCTCCTGTGTCATTGAAGCGTGACTCTAGGAAACCTGCTATTGAGTCCCGTGGATTCAACCAGTTGACCAATCAATTTTTGGCTTGTGCATCGAAATGCGCAGGATCGTTCAGAAGAAAGCTGGAGTAATTCGTCATAATAAAGGAGACCACCTTGGCTCTGATTTCATATGCTTCATCTCAGCTAGAGGACTCCCTTTGGAATGTCAGTAAGAACAGGGGATCGAAACGGAAAATAGCGGATGCGGAAAGATGTTGTCGAAAGAGACGGGATCGGTATAACACACGTGGAAACCGAGAACTCTGGCTAGACGAAAATTCAATTAGGTTTGGTTAATTCTGATAGCCTTCTAAATACCCGATCTTGACTCGCAAGCTATCGCTAGTACTAGGATATGTTGATCTTGTAGTTGAGTGATTACCTTAAATTAGTCTTATATTTGACAGGTATGATTAATAGTCTCCACGCTGAAGCCAACGTTGTTTGACAGCTACGAGCTCACGTATCCCCACCAAGGATGGTGCTCATGTCAAGCTTTGAAACACACGCCAGCCAGGTCTCGGCTAGAAATCGAATGCCTGTCCCAATACTGGTGATTTCAATGACCAATGACAAGCGCTGCTAGGCCAGCCACCGGTTCAACGAAGGAGCCGGCCCAAGGATGTGGGGTTCAAACCTGGAAGCAAATAGCTGCGCGATTCATGGTAACTGTGTAGATATACAAACAACCTATTTTATAATGCTGCCCTTACGTCAAAGTTTCAAGGCATCGTTTTCTTCGTGACATATTCGCCCTTGCTCGTGCCCCTGTAAACCAATCCGCTTTCTTCCACCCACATACTTGCTCTCTTCATCCCTGCTCAGTCTCCTACCTTGATACAAGTAACCCAAAAAGGAACAAATGAGAATTTTAGATGAATTGTGGTGGGTAAAGCTGCGTAATTCGAAGTTTGGCGTCATTCATTGACAAGGTATGTCGGCCATGTATCCCCCGAGCCCTACATTAAAGCACTCAATGTTTGATATCATGGCGCTGCATGGCCGCCACCGCCTCAATGTTGTCTTAAACCCTTTAAAGCTCTTTGAGTTTTGTCTTTACTAACATAACAATGCTGAGTGCGCATGAGCAGCGTATTTAAGCACCACCATCTAGGAGGCGTGCCGGAGTAATCACACAAGGAGCACTAATATATCGATCCCAAGGTCATCCTTGGGTCCCAAAAAGTAAACAGTATTTAGAAAATGGAGCTTACGGACAGTCTATGTTCTACTCCGCTATTGTAAAGGGGCTGGCCGACGCACACGGGCGGGAAGTGTCAACCAGCACACTTGCCCAATGGGATGGTTGCATTTCAGCACGGAAGCAACCGGGGCGTTGGTCACGCGTAACAGCTGTATACACAAGGAGACAGGTCACAGGCCGGAAGATATATGTACGGAAAATTGTATCCAGTATTTCAACAATAAGCATCGGGCCTGGTAGCCGAGGGGTCCTGAACGTCCTGAAGACTTGACTAGTTGATGAAGCTCTCGTACTGCATCAAGCCTCTGACATTCGATCCTCGGTCGGTGTGGAAAACCGCGAACCCGAATATCGAAATGCACGTCGAGGTCGTGTTGTCGGGACTGAAGAGGGACGGGAAAGCCTAACTGACGTTCGTCTTCACTGGGACCGGCACGTACACAAACGACCTGACGAATCAGTTCCAAGGCTAATGGAATGTGGTTTCGTTATCGAGGGAGATTGGACCTCACCATAAACGAGAGTGATGAGTTGATTGAAGCGGTGTGGAGGAACTTGTGAAATTGATCTACACAAGCGTGCCATAGCTGTAGCAAAATCAAAACATATAAATGTGCCGAAGTTGGTTGCACACTTAAGTAAGGACATATTTCTGCATGATCCAGCCACGATACTCATATAAATGTGGTACTGAAGCTAGAGGTACATGAACCATCGCCAACGATTACAAAATTAGGAAGAAACATCGCGTTGGGCAGATGAGAAGCGAACCCGTAGTCCTAGAAACGCTCAAACTAGACTTCCTCTAACCACCTCAAGTTTGAGTAAGACTTGGCCATCGACGCTGCCTTGCGTTGCTTCTTTACAGTGCCCATTACTTTGAATAGCAACTTGAAACAAGACCACTTGTTCAGGATAGCATTGGATGATTCATAAGGCTTGTCGCACTATCTCGGTCTCGACGGTGCCCGCTGTCCAAGCACAAGGTCCGTTGAGGTTTGGACGGCAGCAACTTACACTGTTATTTCTGCAAGTCGAGATTTTAGAGGCGAGCCATAAAACAGCCAATTTGGCAAATACTGCAGGATAGATACTTGTTGTCGAAGAAAGCCATAACATTGAAAATTTGTCAACAAGCACTGCAGTCTGCCTTGGCTTTCTTATCTTGAGACTCTTTGGCGTATAGAGTTCATTCTGTGTCAAACACGAGCTTGCTGGTCCTTCGCGCCCGGTCCATAGAAAGCGGTCCCCGAAATGGCAAAGGTCCATTTGGACTCCTATCTTCCTACGTCAACACCCAGCCTACGTTTTCGGACAGGTGACGTCGTTCAGTGTGGGCAGCTTATCACTACCCGCGAGGCCCGCGAGTTAATTCCTTGATGGGCACCTCCAATTGTACCCGTAAGATACAGACTTTTCCCACGGCTCCACTGCCAGTATCCACCGGTGTGCGTACCGGTGGGCTCCCGGGGCGTTCACAGGCCCCTCCGAGGTCTCTCGGTCTATCATTTGGCGGATCCGATCTGAGACGAGACGACAACGGGCGGCATTGAGTCGGTGCTACGGTGGAGACTTGCGTCCCTGGAAATAACCGTTGGGTACGTCATAGGTATGTGGAGATGGAAAAACAAGTGGTTCTGGTGTATGAGGGTGCCCCGCGCTCGGTGAAAGAGGGGTCTCACCTGGCCTCACCGAAGACTCTGCCAACCCTCCTCAAGGACCTTGACTTGGGGATGATGAAAGATTATGTGCCCTCGGACATCAGAGAGAGTTGGAGGGGAGCTCCCCCAGACATAACGGTAGAGACTAACTGTGACCGAATGAAAGCAAAACTACAAACTCAGCCGTAACCATCTCTTTGTCCTCGTCTCGACGCGCAAAGATCCGGCAAAAGCAGCCATCCGGGACCAGCCGTCGCCAGCCGGGGCCCAGAATCCACTCCCCATTGCGATTCAGATTCCTGAGTAAGCCCGAACTGCCGCAGAAATGCGCTTTATGGCTCATCCCACTATAGGTAACACCACCAACTCATCCTGACGGACCCTTCTCCCGTCCCGCTCCTCGCCTTCCATGTCCTTGACCCGCGGTCATACAAGTAGCAGAGTTCAAAGATCAACAGTCTCGTTCCTCCGCTTCTTCTCCTCGTACTCATCCTCCACCTCACGTTCCTTCTCACCACTCACCACCACCACCACTCATCCCCTCACCATCACCTCGTCCCGCTCATCACCCACCACTACCACCACCACCACCACCACCACCCCGCCAATCCCAAGCTCCCTCCTTCTCACCCGCCGCAACATCAACATGTCCTCGTCAGGCGTCTCCCTCGTCGAGCAGGCCAAAAAGGCCGCCGCCTACCGCGCCGTCGACGAACACCTCGACGCCTCAGCCCGCTTCGTCGGCATCGGCTCCGGCAGCACGGTCGTCTACGTCGTCGACGCCATCGCCGCAAAGGGCCCCGCCTTCTACGGTGACATGACCTTCTTCCCCACGGGAAGCCAGTCCAAGGGCCTCATCCGCGCCGCGGGACTGCGCCTCTGCAACCTCGACGACAGGCCGCTGGGCCCGGACGGCAAGCTTGTGGCCATTGACGTCGCGTTTGACGGCGCCGACGAGGTCGACGCCGATCTCAACTGCATCAAGGGCGGCGGCGCGTGTCTTTTCCAGGAGAAGCTCGTTGCGATCGCGGCCAAGAAGTTTGTCGTAGTCGCAGGTGCGTTTTCTTTTTCTTTTCTTTTTTTACCCTTGTTCTTGTCATCATCCTCGTAGCGTAAAAACTCTCAGAAACTCAAAATGAGCTGACACCGATTCCCCCCCTTCCCAGACTACCGCAAGCTCTCATCGAGACTGCTCACAAACTGGAAGGCCATCCCCATTGAGGTCCTCCCCATGTCCGCCCCAGACGTCCTGGACAGACTGACGGCCCTCGGCGCCGTAAAGCCCGCTGTGCGGCCCGGCGCCCCCGGCAAGGCCGGCGAGGTCGTCACCGACAACGGCATGTGGCTCATTGACGCGCCGTTCCCGCAGCTTCTCCTGCCCTCCGACGTCACAGACGGCGGTGCCCGCAACGCGAGCGGCGCGTGGGAGGTCTCGGCGCTGGCCAAGGAGCTGCTGCTGATCCCGGGTATCGTCGAGATTGGCATCTTCCACGGCCTCAATGGCGTCGAGGCCGCGGCGGCGGGCAAGGTTGGCCTGGCGCAGAAGCCGGTGGCTGCGTACTTTGGTATGGAGGACGGTAGCGTCAAGGTTACCGGCAGCTCATAAGACGGCTGAAGTGGCGAGGAGGCGTTTGGCATTTTTTATAGCGAGAGTGAAATACCTAGAAAAGTTGGTTTGTTTTGTTTGCAAAGGAACAGCAAGATCATCTTGTGATGCGGGTGACTGAGTTGGTCTTCAAAGATTTAATGCGTGTTTTGTTTGAAGAAAAGATTGACAAGCCAAGAGGTGATTGCACTGCTCGGGAAGTACAACCGCCAAGCTGGTGGACCGTCCGACAGTTCCTTTTGCTTTACTCATAACAGCTTACCGCATCATATAGGTAACTGCCTCAGGGTCAAAGGGTTTAGTCGTCTTGCTAGGATGAATTATATATTACTATAAACATTACTCTCAGCTAATTGGTTGAAAGAAAGCGACCGGGGAAAGTTATTGACAACACGTTTACCACACAAACCCTCCACTTCAAGCATCAAGAACCTTCCACCCTCCGGCCAAGAGGTTCGTATAAATCCTCAGTGGGTCGTACTTGGCGCGAATCGCCTTGAGCCTCGCCAAGTTCGCCGCCGGGTAATTCTGGAAGATCTTCTGCCCCTGTCCCGCATCATTCAAGTACAGATAACCGCCCGCGACGCCCTTGGCCACCAGCCCGGCCTCAATCTCCGCCGTGACGCTGTCGGCAAAGGCCTTTGTCGCGGCATCGTCTTTGGCGTCTTGCCACGTCAGGTTCTCGACAACCCAAAAGTACGGCGCCTTGGACGGGTCCACGCCCTGGGGGTTGCCACCTTTGGCGACGCCCTGCTGGATGAACTCCTTGGTGATGGGCTGGAAGGTGATCGAAGCAGAGAGGCCGGCGATGCTGGTGAGATTGGCGCTGGTGGCTGCGAGGAAGGTGTCGTGGACATAGTCGACTGCGTCGCGGTTGACTACCAGAGACATGACGCGGAACCTTGAGGAGTCGGTCAGTAAGTTCAGAGTCCAGAAGACGACAAATCGAAGGCCGGGAAATACTCACTCTTGTCGGAGACCGGTCGGTTGAAGCGCGTCAACGGCACTCACATACTCGGCAAGAGGCTGCAGGGCGTAGGAATCGGCCACGGGCGCCAATACAGGAGACGTAAAGTTCTCAAACGCCGTCAATGGCGCGGTCTCGGAGTCGTAGAACCGCGCAGCCGCGTACGCGGTGATGTTATTCGAAGGGTAGGTGAGAATGGTGGGGATGATGGCGGCTTTACCGTCCGCGGAACCGTACTTTCCAAAGTTGTAGACGGCATCGAGGTACTTGGGGCTGTCCGCCTGCGCGTATTGCGAGATGCCGACCCACACCCGTGGCGACGCGAAGGTCTGGAGATCGAAGCGGGTGACGAGGGCAAAGGAGTTGCCGCCACCCTTGAGGGCCCAGAAGAGGTCCGAGTAGGCATTGGTGGCGGTGGCCTCGACGACGAGGCCGCTAGAGAGCACGGCCTGGTATCGGACGACGTTGTCGGCGGCGAAGCCGTACTGGTTTGAGTAGAAGGAGATCCCACCCCCGAGAAGCAGACCCGGGACGCCGACGCCGCCGATGCGGCCTCCGACGACGGCTAGGCCTGAGGGCGCGAGGTAGGAGTAGACGTCTCTCCACCTGTGACCGGCGCCCACAGATACAGTGGTCTTGTCGTCAGAGAGGGCCAAGGTAGTGAGATTGGACGTCGACAGTAGGACGCCGGACGAGCCGATGCTGTTGTATCCCACGACCGGCATGTGGCCGCCGCTGCGGACGGCGAATTTGGTCAAGCTCAGGGTCAGCGTGGTGACGGCGAAGGACACCTGCTGGGCATTCTGCGGGACAAAGACACAAGCTGGCGTGTTGTACTCCGTCGCAGACCAGTATTGCGTCTGCGTCTCGTACGTGTACCCGTCGGAGCCGGAGAAGAAGGTTTGCGTAGGGTAACGAAAGCTGAGCAGTCCGCAGGCGATCTTCTCGGAACCTAGAAGGCTGGAAGCAACGGCCGAGGTGGTGGCGGCGTCGACGACAACATCCTCAGCTGCAACAGCGAGGGGACTTGCGACAACAGCCAACAGGCTGGCGACAATGGATGAGACACGAACCATGGTTGTTGTTGGCTAGCTTCCCAGTAGAATCAGAGAAGCGACAAGCCACGACGAAACCTGAACGAGGTCTGGATGCAGGAGGAAAGTCAAGCATCTTTCTATCGCGGAATTCCGGGTTTCAAACCCAGGTTCGTGGCAAAGGAAATATCTTCAATTGGGAGGATTTAACCCCCAGGGGTTCCCATGAACCTGCAGAATATCGTTAGCGAAGGATGGAGGGGATCATGCAGGTTGGTTGATGTTTGCCATCGAGTGCAGTAGTGCTCCTTCTCATTGGCAGGTCGGCAGCAACCTCGCAGACGCGAGATGAGGTGTTGCCGTTGGTGGCGAGTCCCCCGTCGGTATCCTTGTTACACCCCACGTCGTCCGAGTCCCGAGTTGGGCTAGCCTGTCCGTTGGAACGAGTGTGAAAGAGAAAAAGATATTGCCTCGCTTGCATATCGCAAAACTTGCCGGTATACCCGCAAGTTGAGTGATGAGAATCCTTCTGATCATTGTGTCAGTCAGCTCGCATGGACAGGATGCGTCCGGGCTCTCGGTGCAGCGCCCCTTTTCCAGTAGGTCGGTGAGAGGGGAAGGGGGAGGGCTAACAAGAACGACCAACAAAGAGGAAAAAGCAATGTGAATGCGTTCTTTTAATGCACCCGTGTGGCCACTTCGATGATGCGGTGTCGCCGTCCAACTTCTCCGCAAACCAACGATCAATTCAGAGAAGCAAATCGCCCCGTCCTGACGACGTCGAACGATTCGCAATATGGCGACTTCGGTGCTCGGCTATGCTGAGATGATGGTAAGAAAGCAACCGACCCGCCCCCGCCGCCTCGGAGTCCGGCCCGGCCGGGGCAATGTCTCCGTTTGGTTGATCTCTGATCCGTGCCTCGGTCGTAATTGTCGCATTGGCCATGCTACATTGCTCCATTATTTCTTGGCTGACACGATCTCATGTCTGACAGATACTCATCTGGGTCATGTGGGGAGCCGCCTTTGGGATGACCGTCTTTCGAGGCAGCTTCCAATGGATCCTTCAGCGGCGCCTGTTCGTGGATGACTACTTGATTATCGCGGGACTCGTCACTCTGACGGCCTTGACCGCAGTCATCACCCGCATGCTGCCGCAATTCTACCTCGCCGGCGAGTATACCAAGGCGGTTGCCAAGGATCCTCTGACACCGTTGCCTCTCGCGCCCGAGGAGTTTGTCGGCAGGACAATTGCATCTCTCAAGTTGATGTTCTGTCAGATGCTGTTGTTCTGGACGACACTCTGGGCCGGTACGTCTATTCCTTCCTCGAGGGCACAACTAGAGGCGGCGGTGACTAAAGCTAATCGAACTTGCGCGGTTATTAGCAAAGTTCTCCATTCTCTTCTTCGTGCGAAGGCTTGTCAACGGACTGCCCAAATACATTCGCGCCTGGTGGGTGTGTTTTTCTGCAGTCTTGGTGTTGTATCTGGCTTGCATGTTCTCGAACTTCTTGACATGCACGCCGTTGACTAAGTATTGGAGTGCGAGTACGTCTTCTCGAACCTGAGACTGTAGGATGAATAGCTGATGCTGCAAAACCAGCCGGGTGCAGTGCGCCTGAGGACTTGGTACGAGCAGATGCGTCCATCAAGTTCGCGACCAGCGCAGATGTTGCGGCAGATATCTTCAGTACGTGTCGTTTCCGTCGCCACAGGCGGCACATACTCCTTATCCGACTAACACAATGTTCACAGTCATGATCCTGCCTCTCAACCTCTTGCGCAAGCTCAGCACCTCCCCGTCTCACAAATTCGGACTGGCCATCCTCTTTTCCCTCGGCGGCATCATCATAGCCTTCGCCATCGCGCGGCTCGCACAGGTGATAAAAGCCACAGGCGACGCAACAAAGGACCCGACGACCGTCGCTAATGGGCCAGTGCTCCTGAGCATGTGGAGCCACATCGAGTCGTCCGTCAGCATCATCGTCGCCACGCTGCCGGCCTTTCGCTTCCTCCTCAGCAAGAACAGGAACGCGACGAGGAAGACGACGGCAAAGTACGTGGGTCCTACGATTGGGGGCTCGGGTGGCATGTCGCTGCGGTCGAGGAAGTGGCAGAAGGGTGCGGTACGGCTGGAAGGCGAGAGCGACGGCTGTGGCTCCTCGGCGCAGGGTAGCGAGACAGAGCTGCAACCGGTGAGCGGGATCCAGAAAGAGGTCGAGTACAAGGTCGAGCAGTTGCCTGCAGACTCGTCGGTGGGGGAGACGAGGCGAAGGACCCAGGAGTTGTTTGCGTGAGGAGGACGAGAGATACCTTACGCTGGGGTAAGGTAGTAAAACCAGTTCGTGCAATCTGAGGATTCAATCTGGGGATTAGAAAGTACGGGCAAGGGGCAAGAGGATTCGGTCATGGCATCCCTTCGCACTTGCCTTCATCGTTCCTTCCTACCACTTCCGCAGTCCTTTTTGTTCCTTCCATGCTTACCTGTCGTGATGTCTGTTGGATTGATACGTACCTTGCCACCTCACCTACCTTACCTCAGGTAGGTAGTAACCTATCTAGGTACCCAGCTGGGTCCTTGGGGACAGGAACAGACTTACCTTGGGCAACCGCGAGAGACGACATGATAACGCATAGAACCCACGCGCCGAATGGGCCTTTGCGGATTCCAGTAGAGAGCTCGGCAGCTGCTCCCGTGTCCCAGCTTTTGCCCGGCGTTTCCCACCTTCTTTCTGCTTCATCAGAAGATACGCAGGCAGCATTTCCTTCTTAAAAAGCGTGTGCGCCTTGTCTTCCGCTCTTCAAAGTACACCATCGTCTTCGTTCGTCCTTCATCCACCTGGCCCATTTCTTTTTGGCAAACATCCCATCCGGTATTTCCAGGTTTCCACCAGCTGTGAGCAGTTTATATTGATACCGCAATAATCCCAGCATGGATTATCACAATCCAGATGCCTTTACTCCATTTTCTGCGTCCGACGTGCAAGCAAGCGTGGCGATGGAAGAACTAGGTTTCCAGCGTCATGCAAAGATTTTACGAACGCTCTTCAGCGCCAACTCTTCTGCGGCCTACGATGAAGATTTCCTCCTCAGTTTCAAGATTTCTCAGCAACCCAGACGCATTACCAGTCCGTTGCTGGCAGACCAGCATGATCGGCTTCCGCTGATCCGCCAGATCATCTCCCAGATGTCGCCGGCACCGGACAGTAGCTATCAACCTGGACTGCACTCATTTGTTTGGGCGTGGCTCCTAGTCATGCCGCTCCAGAGCTTACATTTGATCAAGGACATGGCCAATAAATCACTCTCCCCCGAGCACTTTACACTCAGGTTCCATCGCGCCACCATCGCCATGGGAAGCATTTTGGACCAGTGTAAGCCACCCTCCCTTTCCCTGCACCTATCCATGTACCGTTATCATACCCATATCACTCTCAGAACGATCAAGCACTGATAACTCCCAGTCGTACTCAGCAAATCACCTACGACGTACCCTGTTGCGTTATCGGACGAGCAAAATGTAAATTGCACCGCTCAATTCTCGTCCCGCCCGTTCTCTTGCTGCTGTGGCTTTTCGCGTACATTTAAGCAAATGTAGCTCACAAGTCTCAGGCATCACATCTCCATTTCTGTGCTATCTCGAACAAGCAATATCCCGTCTACGTCCATATCCTTCCGGTAGCCCCTCAACCGGATGACTTCCCTTCCCCTTATGGTTAGCATCCCGTGTGGGAATACACGCAGGATTCATGGTACACCATGCTTTCTCAATACACAGTAGTCAAGTCTGGGCAACAAGAACGCGCGATACGCTCGAACAATATGCTCGATCTCATACCCCTCACTCCTGAGTTGTGTAAAATGTGGCGCAAAGGATACTGGGGCTTGGAACCTCATCTAGGAAACGTATATAAAGGTATGCAAAGCGTCCGCATCATGTTTCGCTGGCTAGGGGCGAGCAGTGCCAGAATCCCGACCACAGACCTTATGGAGCTAGACGACTACCTCGTAACGGTAAATCACAACAATCACCCGCCTGATGGCCCGATGCCTCCGACAGATGTATTGTCAAGAGCATTGCTATGTGACGGCGACGTCTTCTATATCGTTACCAGAAATTTCGAGGAGTCCAGAAACGTCTACAAGTGCCTCCAGATTCAATGGGACTTGGTGAAGATCATTCATCTTTCTGGCACCGAACCTTCTCTTGTTTCACGGTTTAATTCGGTGAGGGTTGGAGAGGATATGGACGCTCATTCAACTACGGTACAACAGCCAACACCTTAAGTTGGGTAGTTGCGGCTTTGTCAGGAGGCAATGGAGCTGATCCCGGATATTCAAAATTTGACAGGGGAATGAAGCTATCTACCTAGTCTCCAGCCTCGAACACGAAGTAGTAAATTCACCGTCATTGAGCATACGCAGCTCCAGTCTGCGATTCGTAATTAAGACTTCAAATTGGCATATCGTGTCCCTTTACTGTGAGAATCTGACATTATCATCGTAAGACATGAGAGATGAGTTGCTCTAGACCAAACACCCTCGTGGGAAGGCCATCAATCCTCCTCTGCCGAAAAACAACCAAAACGCCATAGTCCGCCCGCCTATTATTAGATTCTCTAAGACTTTCCAGCACATTCGAATATGGTATCTAGGGAAATATACGAATGAAAAACCAAGCATAGTGGCAAAAGAGAGTTCACAAGTTGAGAATGTATATCCCACCCCCACCCCCCCTGGGGACAGAACGAGAATTCTTTAGGCCGCACCGGCCAGGTTCTTGGTGTTGAGCTTACCCCACCTCGATCCGAGAGAAATAATAAAGGAGATGCCGGCGCCGGCGACGGCCAATGCAAAGGCGACCTTGAGGCCGTCCATGTAGGCCTGGATGATGCCCGGGACGGCGTCGGCGGGGAATGATGTGCGGATCTGCGTCGCGCCGGTGAGGGCGACCAGGTTGGGGTCCACGCTGGGCACGTTCTCGGCCACCTTTTTGAGGACGGTGATGAGGAAGCCTGACTGGGCTGCGGCGACGTAGAAGGCTCCACCGACGGTTTGGAAGACTGTGGAAATCGTCATGTTAGCAAAGCTGTATCGAGAATCAAGGGGGCTCGGGGGGTGGGCCAGAGGCGGACTTACAGAGCAGAACGGCGGTGGCGGATGCGAGATCACCCTCGCTGACTGTGCCCTGGACAGCAATGATGGGAACCTGGAAGGCAGCGCCCCATGCGAAGCCAGCGAGGACCTGGTATCCGATCCACTTGTCGCTTCCGGTACCGATGTCGAGGGTGTAGAGGAGACCGGCGCCGACGGTAGCGAGGGCGGCGCCGACAACGAGGATCGGGGTGTACAGGCCCGTAGCGGAGATGGAGATGCCCGAGGCAACGGTAGCGATCGTGACGGCGATGATGAGCGGGAGGTTACGGACGCCGGACTGTATGGGGGACGCGTTATCGACGGACTGGAAGTAGATGGGCAGGTAATACACCAGGACGAAGTAGGCGCCAGCGAAGAAGAAGGCGTAGGCGGAGGAGATGTAGACGGTGCGGTCACTGATGAGGCGGGGCGCAATCATGGCGCGCTCGCCCTGGTACCATTCGAGGATGATGAAGGCGACGATCATGAGGCCGAAGCCGACAAAGAGACCGATGACGGTGGACGAGTTCCAGGGGTACTGGTGGCCTCCCCACTGCAGGGCAAGCAAGAAGGAGATCGTCGCGGCCATGATGAGGCCGGTGCCGAGGAGATCCATCTGGAGGAACTTCTCAAGCATGCTCGCCTTGACGGGAACGGCCTGGGGCGGGGTGTGGAAGTAGAAGAGGATGATGGCGGCGGAGAGACCTCCGATGGGGAGGTTGATGTAGAAGCACCAGCGCCAGCTGACGTTGTCGGTGAAGGCGCCGCCGATCAGGGGTCCAATGACGGAGGCGATGCCGTACGAGGCGCCGATGATACCGGTGAAGGTGGGTCGCTTGTCGGGCGGGGCGGAGAAGCCGATGATGGTGTAGGCGCCGGAGCCGATACCTGCGGCGCCTACACCGGCGATGGCGCGGCCGACGATGAGGGCGACGGAGCTGGGGGCAACACCGCAGATGAGACTGCCGACTTCGAAAATGAAGATGGAGAGCAGGAACGAGGTCTTGAGCGGGAAATACTTGTATGCTTTGCCCCCTGTTCGCGATGATATGTCAGCTTTGTTTTTCTTTTTTGGGGCAAAATTGTGTTGATAGGTGGGTTGATAACTTACATGTTGACTGGAAAGCGGCAACACACATGAAGAAAGCAGCACCGTACCAGGCGACCTGGTCCAGTCCGCGGAATTCATCAGTGATTTTAGGGATGGCGGTAGCGACGATGGTCATGTCGAGAGCGACGAGGAAAATGCTGAGAACGAGAGCGACGACGATGAAGGTGAGCCGGATGCCGGTGGGGTATTCGGCGTCTTTGGGCTCCGTTGGTTGTGATGAGCCGGCCTCCTCATCCGTTGCGACGCCGGCTTCCTCCTTCTTCTCTACTGTCTCCTCCCCCTCCTCAAGCATTGATGGTGAAGGGGTGTTTTCCCGGTCCGTCTCTCCGGCCTTCTCTCCGGCTTTCTCGCGTTGCGTCACTAGAGTGCTAGTGGTTGAAGTCATGGCTGCGGTGTTGGCAAGCAAGCAGCTCGATTACTCTGGCGATAAAACTTAGAGTTTGATGTGTCTCTAGCGACTTGTGGTTACTCGAATTCGAGCAAGGTTTGAGAACCCAGGTTGATTAGACTGAGGCTGAATGTCTCTAAAGTGCGTGCCACAAAATAGATGGGTACACAAGACCGGGGGAGGCCCGGCTCCCTTATGTATCTGAGCAGACGCCATGAACAGAAGCGATACGAGTCGGAGTTTGGAGAGCGTTGACGCCGGTAGACCGCCGCTCGGAGGAAGAGAACAACCCGTGAGTGTACCTTGGTTCACTCCGAGTGCAGTAGACGCCTGGGCGCGGTGAAAAGCTGACAAGGGGGGGGGGCCTCCTGAACGGAGACATTTGATGCGATGGCTCATGTATGGTGCAAGACTAACATGTGTACGATGTCGCGGTAGCATAACGGGCAACGAGTCGGTCCCAAGATGCTGGTGGTGTGCTCAGGTCCGCGAAAGATGCATTAGGCTGGGACGTTACGGTGGTACAAGCGAACGACTCGAAGCGTGATGTAAGGGCGTCATTGGTAAGCCCTACTACGAGCACTTTAGCCCGGAGCCCAAAAAGGAAAATGACCCAAGATGTGAGAACCTTTGCACAACTTTGGCGTTGCTGCTTGGTAACGACATAATGAACTTCGTCCAATCTCCGCATGCGTGCCGCGGGTGTGGTTGTAATTCGTGATGCATCCCTCCTCTTGGCCAGTCCTATATCTCATCTCAGACTACACTCCATTGAGCATATCTGGAATGTTCCGAAAGTCCGCAACATCCCTTGCAGGCTTGAATGGGGGGTCTCTTGTTCCTCTGAGGCTCTTTCCTTGGGGCAGATTGAGACGAAGATAGGCCGTCCCGAAGTTGCATCGCTTACGGTACATCAGCCGCCCCCTGTCTCTGTTGATGGGGTTACATTTACGCAGTGTGCAGTACCGGTTCCGCCGACTCGGTGGAAGTAATGGACATAACGACTTATCCTGCGGAGTTTGGGTGGGAGTTAGTCGGGCGGAGGAGTCAGAGCCTTCAGCCCTCACGCAGTGTTTGGTTCTTTGGGGTCGATCCGAGCCCCTAGAGACGCACTTGCGAACACCTGGTACAACCCAGTTGGGAATGGCTCGAGTTTCACGGGCATCTCCTTGGATGCTGCAGACGGATAAGGCTGGGCTTGTTGCCCACTGAATGCCGCCACATCATCAAAACCTGCGCCCGTCCCTACTTCTCGGACCAATGTTTCTCATGCTGATTTGTAAAGCACCCGTGTCCCTGATGGTTCGCCTGCCGGTGACTCGTCCGGTGATTGGGAACTCGAGAATGTTGAGACGAACAACGATAAGTAGGGACGAAAGAAAAAGAAAGAGAGAAAAGAGACGACGGCGCAGTAAGCTTGATCAGACAAGAATCGCCTAGTGGTGCGGAGTGGAGAGGACTTGTGGCGAAGAACCCGTAAGTGTCCATTGAAAGTGTCAATTGCATGGGCTGCTGGACAGTGTGCTCGATGCAAGGTGATTCATCTGCCGTGACTGCTAGGCCGAGATGATGCTAAGTCGGGTGCTAATTAAGGTAGAGAGAATGTCCCTTGCAACACGAATCACCTGGTGCCCATAGCGCGATAGAAAGCAAAAAGGCCATTACGAGTGGGTTTGTCGGTGGGCTAGGCTCAGAGCAAGCCGATTTGGGACCTCTGATTCATCAAAACATGCTCTGCGAATCCGGATGAAGCAATTTCGTGTATCGATAAATGAAGTGTACGGGAAAGGGTCTCGGGGGCCGGAGGAACAGTGAAAAAACGAAGCAGAGAGTGTCAGAGTGTGTGAGGTAGCGCAAGACGAATGTGCCGATCCTCGAGCCAGCTGGTCCGCCGAGTCTGTGGAGGATGATGCCAAGTGTCATGGACGCTTGGGGTGGCTTGGTGCTTGTAAGGCGGAAGAGGGTCGCCGGCGACTTTTGCGTGCCAATGTTTCCGTTTCACGTGTCGGGCAGATTGCCTTCTATCAGATTTACGAGGGCTGCAGAAAGAACCAATTAGGTACCAAATGACAATGAGGTAAGCAGCGACGGCAAGCTGCGTTCGATACGTACCTGCACCAAAAGTCTGGGATGGGTGGATGGACACAATAGGAAGGAGCAGGTACCGTAAATCTGCCCGGGGGCACTGACGGAAGATAGTATCGCGGCAGGGACGGGCCACTAATTCAATGAGATCCTCCCACGCTGGTACACGCACACAAATCAACCGGAAAGCACCACACACCAGGCGCACACCTGTACACACCGAGCTCTCACCTTCTGGGATGGTAAGGTGGGCGGCGGACCAGGCAGCGGACCAGGAACTCCGTGCCAGCCAAACTAGACCATCCCGCTGTCCTGGTTCTGGATGTTGCCGTCTGACCAAATAGGATTTCCCGACGGAATCCAACCCGCGCTGTTGGGAATCTCGCGCATCGCTTCGTGCCTAAGGTGAAGCAAGGCGAGGTATCTGGGGTATTGTCCACGACTGCGCATTACGTGCTCCGACAGGATTTAGGCATGAAGGCAAAACACGAGTGACCCTCCATTCCAGGCTGAATTGGACCGACCGAGCGACTCATCTCCGTCCGCTCGTAAGTCGACCATCCGAAGCGGTCCGGACCTTTCGGTTGATTCGGCCGCACCGTCCGCTCCCACCATCTTAAGGTGGACAATCTTTCCATCGCACCGAGAAGGTAGTCAAGACGCAGTGCTCACACGAGGAATGGAACGAATCCATTTTCATACGGGGTTTCCAGCGTGTACACGGGCCCCACAGCCCTCCCCATATGCTCTGCCTTGCAAGAGTCATGAGAATCCCAGCTCGCGGTGGATTCTCTGCAACTTTAAACAGACGACCTCACCCTACGGCATTCAACGGGCGTTCATGTAGTGTTCCTCTCTCTAGACGCGTATCTGGTTGGATGATGAGAATGGCGATGGCCTTTTCCCATTTTCCACTTTCCAGACCCTTTCCAAAATGCCAAGCTCTCTTGCCTTACACAAGATCCCCAGTCCTTAAGTCCTTATCAGGTATTCATCTCGCCAGTAATGTCCGTATCCGCCGCCGCGGGATCCGGACTATTAGGAATGTATCATTGGTTAGCTTCGAATGAAAGCACGACACCTCGCGTCGACGGGCGGCTTGGAGCCACAAATAAGATATCTGACGTGAGATACCCTGTGCCCTGTCACCGTTGTTGCACCTGGGATATCCCATAGCCCGGTAGTCAGAAATGCTATTTCATTTGAAAGTTGTCAGATTCCTAAAGTACCTTCCTTACCTTTATTAGAGAAAACATAGGAATGCACTGTCCTAGCACTGTGTGTTTCTTGGCCAGTGGGCAAAAGTAGCTGCACTCTACCTATTGTATTAAGTAAGCCTGGTGAGGCAGGTAATGAAGGTGGGTCGAGCACTTCCCCCGGCATGGTAGGACTGTGCGTATCAAGATCGTAGACACTGTCCTCGACTTTTCCACCACCTCAATTCACTGGGCTGCCATTTTCATCTTCTTCGTTAATTGATCGCACGTCAGACAACCTCGAACATGGCGGAAGCGGTGCCGCAGCCAAAGTCCATCCTCCGAGGCCACAAAGCTCAAGTGCACGCTTTAACCTTCATCCGGGGTAATGATCGGTTGGCCAGCGGAGATGCAGAGGGCTTCGTCGTCCTCTGGGACCTCACCATTATGCGCCCGACGGCTGTGTGGAGGCCACACGAAAACGCAATTTTGGGAATAAAGGGTTGGGGAGACGACCGAATCATAACGTGAGCATTCATTTATTGCTTCATCCCTGATATCCTCTCACGACCGACTCGACTCAGCCACGGCCGGGATCACAAGCTTGCAGTCTGGCAGTTGGGCCTCAAGGATGAGTCTCATCTGAGCAAGAAGCTACCTCTCGATGAGACACCAGAGCCAAGGCCACAGCCTTGGCTTTTGCATCTCATCGACGTCAACACCATGAATTTCTGCTCATTCGCCTCGTGCGCTCCGCTGCCTGGCGACGCGACCGAATCATCGAGCCTATTGCTGGCTGTGCCAAGCACAAGGGCTTCGGAATCGGTGAGTTCACCACCCCGCCAATTATCTCCGCCTTTAAGCCCGGGCTTCTGCATGAGACCCGGAACCTGACCCGTACATCCCTGATAGGTCGACATCTACGAATTGCCCTCCAAAAAGAGAACTCACACAATCAAGTTCTCAGAGAAAAATGGCATGGTCATGGCTCTAGCCTTGCTGTATACTGACGGAGCCGCGTCTACAGGGCCCTCCACCAATGGTCGTTTGACCCTCGTCGCTGCATACGAGAACGGGTTGGCAACGGTTGTGCAGCTCGATAGTGGGACATGGAATACCACCTACTTGTCTCAAGTCCACAAGCAACCCATCCTCTCACTCGACGTCGTTGCGGAGAAAGGCTACTTTCTTACTTCCGGTGCAGATGCAACGATCGCAAAACACCCTATTCCGGGAGCCAACTCCGGCATCGACGGGGAGATTGTCCAGCAACCCTTGAAGATCCTGAATACCAAGCATTCGGGCCAGCAGAGTATACGTATTCGGGACGACGGACGTATCTTCGCTACTGCCGGCTGGGATTCGATGCTTCGTGTGTATTCTTGCAAAACCCTCAAGGAAGTGGCTACTCTCAAATGGCACCAGGCGGGATGTTACGCGGTTGCCTTGGCCAGTGTCAGCGCGATGACTAGGACTGATGAGACCCGGAGCGCTTCCGGCGATCCCAATCAGCTTCCCCAGGATCTTATCTCTCGTTCAGGACAGCAACTGAGCGTCAAGGACAGGCGCATACAGCAGGCTCAAAATGCCCACTGGCTGGCAGCCGGGTGCAAAGATGGCAAGATTTCCATGTGGAACATTTTTTGAGGGTACTTCCTCGAGAGGAATACGATCCTCCTCCCTGGCCCGTTTCGCAAATGATCCTGCAGTGAGACCTACTGTGATGGACACCGTCTAGCGCGTAGCCTAAACATGATATCCCTTTCAAAGGTCATTGGAGGCTGGTGGAAGCTTACGCCAGCGCAGCCTGCTTTTAGGGCCCAATGTTCTCTGCCCGTGTCCGAAGAGTAGCAATTGATATCTCCCAAACAATGATCGCCTGATGCACGACTTGCCACCTTCCCCGCGTCTAAGGAGCTCACCCATAATGCCGTCGTTTAACCCCATGCTAAGCACTAAGACAGGAGCCATTGGATGGGCGTACGAAAGACTGTTTACGGCTGGGGTATGGACTCTTGAGAAGTCTCATGTTTAGGGATAACGATCCAATACTTTCTTTTGCCGACTGAAGCTGACGTGAGAGTAGGGTATCCACCCGTCGTCGCATCCATCGTGCTGTAGATTATTTCCCTCGTCAAAGAAAGTCGAGAGCTTGAACCCCCTCTAGAGCACCGCATAATATTCACGCTGGATGGGATAGTCGAGCCGACAGAGCTCCACGTCTTCACTACCGTGGAGGAACCGCTTGCGAGCCTCCCGACGAGCTCAATCGGTCCCTGAAGGTCCACAAGCCGGCAATATACAGTGTGACATTTGATGGACCCAACATCATATAAGGAGATGGCCTAGCCGTTCTTTTCTTGGACATTCAAATCAATCGATATCCCCTTCCTCACTTGATTGTCTTAGAGTTCCCTTTCATCTATCCTACGACCGATTTTCCTAGCGAACAGACCAGTCAATATGTCGGTCATCGGCCAGGAATACAAGAACGTACCCGCGCTAGGCATGAATGCCTACGCGGCGCCCTCCCTGTTCCAACCACACAAGGCTCGTCAGGCCATCCGCGATGCTCACCAGAAGAAGATCCCGCCATTGATGTGCTACTATGCTGGCCTCAGTGCTCTTCCCATCACGCGCTTCCTTGCCCCCATGGGATATGACGCAGTCTGGATTGACTGGGAGCACACTTCCTGCAACGTCGAGACCATGACGTCGGTAAGTCATTGGCCGGAACCGCAATTAGAAGTGCCGGCCATCACTAACAAGCGGCGATAGATGGTCCACGAAGCCATTTTCATGAGCCAGGGACGAACCATCCCCTGGGTTCGGTGAGAATTCTCAAAGACATTAACAACTGCAGAGCTAGCGCTGACACAGCTCCCACAGTGTTCCTGGCCACGATCACGCCGCCATCGGCTACGCCCTTGACTGCGGTGCCAGCGTCGTTATCCCGCAGGTTGAGACGGTAGAGGAAGCCAAGCACGTCCTATCGGCTGCCAAATACGGTACCAAGCAGCGGGGTACACGCTCTGCCCCCCCCTTCCGCCTCATCCCCTTCCTCACCGACACCCCATACGACCCCAACCGCGACATTCACAAGTGCGTCAACGACCAGGCGGCCATCATGATCCAGATCGAATCCGCCGAGGGCGTGCGCAACCTCGACGCGATCCTCACCGAGTGCCCGGACATTGACGTCGTCTGGTTCGGCACGCTCGACTGCCGCGTCAGCATGAACCTCGAGGCAAAGATGGGCGGCATGGGCGCCGACGAGCCCGAGTGGCTCGAGATCTCAAAGCTCTTCTTCGATACGATCGACAAGCACGACAAGCCGTACGCCGGATTTGCCTTTTGCGCGCCGCCATACGGCAGCCCGGAGAAGATTCGGGAGGCGGCCAAGAGGATGAGTCTCATTGCCATGTCGGCCGATGTGCTCCACCTCGGCGCGCTGGCTCAGGATTTGATGATTGCCAGGGAAGCAGTTGGCTCGGTCGGTCAGAAGAATGGCAATGGTACGAACGGGAAGCAGGCGGAGAAAGCGGCCGAGGAGACGAACGGTAAGGACTAGAGACGAACATTTTACGAATTCATGATCTGAGACCTTGTGTAGGCATACCCTTGAGAGAAAGAGAGGAATAGATTCTTTGCCTACAACGGAAATCTCTATCCAAAATCGAGGTCCATACGTATATGAAACTGTTGAATATAGGGGGTTCAAGGAAGCAGGGTGCCTTCCATCCTTCCTCACACACCCAGTCATACGTCGGATGTCAGACGCACTCAACACCCGATCATGTACATGATGGCTTCCCACTAAGCCGTTCCGGCTACAATTTTGAACGGTGATGGGACTTTCTGCAGTACACAGCAGCCACACTTTACGTGAGCTGCGTAGATTAGTACTTTCATAGCCACATACACGGAATAGACAAGCATTATCCACCTTTCCGACCATACCACGTTGTCCCACCTCGAGGATCTAGAGCTTCAACTTGGACTTTTGTAGGAGACAAAACGACTCAACTGCATGATTGACAACCCCGGCCCTGCCTACGACGCTTTTATCCTGCAGCCCTCTCCTACCTACGGGAAGTCACGCTTTGTGTTGTAGACCACCCAGCCTACCTACTACCTATTATTTATTTTTTTTACCGCGTTTGTATGACCGTTGCTCGAGCTGCGTCGCTCGGCCGCAACCTTTGGGCAATAAGCCAGAGATGATTGCCACATTTCTACATGAAGTCCGCAAAGCATCGTCCACAGCGGCAGAGAGAGCTTCCCTACTGCTGTGTTCCATATGCTACTGTGATTTCAAGGAGTGTGCTATTGCCCTGCCTTCTGAGAGTGGTGCGGCATCGCATAATTTAATATCCAATCGCCGCCAGTCACGGTTTTCTGAACACCAAGCATGGGCGATCAGACGCCGGACGAGGATGCCGGATGATGCCTTCGAGTTCCCTCTGGTGCTCCAAAGTTGGAACCAGCTCAAATATAATCACGCGACTGGATTACCTTTCCTAGAGTACTAATTCTCAGATAATCCTTTTGTTTTCTTTAATCCTTCTCGACTACTACAACAACTGGAAATCAACCGATTACATGCCTTTTGGCTGGCTTCTCGACTCACTCGAGGCACCGCGTAACCTGAGACACGTTGGCTACTGATACTAGGAACCTGGAGCGGCGCGGCAGCAGTACCAAATTCTGGGTGACTATCCGTACTTTTGGCGAAAGACACTAGGGGAACGAACATGCACATCCTTGTTCGGATCGATGCCGAGATGATTCTCGTCTCCCCAACCCTCTGCATGGATCATCATTCCATCTCAGGCGCACACCCAGTCCAGAAAACAAGCTCTCGAAAAAGTTGGAGACGCAGCGGCAAAGCTACGAAAGGTACTTGGGAGTTGGTCATCTGGTGCAAAGCTTCTGCCCTAATTGGCAAACTTCTCAGGGTCCCTCGCGTATCTGAAGGGAGTCGAGAGTCACTGTGTGCGATCCCGCGTTTGCTATTGGATGAAAGCATCCAAGCGGTACGTCTTGTATTCAGCTTTCATGTCGGAGGCCCTCCACGCAGCATGCACGATGGAAATCAAACAAGAATGAGCAGCTCAACAGAAAGGAAACTAGACTTTGCCTTTCCGGCTGTTATCATCAAGCCATGCCCATGCTCTCGGTATTCTACCAATTCCTCCATGCACTTCCTCGTCGACCAAATGCCTGACCTCGGTCATGCACTCATTCCTTGCCGGTTTTGGGAGCAGTGCCTTCTCTCTGGATCTCGACTCGCCTCAACTAGCTGCATAGATATCTGGAGGTAGGTCTAGCACTTGCCTTGCTCGTAGCCCTTATCTGGTATAAACTGATTTGCATCCTTGGAAACCCCGCCTGAGTCATCAATGCTGTGCTACGACATTGACGACGCGTCGCTCCGTTTGGTCCTACAGATGCAGTTGGAGGATCTGGAGAATATCAAGCAAAGCAGCAAGGGCAAATCCCGAATAGACGAGGTCTCTGATCTCGACCTGGCCATCGAGACATACAATGCGGAGCTCAAGACGCAAGCTGGGCTCGCGGCGGATAGGTGCATGTGCAAAAGCATAGTCAAGGCCAATCGATCCGACTGTCGCCTCATTGAAATTCTCACGAAACAGGAAAAGCAGGCCACCCGCGACAGAGAAGCGGCTGTTCGACTCAGCAACGGGGCCGAACTCGGTGAGGATGTGTCTCCTACAACTCCCACAACCCCGTCGGAGGCGACTTGCGCAAGTGTGGAAGATGAGGCGTTATTGCGAAAACTCGAGTGCCTCTACGTCAACGTTGATGGCGGTGGGGTCGATGGGGACGACGACGACGAAGAGGACGATGCTGTCGCCTCAAGCGAGCCAGAATCATCGTTGTGGGCGGCCTCCAGAAAACAAACTGACGTGGCAACGACTACACTCGTCATGCGCGGGAAGAAGACAACCTGCGACAGTTGTACGCATACCTACACGGCCACCGCAGTCGCCCAGCTACCGTGCAACCACGCATACTGCCGCGACTGCCTGCGGACCCTCTTCGAGCTCTCCCTCACAGACGAGTCGCTCTTCCCACCGAGATGCTGCAAGCTGCCTATCCCCGTGGACGGCAACGCCAGAGCTCTGCTCTCTTCGAAGCTGGTAGGGGAGTTCCGCGCAAAGGAGATTGAGTTCTCGACGCCCAATCGGACCTACTGCCACAGGCCGACCTGCTCCCGGTTCATCCCCAAGGAGTTCATCAGGGCCGACGTCGGAACCTGTCCGCAGTGCCAACACCAGACGTGCACGATGTGCAAGGGCGCCGAGCACGGGAACGAAGACTGCGCGCAGGATACGTTGACGCAGGAGCTCCTTCAGGTCGCTGCCGCCAACGGGTGGCAACGCTGCTTCTCGTGCCGAAGGATCGTGGAACTCGACCACGGTTGCTATCATATGAGTGAGTCTTTCTCTCTTGTTGGCTTGCCCAGCAATTTCACCACACGACGAGCGCGAAAGGTAGCTAAACAAGTCATTTCAAATCCGTCAAACAGCCTGTCCCTGCCGAGCTCAGTTCTGCTACCTATGTGGTCTGCAGTGGAAGACATGCACCTGTGAGCAGTGGAACGAGGAGCGACTCGTCGCCCGCGCGAACGTGATTGTGAACCGCGAGGCCGACGCCATTCACTTGAACGCCGCGGTTAGAGCTCAACGGGTCGAGCGAGAGGCGCGCAACCTTGTTGAGAACCACCAGTGCGCCCATGACAGTTGGAGGAGCCGCCGCGGCAGGTTCCGGTGCGAGGAGTGCCATGACATGCTGCCAGAGTACATTTACGAGTGCGCGCAGTGTCGTATTCACGCGTGTCGCAGGTGCCGCCAAAATCGGCTGTGAATTACGTACGGAATTCAAGAGAAAGAGGGATACCTGTGGGAAGAATTGCAGTTTGCGAATTAGGAGTCAAAAAACGTTCTTCATCGAGATGACCTACCTCGCTGTCCAAAACCGTGCAAAAGAAATGGTCATATTGCACTGCCCAATATCAAACAAAACACGTATATGTATGTATATCACTGAAGATCGTCACAAAATGCAAAAGATAATGCGGCCAGTGTGGATTGAACACACGACCTTCAGATTAAGTGATTGAAGTTGACTTCAGTCTGACGCTCTCCCAACTGAGCTATGTCCGCCGCATTTGATTGGTGACAGACGTACTCGTGTAGTGCCCTAAGTAGCGCGGCCCTTAGCGCTCTCCCGCGCTTCGGGCCCAACGTCAACTCCATCACAACTTCAGGGGTTCTAAGAGATGAACCTCCAGATATGATCTCAAAAAGGAGCCAAATTCGTCGTGTTTTTTTGGGGGGGAGGGGGAGGAAGTGTATCAATGAAAATGTTCCGCACTGGATCTTTCAAAGCACATCTTCAATTGCGAAGCAATATTAACTTGGCGGGCCTTGCGAACTCAATTTCATCTGAAGAGTCTCAACCAATAAATACTCTTGTGTATTGAACCTTTGATCTCGAACTTTCGTATACACACGCTATCATCATACTTTCTTTTCTATTTGTAGATCCCTCGTCCGCTTTTTTGTGTTTCTCAACCCCATACCCCAGCAAACACCGCATCACACAAATCATTTCAAGCCAACCACCCATCATACGCACTCAACTCCTCCCGCCTGGCACCCTCCATCTCCCCCTTGACGCCCAACAACCGCACCCTCGCCCCCTTCTCCTTCCCCCACCCCTCCAAAAATGCCTCGACCCTATTCTGCGTGGCCTCGTCGTCCCTCATCACCAAAGCCAGCGCATCGAACCCGCCCGCGCCGGGCACAACCCCGCCTAACACGCCCTCAACACCGCCAAGCGCATCCAGCAGCTCCGTCTGCGCCTCGGGCTCAATCGGCACGCCGCTGCCGACCCCCATAGCCCGAATCAACCCCCTCACATCCGCAACCGCGCCGCCGACCTTGTGCACCTCGCCATCCTTGAGCGCGGCCGCGAGCGCCTCGTTCTTGCCCTGCAAATCATCCCACAACCTCTTACTCCCCTCGGCATCCGCCTTCCTCCACTCAAGCACCTTCTTCACCATCCCCACCGTCTGGCTGCCACAATCAACGTCACACATGCGCAAGCACACGCCCTCGGGCAACCCCGTCCCCGCCTTATCGACCTCGACGTCCCACGCGAGCAGCTCGTCCACCTTGCGCACCAACGCCTCAGAGAACCCAGGCGATCCCGCGGCGCCGAGATCAGAGAGCAGAGACGGGGAGAAGCGTCGGTACCGACAGCTGCCGAACACGGCGGCCGCGACGTCAAACCCGGATCCGACTTTGCCCTGCGCGGCGCAGTGCGCCGCCTGCGCGAGGTTGTGGAGCGTGTGCTTGCCCGCCTGGGAGTTGATGTCGAAGAGCGAGGTGGGCAGGTGGTGCGTTAGGAGCGCGGCTGTCAGGGAGGTGACGAGCGCAGCGGAGGAGCCGAGGCCGGTCTTGTGCGCTTCGCTGATGGTGTGCGGGTACCTGGCGAAGCGGGTGCCCTTGGCCGGGGGGACGGCTCCGGAGACGGCGGAGTCGGGGTCGGCGGACGGCAGTGAGTAATAGTCGTTGTCGGCGAGGATGATGAGGCGGGTCGAGGTCAGGGAGTGGCTGGGGCGCTGCTTGTTGATGCGGGCGATGTAGGTGAGGGCATAGCTTAGGGTCGTCTCGACAAATGTGTTTGGGTCAATTTTGGAGCCGCTGGAAGGTGGGGTTAGTGAGTGATTGAGTGAGTGAGGCAATATGAGATTTCCATGAGTGAGCTTCCTAAACGTGGTGGTGTCGACCATGAATTCAAAGTTTGTCAGATCCATATGAGAGGGCATGGCATAGCAGACGGGGCACAGCGGCTTTTCATCCGACTCAATACTCATCTGACGCGCGATATCTCAAAAAAGTGCCCCTCATCAACTCATCCCACCAAGCCCCGCACCACGCTTGAAGAACTTTGAGACACGATCCCCTCAAAACCAGGCCCCCCAACGCAGGACCGACGAAACGCAACCTCACGAGGAAAAGGGAAGTAAATGTTAAAAACACCAAGGTGAAAAGCACTTACACCTGCAGCTGCGTGACCGTGATGCCCCCATCCTCGGGCGCAAGATGGAAGCCGTAGCGCCAGACGGCGTCGACGAACTGAGGGCTCTCGACGACGATCTCGGTCAGGTGCACCCCCGGAATGGTGTGGATCTCGGCGGCCACGACGTTGATGCGGGCGCTGAGCCCGAAGACGAAACCAGTGTAGGCCCGGTCCAGGACCAGGTAGCCGCCCGCGAGGAGGACCTTTCCAGGCGCCGAGACGGCCGTCGTCGTGGGGTTCGCTATCACCGAGGCCGTCATCTTTTGGCTCTAGTGGTGTATGTCTTCGGGGTCGGTTCCGTGTGTGTGTGTGTGTATGTGAGATTCCGATCCCGGATTGCAGGCCGAGGCAGGTATCTATAACCGTAAACCTCACCAATTGAAACTGAACAGCTATTGAGCTTGAAGTCGGAACTTGAGAATGCTGATTGCAAGGTGAGTTATAGTGAGGGGTGGTTGTGTGATGACGCAGGCGTGATAGAGGTGAGGCAGCTAGGTGGTGGAAAGTTTGGGATGCGAAATCGCATCGTGGGAGCGGGACAGACGCACAGTGCTGGTGAAACGTGTGAAGAAGACGCTGCACTGATAATGCACTGTGCACATCTCAGGTTCCGTCCCAACGAGGAGCCTCATATCGCCAGGCGTGGTACACTCGAAACAGTAACTCAAGCTGCCAATGGCTCCGGCTCCGGCGGTCAGACTTTCCAAATTCATTTGGTCTCAAACTTTACAGACGAACCTAAGCCTAACTTACCTTTGCAACGACATCACCTAGCAAGTCTTCGAGTCTTATCATAGACACAGGAAGTGGGAGTCATATCCAAACGTTGATCTTCACAGATGACAAGCATGGTGTTTGAACAGTCGACAAATCTTATTTGTTGGATGCTGCCGGTAATATACATACAGCAGGATCACATGCCCTCATGACATGTCGTCGTAAACCGACCCCCCAATACCCTTTCCATCCATTCATGATCCTCTATGCTGCGTTGCGCGTCTATCCGGCGCCCTCTTTTTTATACTATGCTTGAGTGGGGTTGTGTCTATAGTTTGGGCCATTGGCCGTCATCGCTCGCTTTCCGATAAAAAGCCCCTGAATGGGTGCTCAGTCGCCGTGACCCTTTTGTTTCCAGACAAACGCCATACCGTCCCCAGTGTCCCGATTATGGGGATACGGATTCAACTTCCAGTTGAAACTCCAAATTTCAAAACCATGTGACAAAATGAAATGCTTCCGGCGCACTGCCGTAAGCCAGACTGGCCGCCAATCCTGGCCAGACACCCTCAGTCCACCTACTTTAAAACACAACGGGGTATCAAGCAACGCGGCAGATGAGGGCAGTTACAAAGGAAATGTGTTCGTCGAAGGCACGCGCATATATCAATGCGTGTTTCGATAATTTGTCGAACAGGGTAGGCGAGAAAGGTTTTTGAGCAAGCTTAGTTGTGTGCAACAGCTTCCTCACCACCGCCACCGCCAAGGAGCTCCAGCACCTTGTTAACAACAGCACTGGGGTAGCCGCGGCAGAGCATCTCTCCAACAACACCCTTGGCCTTCTCGCGTTCCTCAACAGCGAGGTAAGCACGAGTCATGGCCTCGTATGTGCTGGGCTCACGCTTCTCGTGACCGACGGAGTCGTAGATAGCCTGGGCTTTGTCAATCTGCTTCTCGGCGGCCCAGCCGTGGATCAGCGTGTTGGCGATGTACGGCGTCATCTCGACACCTCGCCGACGCATCTGACCAAGCACAGCCTCGGTGTCGGCTACCTTGTGGTTGGCAACCATTGCCTCAAAGAGGGCTTGGAAGAGGCTGGCGTTGGCGGTAACAGCTCGGTCAGCCATGACAGAGTCAAATACCTTGCGAGCACCATCCATGTCGTGCAAGTTGCAACCGCGAGCGTGGATGAGAGCGGCGAAATGGATGGCCTCAGGCTTCTGACCGGAGGTGCGGATGGCCTCCAAAACCTTCTCGGCAGCGGCCATATCAACAGGCTCGAGGGTGGCATGGGTATCAACAAGAAGCTTATAGGTGTGAGCAGTAGGTGCAATTCCCTTGACCATCATGCGATCGTAGTAGGCAAGAACCTTCGCCTTATCGCGCTTGGTTGTCAGGAAGAACTGCATCATACTGTTGTACGGAGCAGGACGAGCCTTGTAGTTGGGCATCGCCTCCATCTCATCAAAGAGCTCCTCCGCAAACTTCTCGTCGCTGACGCGGCAAAGAGCGTTGACGATGGTACCGTAAGTGACAGAAGTAGGCTTGATTCCCAGGGCGCGCATCTCAGCGAAGTAGAACAGGCAGTCGTCGATGCGACGAGCCTTACCCAGCTTGCCAATCAGAGCGTTGTAGAGGAAAGAGCTAGGCTCAACACCCTCAGCCTTGGCACGGTGGAAGATCTTGACAGCCTCGGAAGCTTCGTCGAACGTCTTGGCAGATTCCTTGAGGGTGGTGATGTACAGACCAAAGGTGTTGGCGGAAGGGGCGGCTCCCATGGCGAGCAGCTCCTGGTGGTACTGTTCGGCCATCTGACGATATCCAACGGTGAGGCAGGCGCCAACCATGGCATCCAGGATAGAGGACCAGCCGTAGCGGACAACAGCGTACTGAGGCAGCAGGGGGACGTCAGTGCGGGCCATGGCGAGAATGTCATTGCAAAGCTCCATCTTGCCTTCGCGGGAAGCAGCAGAGATCAGCTTGGCGTAGGTGATGTAGCGAGGGTGACGACCGGCACGGCGCATATTGCGGAAGCGACCAAGAGCATCCTGAAGTCTGGGACCCTTGCGACCGTGGGAGCCCTCCAGCTCATCGGAGATCAAGGAAGAGCCCTTGAAGTCGGTGTTGTGTGCGTACGGGTCGAAGGAATCCTCAAAGCTTGAAACTGTGGCCGATGTGGTGAAGGGAGAGGCGGAGAGGTTCTGGGAAGACAACTCGCGAGGATCGGTGATGCCGCGGCTGCTCATGAATTGGTGAACAAAATCAACGCCTTCCTCGATCTCGTCGGCGGACTCAGGGCTAGCGGCACGAATTCGCTGGAACATGAGCTCCGACTCGGCCAGGCCCTCGGCAACTTGACCGGATCCAATCATGGCAATAGCGTACATGGCAGTGGGCTCGATGAGAGCCGAAGTGACCGGGGTGCCAGGAGCACAGAGAACGTGCCAGTAGCGAGCAGCGGAGGCAACATCGCCCTGGCGAACGCTCAAAGCAAGGAGTGCCATGGCGGGGGTGGCAATCTGGTGGAAGTTGATGGGCAGGTTGGCAAAGGCAGCAACAGCGGTATGCTTGTCGCCGTGGTCAGCAGCACGCGTAGCAAGGCTGCTCATAGGGTCCGCCCTGACCTCTGCTTCAACGACCTGGGCCCAGCGAAGAGCCTCGTTGAAAATGCCGCGATCAGTGAAAGCCTTGACCATGCCAGAGCTGACAATCGCATCCTTGATATCGCCAGCGCGGACACCGTACTCCTTAATAATCTTTTCGTAGAACTTCATCGCACCTTCAACCTTATCAGAGATAATATAGGCGTGAATGACAGCGGCGTACACCTCGGCGTCCAACCGGTCATTGAGGGTAGGCTCGCCGTTGTCGTTAGCAACGGCAAGGTCCTTGTACTCGTTGTAGCACTCAACAGCACTGACAAGGTCGCCAGAAGTCGCGAAAGCAGTGATCATGCTGGGAAACATGGCGGCGAAGGGAGTGACGCGGTTCAGCTCCATGTGCTCGTACAGGCGAAGCATGTCAGTAACACGCCCAGCTTGAGCACAAGCGGAGATGAGCTGGTGGTACGACTCAGCTGAGTAGGATGCTCTCTGAGTGAGCACCGACTTCTCAAACATGTCCATGGCAAGATCGAGCCTGTCATCCTCGGAGAGGATGGCATGCTCAAGCTCGTGAGAAGCGAACATGAACTTGCCGGGCTCATCCATACCGCCGAAACGCACCAACTTATCATGAAGAGTCTTCTTCAAAGAGGCGACCTCGAGGGATCGGGCAGCAAGAAGACCGACAAGAATGTTGTAGGTATCGCTGTCCGGTACGATCTTCCGACGGAGCATGTCTGCGTAGACATCCAAAGCCTTGGTAACCATCTCATTCTTGGCGGTGGGCAGGTGGATAGCGGCAACCAATAAGGCATTGTAGGCGCTCGCGATGGGCTGCACGCCAGCGACCAGCATGGCCTCGAAAACGGCCGGGATCTCGGCGTAACGGCCATCCTCAGAGAGCTTGTGAAGGTGGTCGGCGTACACTTGTGATTGGGGGTCAAAAGGAGGGGTGGCAGTTCGAGCTACGCTGACGGGAGTCCGTGATCTGTCGATTGCTGGGGACTGGTATGAACGAGCTGCGGAGCCATTATGGGATGCAGATCGAATAGAGTGCTCGGAAGCCTCTTCCAAAGCCTCTAGGCGATTCCTGAATTCGATTTCCTTTTCGAGAGCTGCATCAATCTGTGCTAAGGCGGCTTGTGCCTCTAATGGGATTGGTGGTGCTTCTCCATCCTGAGCGGCGGCGTGCTCCTCAGCATCGTGAGTCTTTGACTCGCCGACGAGGATAGAAGCCGGCGAAGGCTTCCACTCAATCTGGCGCTGGAACTGAAACTGGGTCCATTCCTTGTCGAGATCCTCCTCAGAGGCCTGCTGCTGCTGCAGCGCCTCAAAGTAGGCGTCTAAGCTTCCATGCTTGAGCTTCTCGTCGAGCTTCTCGTGGTGGTGCTGGGGAAGACCTGCACTTGTCCGCTCGGCGGTGTGGAAAGCGGACTGAAGCTGGAGAGACTGGAGGCGACCGAAACGGTTGGTGTTCCGACGCGCAAATGAAGGTCGGTTTTGGGTGTTGAGGATGGGATGTGTGGCAGCTACGACGGACTGGGCGTAGCCGTGGGTGAAAGATTTCGCAAATCCTTGACGGATGAAATTCTGGTACAGGGAGGAGTAGATGGTGGGCATTTAGAAGACGCGGTGGAGGGGGGAATTCTATATGGCGGGATTGTCAGTCTGCAGCTTTCCTCTAGAGATGCATAAACCGTGATCGACAAGATTTGCGCTGTCCTTTCCGCGTGTTCAGATTACACAAGTCTTTGTTTTTTCCCCTTCTCCGTCTTGTGACGAAGCTGCGGCTGTTTCGCCACGGCAAATAAGCCGGGCGAACGGGGACGCGGCAACGGCGACTCAGGCAGTCGCCAGGATCATGGGCAAGTGATAACTTACATAGGGAAAGATGAAGAGTCCGTTGCAGGTTCATTTGACAGCACTGTAGCCGCCAAACAAACGCGCGATCTGATTAAAAAAGGGTTATTGTATTGGGTACTGAAAAGCAAGAGGAGGGAGGGGAGCAAGGCGATGACGGGAGGGGGCCTGAGGTAGAAGTATTGGTCTGAGGCGCCGGTGTATTTTGTCTACCCGTAGTAAAATGCCTGTGGTGGCCGCAGGAAAAAAAAGGTGCAGGGTATACCGATCGGTAGGAAGGTGGGAGTGGGAATCGGCCTGGGAATGAAAATGGGAGAGAACGGGAGCGCGTTTGAGATCGGACGGAGTCAATGAGGCGTACAGCCCGATGGAAGTCACTTTTGTGCGGTTTACTATGTGAGCGCCGCGGTTGTCATCGAGGCAGGTACTTTAGTGCTTCTGTCATCTCAGCTGGAGCTAATACGGGATCGTCAACCAGCCACGGCTCTCCTGCTCTCGACTTGCTTCCTCACTATGTGGCTGTCTCTTTCAGACTCTGGAAGGAATGGAGCACGGAACAGAAGGGGGGCCAGCTACAGGCACGCTAGACAAGGGCGAGTAGCAGACCAGGGGAAGAGCAGCAAGGTGAAGGCGAAGGCGAGGGACTTTGCAGTCTCACTGATACACGAAGATACTGCGAGTTTGCGAAAGATGTTGGAAAAATCCACAGGAATATGCGCAAAAGACTGGGGAACTTGTTCGCGTGGATTCGGAGCTGTCGCCTGGACCAGGCCGACCTCGTCCAGTCATGTTGCGCGCTGGCAGGACAGGTGCGGGTACGTGACGGCCAAGGGTGGATTCGGGAACTTTAATTACTAAAGCCGTTGTGTCCGTCCAAGCAAGCACCTCCATTTCCTTCCTGCCATTTTCTGAGGGTGGACACATTGTGGCTACTCCTTGTTATTAATGACTCAGGCAGCAAACCCCGAAGTGTTTGCGACCTCTGAGTGGCTCATGGCTGTCTCTAGCCTCGTTTTGCTGTGGCTCACTCCCTTGTTCGTGTTTGGGTATCCGGACCAAGCATTGAAAAAGCAATGCTGGTTGATTGGAATGGATCATGACCACTACCTTAGGCCCTGGCAAAAAAAAAAATCGTGGAGTAGAAATAGATACCGAGACAGAGACGAACAACAAAGGGAATGGATGAGGTGGCCTCAATGCCCTTTCTTCCCGACATCTGCCTCCTCCCATCGACCTACGCCTGGGAAGCTGACAGGTGACGACGAGAGGAGACCGGATGAATCGAGGTCGGAGACGGGACGGATACGTCTAGCATACGCTCCGGGGCCGATGATGCATGTCATAAGGTACTAGAGGTGTTGAAGGCGCAAAAGGTACGGATCCTTTCGCAAGTTTGAAAAGCCCGTTCGGTCACAAGTTCTTTCTGGCCCCTCACCTCCCTCGGCTTCCAAGTTGGCTCCCGCAGCAAGATGACGACTCCAGCCTGCCGCCTGAGGATGCGAGATTGCTTGATCATCGCTGCGTATCAAAGGCCTAGCTATAGTTGTCCTAAGAAACGGTCTAAAGCTGCGCTGGAACTTGACGTTGTCAACGCACACGACCACAAAAACACGGGGAAATTTGGGGCGCATCCAGGGGCAGCCAAAGGGGGCCTCCCGAGTCCCAGGGGGCCACTAGGTGGGAGACATCGAAGAGTCATCGGCCTGATTTGGCAATTGCTTGGACTCGTGAGCCATCCTGCGAGAAGAAACCGGCACCATTGCACTGGATTACGTGGGGCCGCTTCAAGGCTGGAGACGTTTCGACAGAAACACATGTGCCATGTCCAATGTTTCCCCAGGACTGTCCAATTGCTGCCGTGCACTGGCTCCTTCTCCCCTGGCGGAGCCAAGTTGGAAGGTCGTGGACGCGAATAGATGACGACCGGGCTGTGACCAATCAGAACCGGCGCAATGCTGGGAGAAGCCGGAAGGCGCGGGATTGTCGGGGAGCTTTCCCTGCCTCCATTCGGGAGCCACTCAGGGAAGGATCAAGTTCCCACTGCCCAGTTCCGTCCTGTCGGGAAGCTGCCACCAGCCCCGCCTTTCCATTCCGTTCCCACCCTCTGCGATATTTCGCCCATCACTGGCCCCTGGCTGGACAGCTGCACCGGTACTTCCCCGCCGGTAGCGTCTGCTAGTTATAGTGTACTCATTGGTGATTCACCACCAGATTCCCATCCGCGCACGCAAATTTTTCAACACCAAATCCAGGGCCCATGAAAGCTGAGGCAAACCCTTTGCTCAGCTCCCACCGCCTCTGGCACCGATGATCGTGGCTGGACCGCTGGAATTATTGTTCAGTGGTAGGACTGGCACCGCTGGCCAGCTTCGACCTCTGGATAACACGGGTCCCTGACCTACGATTAGACACTGCCAGCAATGCTTTCCCAGCCACAGCCGTTAACTTCGAGTGAAGTGAGTGTTGGCATGAAGCTATGGATCGCCGCCGGCAGCAACACGAGCGGAAGAAGAACAACAAATCGTCGACGTCAAATTTCAACCCGCTTTCGCATTTCCAAATCCCCTCCTGCAACCCCTTGTTTGTCTCCTTTTCTGAGAGTCTGACACCCAGCCTGTTACGGATACTATGTAATGTACCAACGATGTAGTTCTCTATCCCATGTCCTTGGGCCTGCCCGTCCCCGTCGTCCATCCCTTGCATCCGCGGACGAATGGCGGCGCGCCCAAACTGGCAATGTAATCTGCCCCTCCAAGTCCCCGTGGACCCTTGGCTCAAGGGTCACTTACCGCATTTCCCTGAATCTCGAAGACGGCCCGGAGATGGCGATGAGATCTTCATTGCCAATTGTCTCGTCAACTACACAATAGAGGCGGGGGGCCATTCTGGGTCAGACTACGGATAGCCTGGCGGTGAAAAGCTTCTTGGTCTCCCTGTCGTTACTACCTTATGTCCTAATATAGATGCTGGCGAGGTCGTGCGCTAACAGACGCGACGCGCCGAGACAATTGAGAAATCGAGATGCACCCGGAACTCCTCCTCCGCAAAATTGGAGTGGCCAAGCACCTGAATTTCCCGCAACTCGTGGGTGCGCCTCACATCCTTCTCATCACGAGGCCATTCCTCCACGAAAAAGAGCCGCAATCGATTCTGCGGCACGGCACAGGGCCTCAGTCTCATAGATTCCAAACCAGGATCTTGGTCAGGCACCACCTCCCGCCAGACATGGATGGCCATGGGTGATGTGTGCCGCAATGCACAGGTACTAGCCGGTGGCCCTTTAGGCTCCGAAGGCTCACGAACGCAACACATCAGACTCGGAGGAACGGGCTTCTGGTTGAGCCGGCTTACCTCCGCCGCCGCGGATTGTGCGAGCGTTATCCCCGTGCCTCATGATAGATACCCTCTGTTTGTCGACCGCCGACGGGTTAGGTCGTCTGGCAGTGCCGCTACCTGGCCGCTGGTTTTGTTCCGGTTATTGCCTGGTCATTTCTGATGCCGTCACCGCGGTTTGGCCAGGGGTTTGCGGCTTATTCATCACCCCTAATGCGCTGCAACCTGCGCCCGTCCGGGGACTTCGCCTCCGCCTGTCACCGAGATGTGTCGGCTCGGGACTCGGTGTGGGCTGTGGAGGATCGACGCCCGTACCCAGTCGGCCCAGTCTTGACTTCACGTTCACGTGGGGCGCAGCTTGCCGCCGCAAGGTGCGAGCGGTGCCGTGCAGAGCTAGCATCAGGGAAGACGCACTGTGCATCATTACGCGGCATCCCGACTTGGTCTTCTTGTTTGCATATCTCTGCTTCTTAGGTCCACATCGGATTGACAGAGTGACTCCGAGATGGACATCCGATCATCTCGGATTACAATGGTGTTGCACGATGCATCGGAAATCGTGAAGGGCTGAGCTCGCTGCATTGAACATACGCAACCATTATCGAGTGATGGATAGGTGAAAAACGAATACAAAACAAAACCGCATACTTCATCGAAAATCTGCAGCCTCGGTCAAGGAGTAGCAAGCCCCTTACTAACTTTAGAAATGAGCTTACAAGTCCATCCCACACGCCTACTTCCATCACCTATGAGGGCCAACTACTCCATGCTACATACATATCCATATATCACACACTAACAGCGTCTACAAAATTTGCCATCATATACACCATTGAAAAACGTAGAGTTCTTAGGCTATACAATACGTACAAGACTATCGATATCGCAGCTGGCTGGTAGAGTAAAGTACACGTAAACGCCTCATGACGAGGTCCTTCCTAATGCAACGACTTGAAGTTCGCATGACAAGCAACGCTTTCACGCTTTGCAGCTCACAGCGCACTCTCAGGGGGAACTGGCTCGGAGGCTTTCCCTGATATCAAAGCGTATCTTCCACGCCAGCGGGGTCTTTCTCCGTGAAGTTCGACAGCCTATGTGAAGGAATCCGGGCAATTTGAGCTTTTCATAGGCAATAACCCGATTCCATTTCGATGCACACGAGGTCCACGTCGTAATGATAGCAGAGGACCGAAGCAAGTGTCACGATAGTATCACAAAGAACAGTAAACTGCATGGTATGTTTGTTTTAACGTGTTTGATTGATTCATCTGCGGACCCAAGTCTCGACCATGTTCTGATCACCTGGCCTCATCTCTCGGCAACGCAGCTTTTCGCATGCAGCCTCCTCGCGTACCTAGTGGTATCGTTCTTTTCGAAACAAAACGGTCTCTTTCTTTCCTTCCCTCTCAAATGTGCGTACGACGTATCGTCATCGCCATGAGTTCCCATCCGTAAACGCCGTCGCTTGCTAAAAAAAAAAAAGTATTGTGTCCCAGGTATCATAGTACCGTGCCAGTCGCTAGTTGTAAGGAAACAAACGCTCTCAAACATTTTCTTCCCGTGCAAATGCACCATCCTGGGTGTTCCAGTTGCAGCTCCATTAGGTCCAACTCTCATTAGGGTAGTGGTGGTGTAGTAGTTTAGTAGTGGTCTGATGTAATGATGTTGTGGTTGTTGATAGTTGATAGTGATATTGGTTGATAAAAGAGATGATGTTGTGAGAGTTGAAGTATGGTGTTGTTGTAGAGACTGAAGTCATCTATCTGTAGGAACTGCCAACGGTGGAGATGGAGGCGCTGGACAAGACGGGCTGAATGGAGAAGAGAGGGCGAGCAGGGAAGTCGGAGTCGAAATCGGCGATGCCGATTCGGCTGGCGACTGCTTGTTCCTTGAGCATAGCGATCCTGGAAGGCTTGTTAGTATACTGTAGGCAATGTGTGGGACAAAAAGAGGTATCAACTTACTCATCTGCGCTGATACCGGCGAGGTCGAGGTTGCACTTTTGGAAGTTGAAGGGAGCAGAAATCTCGGAGCCGCGCTGCTTGACCTCCTTCCTGTTGCGGCGGATCATCTTGTTAAGGAAGACCTTGAAGCCGTCGTTGGAGTGCATGGCTGAGTCGTTTTGCATTTTGATGATGGTGGTGGTGGCGGTGGCGGTGGGAGTGATGTATGGTACTGATGGTATTGAAGATGTCGAGTGCGGTTGGTGGTATTATAAGTCAACGCGTTGGTCGATGTACGTAACTCCAGTGTGGCGGTTATACACAGGGATAAAAGTTGTTTGTTGTTGTTGACGATGATTGAAGGGATGGATGCTGTTGATTCTTCAACTATTGTTGTTGTTCGAGATTCTGATGATGTGGGTGGACAGATGGTGAGATATATATCTTTCTAATTTTTCCCCCTTGTCTCGTAGATCTCTGAAGAGGTTCTGCTGTTCCTGCGTCTCTTTGCTTTTTTTCTTTCCAGCTCTCTGGTTCCCTGGTGTGTGTTGTTGTGTGGATTAGGCTCAGCCTTGGGAAGTGCTAGCAAGCTTGGATTATTGGATCGTTGTCTAATTTGAATCTGCTTGGTGTGGATGTTGGATTGATTTGAATACTGCTGGAATAAGCAACGAGGGAGACAGAAGGAGAGAAGGGAAGCGAGCAAACTCATATATCTATTCCCAGATCGGTGGACTCAAACCACACACCAGGGTAGGGTGGTGGTGTGCAACGAGCGAAAAGAAGGAAGGAAGAGTGCCGCGCTAGTTTGTTGAAGACGTGCGTAAGGCACGTACGTCCCCGGGAACGATCGCACGCCCCCCTCCCCTCCCACTCCATCCACTTTGCGCACGCCCACTACCATACACCCCCCCTTGTCCACGTCCGCCTCTCCGTACGTCGCTGTCCCCCTTCGGATCTGGACCTGACGCCCTTGGGTGGTGTGTCAGTCATCTCATCAATGCCAAAAGCATCTGAGGGAGGGGGAGACGGATAGTCGGGGAGCGGAAGAGGCGGGGGAGGGGAGGGGGGGTGTGTGTGTTCGGCCAGGATTCAGAGTGAGGGGGAGGGAGATGTGAGATGAAACTGCCGTGTGCAGAAATGCGCCCAGGAACAACCACCGTGGCTCTCTTGACCGCAGGACACACATGCCATCGTAATGTCGACCAAAGAAAAGTGCCCGTCCGTCGGCCGACGGACGCCACGGACGGAAAATAGGTTAGGCGGAGAGGCTAAATCCCAAAGATGGGTGTGGTGTGAATGTGTTGTGTATGGTCGAGATGGTCGCAAGGATGTTGGATTGGGGAAGGGCAAGGGATTAAGGGTGTGTATCCATTGCAACGGACGTAGAGGCGATGGACTGGAGACTACGATTTCACTGTGATAACGACGATGACTGCTACTGTTTCCTCGCCTGCTGGGTTAAATGCAACTTCTTTGGGGATAGGCTCGAATCGAAGACGAGAGGGAGTCTTGTTCCAAGCATTGACGACGTTGTGCAACATCAGTGTAGAGAGAGAGAGAGAGAGAGAGAGCATCTCACGTGGGCTGACTGTACCGCAGACGCATTTAGGTGAGAAGGTAAGGTAGGCAACAAAGTTTCAACTTTCTTGTCCATGTTAAAATTAAAGTGACTCCCTAGAAAGCAAAACGACGAAAACGAGCTGGCAGGCAAAGAGGGAAAAAACAAAAGTTTCGACTCCGTGTTAAGATCGCGCATTGAATCGGGGACGTCGGGAAATTCCCCAATCAGAGAGACCCAGGGGCCTGGACAGGGCAGGGGAGGGATCATCATCATCATCGGTTCCGCCGCGTGCGCGTGGGGGAGGAGACTCTCAGACGGCCGGCGGTACGCTGATCGCCGAACGGCAGCCCCTGGTTGGAATGGGATCCCCTGCACCCTTGTGGCCCTGCAGCAGCATAGGTAATCTACGAGAGAGACACACGGTCGGGTGAGAGAAAAAAAGAGAAAGAGAAAGAGAAAGAGAGAGAGAGAGAGAGAGAGAGAGAGAGAGTTCGGACTGAGTGGGAGGGCTGAGTAACCTGACTGCCCACCCTCTCCATTCTGAAACTCGGCGCCGTAAGGCTCACGGCGCACCGCTACGTACCGTTATAATAAACTGTGATAAGAAGAGGCAAGAAAAAAAACAGAATTTGTTTCAAGATGGGAGGATGGGAGGAAGGGCGTGTGGTAACGGAGCCATGGTGGTGTGTTGCGTCGTAACGCTGCTGCGCAATATTACGCGCGCAACCACTGTCATGCCTTTTGAACCAAAGGTGCTCGCTCTTACGTGCGGTGCTACAGTACCGTATGATGCGCAGTCGGCCGGTTCGGGGTTGGTGAGAGAGTAGGAGATGACATCGCGGCCTTGAATTGGACACACCACTGAACGTTGTTCCCGCACGGTTGGTTCTTTGATGTGACGATATTTCACCAACCCGGCCGAGTGATGTCTTTTTTTTTTTTTTTTGCCCAACGCAGCCGATTGCTTGGACGGTTTTGCATTCGGACACGCCAGCTTCCAGCTTCCCGAGTTTTCCCCTTGCGACCCTACGGCGCGTCATCATATCGGCGGCGCGCACTGGAAGGGACCTGACTTATCGCGGGGAGGACATTGAAAGATGACTGTGATCTTTTGGGCAACATGCAAGCACTATGCAGGTCCGAAACCCCACTACCCACCGCGCCGCGTCCGCGATGTTCTACATCGAGAGAGCCTGTAGGTGAAATTTGGCATTGTTCTCAATTTGGGAAAAAAAAAAGTAGCCTAATTCCCTCAACCGGTGGAACTTGAGGGAAATGGCACGTCGCCGTCAACCAGCCGCCGTCGCCGTCGCCGTCGCCGCCGCCGAAGCAGGCCCCGTGTGACGCTCCGGCCGTGCTCGTGGGTCCTGCACCCTAGCACTGCTGCATTGAAGATTTCTGCAGGTCAAAGGATAGATAGAGGTAAAGAAGCGATTGCGAGACTATCCTGGTAGTCACTCTCCCTCCAACCCCCCGCGCCTGCGCGCAGTGTGTTGCGAGCGCCCGCCTTTTTTTTTTTTTTTTTCCTGCGAACCCAGAGGGTTGGAGCCCGGAGGTCGGGGAAGGGGGGGCGGTGATGTGTACACTCAAGCGAGAGTGGTGGAGCATGGACATGGGTTTTTGCGAAAATTCCCTTCTGCTTTGCGCACGTAACAAACGACTGCAGATTTAGAGTTGTATTGAGTTGGGCGTGGCCATGGCATGGGTAGGAATTGGTAAGGTAGGCATGGATTACGCATGGGGAGATGGGCAAAGAGGGTGTACAGCGGAAGGCCGCATGATGCCGAGCGCAACACTCTCCAATCTCCTATTGGTAGAGTTTGTTATTGAAGCTTTCTTCATCTTCAGGCGACAGCGGCCAGGGCTGCGTGACGAGACGATAGGGATCTCATCTCTCTCCCTCTGTGTGTGTCTTTCACGAGCCGTCTTGTTTGGGACGGTCGTACACCCCCTCTCTCTTGCGACATGCTCGTCGCTTTCGGTATCGTGATCGTGGTATTGAAGTTCACAGCTTCTGCCTCGTGATAATTGTTGGCATGAGCATGGAACGGGGCCGAAAACGGTTTCTGATATTCGCACTCTGTATGGGCTATGCTAGCTTCTTGGACTACGGGTTTGACCTTCAGACACGCGATCGACGAGACATTTGCACCGGATTCCACGTTTGGACACGTAGGTAGCCGGTCTGAATGCAACGGCCGGCCGTGTTCGAGGATGAGTCTGCATTGCATTCCTCTCGTCGGCCGTGGCAAGCGTGGCTTCCAGCATTCCGCAGTCTGTCTCTCCAACTCTCTTCTCAGTTCTCACTCGGCCATTCCAGCGTAGCATCCATTCCGCCCTCGGCCCTACCGCTCTTGTAGACCGTTGCCATTTTTTACCTTTTCTTCAGCAAAGTTTTCCAATGAGGCTGGTTGCATTCCAGACCTTCTCCCCTCTCCCCCCGGCCTTGGGAGCGGAATGCAGAGCGGAACCCCTGCGAAAGTGGTCAAACGCTTGGGCTGAACAGATTTTACAGGAATGTAATCAAGGACCCCTTGACATCTATGAGCATTTTTGCAACTTAACTCTCGTTGCATTACTCGGCATCATTTTTTTCTTCTTATTCTTGCTCATCAATAATATTAAGAGTCTTGGCATCCAGTAATGGATTAATCGTGCAGCAAGAAGAGGGGTGGGGGGTCAATTTCCGTTCGAGAGCCTCAACGCCAAGCACTAATATGGCAGAACGGCATTTGCGTTTCGTTTGGATATGAGGAGCCACATATCCAGTTCTCTGGGGCACCGGAAACACCAAGCCCCAGCCGTTTTAGAGATGCTGACACAGCAAGAAAAAGGCGGAAACGGGGCGGCAGGCACAGAGAGAACACAGTGGAGCCTGCGGATGGTGCACACGGCAGACATTGGGACTTGCCGCGGCGGCTATCCTCCCCCCCCCTCCCCTCACTCTCACCTCTGTCTCCCGCGCCACATCCGCGTTGCCAGCTTGCCCTGGTTGATCTACTTGCCCTATCCGTACTGGCATCCACTAACGCCAAGTCAGCGTGGTCAGGCCCCGTGGGCCAAGTCGCGCAGCCTATCAAGAGTCTAGCAAACGAAGGAACCTGACGCTTTTGGACATGCCTGCGAGGGCTTGCCGGCTTGCAGCAGCGGACGCCCCCAAGAGCTGGAGGAGGAGGAGGGGCTATCGGACTGGCTGGCACTGGATTCAAGGCTATCTACCTATCGTCGGACTGAAGGGATGGAGGTAAAATTGGTCGCGGCAGATCCTCATAACAGTTGTCAATCACGGTTCGAGTGCAGGTAGGTACTCGTGTGCTGGCAGCAATTGCATATGGAACATACGGATAATCGTCCATGATATCCGTAGCAACTTCGTATACGATCGAGTTACACCCGCAGGCCCCCAGCCAGGCACTACGAGCTGAATCGAGATGGGAGGGGGGGGCAGTAATTAGCTGCAGGGCCAGGACGTAAACACTTACTTCTCACGCGTCTCACTGGTTCCAAGCTGGCGGGTTGTGAACCCCGGTGATGATGGAGGATTGATGATGATGATGGCGGTGAACCGATGATGCAGATGATGCTGACGATTCCCACCCAATACCTATTGAAGTCCCGATGATTTGGAACATATGCCTGTCCTGCATTGCAGCTTGCAGGCTCAGCTGCAGACTCTCATCTCGCCCAGCAATCTGCAATAGGTAGATCATGGCGGAAAAGGATTGCAATGATTGCTTTCCCTCGTCTGGCCCCTGCACGTGTGTCCTGGTCAACCAAACCTCTTTTGACCGGTAAACCCAGCCGTCTCAGCATGTTTGCTTGTTTCTCTCGCGCCCCCTTCATGTCGGGAATTGGGCATCCCTTCAGCCTCAAAAATCTGCCAACGTGTTTGTAATTTTAACCCAGCAAATAGACTCGATCCAATAAGTCGTCTAGGGCCGTGACAGGGCCTCCCGATCGGGGGTTTCAGCACGTATCAACCCCTGGTCAGATGCCTGCCAGCTGGACTGTCGCGCGTCCCAGGGCAAGGGTTTGGCAGCTCGCCTCGTCGACGCCGTGTCCGCCAGCCAGCCTTGGGTGGGAGATCGGTAATCTGCCACAGAAAAGAAAACTCCACCTCCCCCCTCCCCCTTGGTGGCACCAGCCCATATTCATTGGATCGAACCCGATTGTTCGTTAGTGCTCGCAAGCTCCAGAAGAACCCCAGCTGCCAGAGCGGGACTTGCTTGACTGAAGAGGAAATCAGAGATGGAGAACGCGGCAGAGGCAGTGACGGCGTCACGGAAGCACCGCTTTCCAGATCAAGTGCCTCCCACGGCAGCTGAGTTACGGCCGAAGAGAGAGGTGGATCCTTTGGCAGTGGTGGAGGAGGGGGGGGTGCGCCTTTGCAATCTGCAAACCTGCAATCTGAGGAGCTAGCTTGTAGTGTAGGTAGGCGGATGGTGGAAGGATTGATGGATTGGTTAGTCAGCTGGTAGTGTTGGAGCACAGCGTGGCAGCGTGGCATTTAGCCCAGCTTACCTAACATACTTTGAGGACCGATAATTTGACGGATGCGCGGTCCTTGAAGCCATCGCCAGCTTGACTGACAGAGCCTCGCGAGCCTCCCTGACAGCGAATGCCACTAGTGGACTGATCGATTGAGAGTGTAGTGCAAGGCACGAATATCCTATAGGTATTTCGAAGGGTGCCGGCCTCAAGTGCCCCACCCTTCCCGCTCAGCACTGGCTTCCGGTGGCTTGACTAAGCGTCCCGCCCAGGGCCGTCTTCTTCTCCAGATCAGCGTCCTTCTGCACGCCCCTCATCCGAATGACCGGCTCCGGCCATGCCCCACCATTAGCTCATCATGAAAACCGGATATCATTGGCCAATTCGGTCTTCATGGTGGAGACTTGCACCCGTCGACATCTCAACATCTTACCCGATGCATCGATGCAATCGACAACTATCACATACACCCACGGGCAGATGACCGATGAAGATAGCCTCGTTGAGTAGCCCCAGCATGGCTGAACGCGGCACTTTCTCTTGGCCTTTGACGACCTGCCAAGACCCTCCAAGGGCTCAATCAACCCCTCCCCCCACCCTCCGGCAGGTTCTCTTCAATGTGCGGCTCGTGCGGGTAGCGTACGATACCAAAGCCCTCCTCTCTCTCTCTCTCTCTCTCTCTCTCTCTCTCTCTCTCTCTCTCTCTCTCTCTCAAACTTGGCAAACTTCACAAACTAGACATCGTATATTCCGTTTGCGGAAGGTTTCAAGAGTCCAACGTCGGGGCGAAGCACGAAAGCAGGGTAAAGTCCCATTCCCATCCGTCCATCCCGCTCTGTAGACTGGTGCCACTGCGTCCGTACGGAGGAAACCGTCAAGGAAACAACTGAAACCCTCCGAGGTAACTCCCAGCACTACTGGACAACACACGCCTTCGCCCTCCCCTTCACCTTTTTGCCTCACCGGCGGCCGACAGTTTTCTCTCTGTCTCTTCTAAGTTGTGGTTTGGCCGCATTTGAGCAAGTCGACGGTTTTATTGCGGCGTAAGAAGGAACAGAAAAGTCGTTGTGTTCCACTGAAACGACACCATTATGCCTCATGCGGATACACATTCTTGTTGTTTCGTTGTCCGCAATGAGACAGATTCCAAATGTCAAATGAGACTCAAGAGGAGCCTTTGAGATGCTCTCGGCCGTCGTCACGCAAGCTCCATTGAACTCCCACGCGGCCGCGGCCGCCCGTAGGTTGAAACTCTTCAACGTTTGCTTCCAGAATTCGGTGATTCCACACATCAAAGGTATGGATTCGCCCGAGTCTCGTAAAAGAAGATCCGCAATGGAAGGGAAAGATGGCCACTTTGTCAAGCTTTCCTGCAGCATATGTCTCGCGCGAGTCGGGAGAAACCTCCAATTTCCTCTCTATCTCTCTTGCCGACTCCGATTCTCTCTTTCAAACATACTGCAAGACGGTTCCGGACACATACTGATACTACAATGCCACGCCTGCCACATTTTTTTTTTTACTCCAACGTTGGAAAACCTTCTGAGATACTCTGTCACTTTTGTCTGAATGCGACGAGACGACACAAAAACCTTCACGAGGCTTTCGGGAATTCCTGCACTCACGGTTCCAGGTTTCAAGGGTCTTGCATGTTGTTTCGATGCTAAGCTGCATTCTTTCCGCCATTTCTTTTTACCTTTAACCTTTGTGCTGCGTGTCTTTACTAAACTCTGTCTTAATCAATCCGCATTACTCATGTCACCGACTTACTCAGACGCTTAAAGTTTCCCGCATCAGTCTGCGCAGCCTAGAGCCGTTCATCTCATGAGGGTCGCAAGACAGATAGACACACGGGTGGGAAGGACCCGGTTGCGATGATGAGACGACAATTGCCTCTTGCCCGTTTCCGTGTAGAGCTTGAACTTATTTGCTTGCTGTTTCTGTTAGTCGAAAATCCCGTCATGCAGGGAAATGATGACACGTCCCTCTCGGACCGCTGCACACGCCTCCACGCCCAGACAGAAAAATGAAGAGTGAGAACGTGTGTTCATGCCAAAAGCGGATACACAATCGCACACCCATCGCACACCATCGCAATCTGACCACTCACAGCTTCGGTTTCGGACTTGCCATGACCATGGCACGCAATGTTTTAGGCACATCTACACTGCCGCCTTCGACATTGCAGGTTCTGAGCGCGGCTACGGTCTCGCAGAGCCGGCATCAGAAAGCAGAGGTAAGAGGAAGAGGAACACGAAGGGGGAGAGTTAAGTGAACCAACTCGTCGGGGACGTAGACACACAATCGTAGGACACAGATCACACTAGGTACACCATATGACCTAACTGGCAACATGAACCATCTGAGCGTGACGCCGTTGACGTGAGTGACACTGACACTTGACGCTGTCGGCGGGTCGGGTTGATCATGCCATTTGCTAGTCTGCATTGCTTCATACGACTTCGACAAGCCCCCTCCACTTCACTTGGCAGATTTTAGTTCCATCCGCTCCTTGGCTCGGGACTGGTTGAGGTAAGGATAAACAAAAAATGAGGTATCTTTGATTTTCAAGCATTAACAGATATCGTGATCGTGCATCTCCACTTTCATCGTGCGTCCTCCCCGATGCTCTGGCTCAGCCCATCGTGACACGGACACCCGGCAGTCCACTCTTTAAAACCTGTGCAGAGACCACCCGTGCTAGTGGCCACGAGAAAGCGGCTGCCTGTGCGCTGAGAAACGCCGCCTCTGACGTGGGCTCCTGTCTAGCTGATACTGAGTCCCTGACAGGAACGTGATGACTAGAGCCTCCTCAACCTACTATATCCCGTCGCGATCTTTTCCCAAGCAAAACACCATCTCGACACAGCTTCAACTCTTCGCCAGCTTCCCGCATGATGCAAAAGTCAGTGAAGCGGGCACAGATGGGCCCACTCAGGGCTCCGATACTACCGCTCATTTGGGGTAGTCCTTCAAATGGTAGCTCTTGAGCTTAACAAACTGATCGTAGCCGAAGCGGCTTAGGGTCTGCCCCTTGCCAGAGTTCTTCCAACCCGTCCACGCTAGGTCCTAAAACAATTGTCAGTGCCGACATTTATTATGATAAACTGTGGCTTGATGACGAAGATGGCTTGAAGTATGGCGGGAATAAACGACCTGCGAAAGGTTGCAAGCCGGCAGGCAGATAACACAACAAGGGAAAAAGGTTAACATGCGGCTACCCGCCCCGGATAGGATCCAACCACTTGGCCAACTCTGGCGGTAGGGGCGGGCATCGGGCTAGGGAAGAAGAAGAGTGGGGACCGGAGACAAACGATCACCGAAGGGTGGTCGGAGCGGCCAAAAACATGGGTCGGCCGATCGCCAAGGCAAGCATGGCATATTGTACTTACTGGGCTGGGGTAATCGCATCTGTTGACGAAGACGGTTCCTGCTTCGACCTGGTTCGCGAGCTCGTAGCCGCGGTCCGTGTCTTTGGTCCAGATGCTGGCAGTCAGGCCAAACTCGCTGTCATTCATGAGCTTGACAGCCTCCTCGTCACTCTTGACACGCTGGACGGGAATCACCGGTCCAAACGTCTCCTCTGTCATGACCGTCATCGAATGGTCCACACCGGTTAGCAGCGTGGGCTTGACAAAGTTGCCCTTGGGCGGGGGGTTGCTGAAGGACTCGTTCTCGGGCGTTGCGTCAGTGGCGCCCTTGGAGAGAGCGTCCTTGATGTGCGACTCGATCGCCTCCTGGGAACGCTTCGAGATGACGGGGCCAACGTGCGTACCCTTGTCAAAGGGGTCTCCAAGCACGTATCCCTTGAGAACCTTCTGGACGGCCTCAACAAAGGCATCGTGAATCTTGTCGTCGACGTACACCCTCTCGACGGAGCAGCAGCTCTGTCCCGAGTTGAAGACGGCGCCGTCGACAATCTCGGCCGCAGCCCAGTCAATGTCCACATCGCTGCGGATATACGCGGGGTCCTTGCCTCCCAACTCCAGACCGACGTTGACGACACGGTCTGACGCAGCCTGCTGAACAGCCAGACCGCCAGCTACGGAGCCGGTGAAAGCGACGAGCTTCACCTTGGGGTTGCGCACAATGGACTCGATCAAGACGGGAGAGCCGCAGTGGAAGAACTGCAGCACGCCGGCCGGGAGACCGGCCTCCTCAAACACCTTGGCCACGCGCTCCACAATGGTCGGAGTCTGCGGCGACGGCTTCAAGATGACGGTGTTGCCAGACAACAGCGCGGGAACGAGCGAGTTGACCAAAATGAGATAAGGGTACTGTGAGTGTCATGTTAGCAAAGAGGCGGGGGTGTCGCGGTGGTGGCTCAGCAGTTCGCGTTGTCTCACAGCAATGGAACATTCACCACGCTGCGGACGGCGTTACGTGGAGCCACGCAGGTAGGAGACAACCCACATTCCAGGCAAAGAGGACGAGGACCGGGCCAACGGGGACCTTGCGAATGAAGCGCTTGAACCCCTTCTCAGCCTCGCCGTCGGTGTCCTTGAGAACGTCATCGGCAATCTTGAGCAGGTACTCGCCGCGCTTCACCGCCGTGGCGATTTCAACGCCGGTGTAGGCGCAGGGACGGCCCATCTGGACAGTGAGCTCCTGCGCCAGGTCATCCTTTTGCTCGAGAAGAAGGCTCAGCGCCTTCTTGACGATAGTCTTGCGGTCGGCCAGCGAGGTCTTGCTCCATGACTCGAAAGCCTTGGTGGCAATGTTGGGGAGCTCATCTAAGTCGGCCTGGGAGACGCCATTCCGGGTGAGGACGGCCTCGTTGGTGGTAGGCGAGATGGTCTTGAGGACTTCGACGGACATGTTGTTTGATTCTCTTTGGGGTATCTGAGGTCAAGTAAAAGAGAGGTACGAATGCGAAGGAATCAGATCTAGTTGATGGTCAGGAGGCAATTCGCAGCTTAGATATCCCCCTTCATGAATCGTGAGCTCACTGAGGGGCAGGTGGAGGGGCAATGACATGGAGGGGCACCTGTGACCTGCCCGCCGGACCGCGCTTGTGGGGAACGCGGTAAGATAAGAGATGATGTAATCAGACTGTACTACCCCGATAAGACACTACCGATAAGGTCCACTCTAATTTTTTTGCAGACCGCGCGCAGTGGCTGGGATCGCGGACTTTGATTTGGATCTTGTACAACGACGGTTGCATTACCGCCGACAGCAAGGCTACCGACAAGGCTCTAGCAGGGGAATTACATTCTGCTCTTGCTGGCATTTTAAGACTTTTAGGACCCACCACCATCGATATTACGTCCCAGCAGCCACCATGGCCCCCGAAAAACGCAACAAATTCCTCGACGCAGACGAGAGCGACGACGATCTCGACCAAGGCTACGATTCCGAGGCCGAGGAGCTGCGCAAGGGAGGCCGCACCGCCAAGAGGCGCAAAGTCGACAGCGAAGACGAAGATGACTTCAGCGACGAAGAGCGAAATGTTCCAGGGGACGCAGAAGACGCGGCGAGCGACAATGAAGGCGCCGACGAGGACGGCGCAGAGGCCTCGACCTCGACCAACAAGAAAAAGTCAAACTCCACAAAGCCAGATCTCCCAGACGTCTCCAAGCCCCTGACGAAAAAGAACCTCGTCGCGACGGAAGAGGCGATTAAGAAGTCCGGCGTCGTCTACATCTCGCGCATCCCGCCCTTCATGAAGCCCCAGAAGCTACGCTCCCTCCTCGAGCCGTACGGCAAGATCAACCGCATCTTCCTCGCGCCCGAGGACCCGACGGCGCACGCGCGCCGCGTAAAGGCCGGCGGGAACAAGAAGAAGTCGTACACGGAGGGCTGGGTCGAGTTCATGCGGAAAAAGGACGCCAAGGCCGTCTGCGAGCTGCTCAACGCGCGGACCATTGGCGGCAAGAAGGGGTCCTACTACCACGACGACATCTGGACGCTGAAATACCTCAAGGGGTTCAAATGGCGTCACCTGACGGAGCAGATCACGGCCGAGAACGCGGAGCGGACGAGCAGGATGCGGGCCGAGATCAGCAAGGCGAGCAAGGAGAACAAGGAGTTTGTGCGGAACGTGGAGAGGGCCAGGGTGCTGGACGGCATCGCTGCGACGAGGGAGAAGCGCGGCAAGGCGGCTGCGGCTGCGGTGACGGAAGTGGGAGCGGGAGCGGGGCCCTCGGTTGGTGGTGCGGCAGAGGGGCAGCAAGACAAGAGGCGGACGGTGTTCAAGCAGATACCCTTGGCGGATAGGAAAAGCGAGGCTGGCTCGACTGCGAAGCCGGGAGGGGATGTTGCGAGGGTGCTCGGGAAGATCTTCTGATGGGAGGGGGTGCCCGTATGTTCGGCATTCTATGTTATCATCGTCATTTTACTGGTAGGAGGAGCGTACTTGGACTTCAATCATCAGACGAAATGAGCCCTATGGATCAGTAGCCTCGGAATGTTACGGTGTGGTTGCAAGTGTAGGTGGGTAGATGTGGCATGTGTGGCCGACCGCCGAGTAGCGATTGCGAAGGCCGCTGGGTCACCATCATGAGCCTGCGCGGAGGGTAGTCTGTCTGGCATCTTGGCATGAAAACAGATGACGGCATGACGTCCTCAGAGTATACCCTACGGACGAAGCTCCATGCAAAATAGAGCCGCGGTCGTATTCAGGCAGAATGATGCGTGTCGTCTGTACTTGCTAGCATGAACACCACTTGAACTGTGAAGTCTTTCTCCATAACGGAGCGGATGCGAATGCTTCGTGTACACCACTTTCGTGTTCGCGACGAGCCGCTCGCTTGGCATAAAAAACGATGATGACATGCTCTCCTGGACACTGGGACGAAAGAAGCTGCTCGAAATAGAGTAGTTACAATAGCCGGCGCTAACATGAGCACTTTGCCATTAGCGCAACGCTCAGCTTGCGGCTCAACAACGTGTACAGAGCGCCAATCCACATGCATCTCAGCCTCGGAAAGATTTCCAGTCGCCCAATGATTCGATTTCACAGTATCTCTGCATCGAGTAATCAATGAGTAGTGTTTCAGGCAAGCCGCGGCTATGATGTTGATCACCTCCAAAGCAGCCGTTCCGCCTCGGCCTCTCGGTGAACCAACTTACACCAAGCCCAACACACTGTAACCTCGACAAACTGGCAAACTAGCCAATTCATCACCAAGGCGCCGTACGTATACCGCTCACAGGAGATATTGTCTTTGGAATCATTCCCACTCGGACGAAACCGCAGACATTGACATAAGCTTGCCGCGCAAACCTTCACCGGCGTCCAAGAAAACAAAGTATCCGTACACCAGATCTCGATCAGATGACAGCAAACATGATCCCCAAAGCCTCAAAGGCAACAGGGCATTGCGCGCGCGGTCTCTACTAGCTTGCCCGTTCGCGCGAGGACCCTCCCCTCCTGGACAAAAATCAAGCCGCCTGCCGCCGTGAAGCTTCCGTCCGTCGGAGTCCGCATCGACCTGGGTGCTGGTAGGACAACTTACCTGCACCCTCCCACCACCATTCAAAACCTTATAAACTGTAAATCTGCGCAGCACCGAGGGCGTAGCTGGAATCCCCCAGGGTATTAGGTCCCCGTCGGCATCCTGGCTCCCCACCGTCTCATCTATGTCGCCAGTAGGGTCGAGGGAGTGGACTCTTAACTCATGATGGCGGGGGGGTGTAAAGAGCTTCAGGGGGCGGACCCGTCTGGGAGACCAAAGTCTGGGGAAAAGGGAGGTGCCGACAGCTCTCTGTCTACCCGCCCAGCCGGCGACGCCTGTTTGGACCTCGGTTCCAGGGTTGGGGACCTGGATACCTTAAGGCTGATCCTAACCGCCCCGGGAGACTCTGGGGAAGCCCGGAGGGAGGAGGAGGAGGAGGAGGGCGGACCACGTCGGTTTCGTAGAATTGAAAGAACGATGCCGTGGGAGGAGGGCGTGGCTCCTAGAGTCGGCGGCGGCCGGGTCGGGTCCCTAGAGTGTCCAGTGCTGGACGTAGGGGAGTCTGCCCGCCTCTCGAACGAACCAACAGGTAGACGGGGCCACGGGGGAAAACCTGGGTGTGCCGAGTTTGTGGTGTGATTGTGCTCAAGCCCGCTGGAGTCGGCGATTAGAAACAGTGCGGTCGGCAGTCCCAGACAGTCGGCACCCTGTTTGGGTAACAGAGGGAGAACAGCACGGACATTGGACTCTTGATGGGAAGGTCGATGTGCTGCTTGTTGGGCTCCTGAGTGGTGTAAGAGGGGTGACTGCCGCGGGCCGTGCGATGAGTTGCTGCCGGACGCACGTACGATGTCGTCCATGGATGAGATAAGGTAGACAGGGTGCTGAGCACGCACGCACAGTACCTTAGACTGGGGGAGGGTGGGAGGACAGCTTGGGCAGTGGTACATCGCCAACAGCTCCGACATTGGATCCCTGCTTAACATGATCGTGAGCGGCGGCGGCGTCGGCGGCGTTTGAACGGCAAAGAATAATAAAGCGGACGCATGAGCCACGTGGTGATCTAATAGTTTTTCCAACGACGAACGCAACGACTTTTACTAGCGTTGCAGTCTCAGTCAAGGTATCTGATGCATACACGCCTGGCCAACCTATCCTTGAACCGTCCCATCCATTTTTTGAAAGAGAATTTAACATGACTCTTCCACTCTTCTTTTGCCGAGAAACCAAACGTGTCCACGTACCATCTCGAGAAATAGATTTCTTCCCCGCAGACGGTCACTAAACCTTAACACCATCCCGGGTCCACCAACGTCGGGGACCTCGAGAGATACGTCCCAACTTGCCCGTCCGTAGACACACACGCCCCCTTCCCTTTCGGAAACGGATATCAACGCTTAGTCCTGAATCTGGAGTTCGTCCATGTCGTCAAGCAGCTCATCCATGTCCACCCTCGGAGCTCCCTCATCACCCTCGGTCTCGGCGATGCTCATGGCGTCCGGATCAATCTTCTGCGCCTGTTGCGCCTTGTACAGCGCCATTGTCGCGCGCAACTCATCATCCTCCTCGACGTCGCGCAGGAATTGCTCGTAGTCCTCGTTCATGCGGTCCTGATCCGCCTGCTTGGGGAGCAGCTCGCCCTCGTCCTTGGCCATGCGCTTGAGCTTCCAGTTGCGGTTCTTGTGCTTTCTTCTATTGGGGTAGTGCTTCTTGACCAGGATGACGTCGGGTATCGTCGAGCCGTAGGCGTGCGACTCTTCGATGGCGTCAAATTCCTCGTTGTTGAAGTTGGTGCCAGTAAGCATGTAGCCCATGACCGAGTCGCCAGCGTGCAGCAGGCCACCCAAGTGTGTTCTCGCAAAGTAGGTCTTGTCGTTGGAACCCAAGTCGGAGGCGCGGGCTACTTGCACCTCTGCGAGATGCCACTTGCCCTTTGTGATACCCGTCGGCTCGATGTCCATAACGATAAACTCAACGAGCGACTTGACGTCGGCGAGGGAACGGAAAGGTGCGCGCCAGTATATGGGAGCACTGACATCTGCAGTCTGGAGGGTGTTGGGATCAAAGAGGTATACTGCAGTTCCGATCTTGTGGCAAATGACGAGGGGAGAAATGTTGCCGGAAGCCCGTGCCAGCTTAATGGGCATGGCAACAAGGTCGTCACGGCAGATAGGAATCAGCTCAACCGAGAAGGTGAACTTGAACGATTTTGTCGATGTGTGGATATCTTGCGAAATGAGCTCCTGCGACTTCTTGACCGTACACGGCACCACTGAGTTGAGGAAGTCGCAAAACTTCTCGGCCTGATTCCTCGCTGAGAAGAAGAAGTCGATTCCATCCTTGGCCTCCTTAATGTTGAGAGTATCTCTGTGTGCGCCGTGCTTCATGATCAACTGCTCGAGGTAGAGGAACGTCCTCTTGTGCAGGACCTTTTGGCGGACCTGGACCGAGGCACGCCATACGTTGGCTGTGTATGACTTCGCGCAGTCGGGGCATTGCTGGTACGCGACAATGTAAATGGCCTCAAAGGCTTGCTGAAGAAGGACTCCGCTCTGGACCTCGTCCTGGATCGTAATCTTGACCTTGACTCGTCTCGAATGGGGTTCCGTCCACACAAAGGAGGCGTCGATGATGCGTATCTTGTTCAGACCCTTGAGCTTCTTGAGGCACAGGGCGAGGAGTTCACGGGACTCGGGAGCGGCGACGATCCAACTGCTGGGCGGCAGCAGCCAGCGTTCGCAGTCTCTGCAGTAGTTGAGGGTGGCTTCGCGCTGGACGCCCTGGGAGATGTCGACGGTCAGCTTGATGCAGTCAAAGCAGAGCGCATTGGCGGCGGTGGTTCCGTCAATGGGGGCGCCGCAGTTGCAGCAGAGAATAGTGGCGTTCGTCATGTTTTGGTGCTTCTTCCCTCAGTGCCCGATTCCTTGTCGATTTTGGGAGGAAATGTTAGGGAAAAAACGAGGCGACGAGGGGTTCCTCCTTGGGCGTTTGGGCTCGGTGTATGGCGGGGTTGTCCTCGAGAGGAAAAAAAAAATATCATGAACCCGGCCGATAAGGCGAGCGCGGGGCTTATCAAACGAGTCACATGATAATGACGCCGCCAGTGGCGGGCTTTCGCCCAGCTTCGAATCGCATTAGTAATCGCAGCTCCTACCGGCACCACCATGGATCATTCGCTGACTGTGTACACCTGCAGCATCACGTACATATGTTCTCTACCAATGAAAAGTCAGCAAGTCCTCATCTAGTCATTAAAATTTGAGCTTTGGAGCCAGAAGCTCTTGTCTTTTACGCAGCTTTTGTGACACATCGCCAGCTCAATGACACAACAGGATCCATTGCTGATGTACTTCCTCTTCCCAGAGAGGTATAGGCGACCTGTCTACCTTGTACTGTTAAATACACCGGCACATTCAGTGACTCACAATATCCGGACCCGACGAGCTTGGGTATATTACACTTGGAACATGGAAGAGCTGGCAGGTGCGACAGGCTCTGAAAGACATCTTATGCCTCTTTGCCCTCGAGTTAGCTTGGGACACGCAGTTTATACTACTACCGGCCGTATTGACGAAATGGAAGGCATAGACGGCGAGAATAGCTGTAGAGACCGAATAAGAGTCGAGTTCAATAATCGAAACGATATTTTTACCTGTCACTGGTCGATTTCGGCGAACCAAACTACAGGTAAGAAGAAACAGACAACGACGAGAGAGGCACGAAGCCAACTTGGGTTTCCGTTCGATCTCCCTCTGCAACGTTGGGCGTCTGCTGAGGCAATAAATCAGGTTCCTAAGTCGCCGTACGTAGCCATGTCCAAAACACTGTTAGGTGGTGGCATCTGAAATCAGCAACGAGGCGCGAGTGATGGTAGGTAGGTATGTAATTACTTTGGGTACGTGCCAGGTAAGGAAGGTACGGATACCCGCTGGCACGCGTCGAGGAAGTGGTCTGTGTGTCTGTGGGGCTTATCTAAACACCGAAAGCGATAAGACTTTACTTGCCTAAAAATTTCCACCGAGTCTCAGCGAGCCAACGGCTCAGTTTTGCGATTAACGGCAAATCTCATCAGCAAAATGGCGGACGATGGCATGATTCTCAATTTTGACATGGGCAGCGGCCCTGCCAAGCCCCATGTCAAGATTCAGGGTGGTCGCTGGCGCGACAGGAACAAGGCCAACAGAATTGCCAATAAAGGCACGGAAAAGGATGCTTCATCATCAGCCAAAGACGATGCCCCGCTACCGCAACGATATACGCCTGGATCCAAGAAGCCCCAGAGATCGGACCGGCCTGGCAACGACGACGACTCTTTTGAGCGCCCGGCAAAGCGAGCGAGGGCAGAGCATCCTCAGGCTACGGCCTACCGGACTGGAAAACTGCCGCCCGGCAGCATCTCGAACAAGCTGAGAGACGGCCAAATCTCATCGAAACTTTTTTCGTACAACCCCACGCCAAAGACCATCTTCGATGAGCCCGGTGCTGAAAAGGTCGAGGAGAAGGTGGCCGAGCCTTCAAACGCGCCGCTTTCTGATGAAGCTGCCAGCTTCCACGCCCTGGGTATCTCAAGACGCCTGGCCTTGACGCTCTCTGGCAAGATCCAGCTCAAGGCACCAACAGCTATCCAAGCCAAAGTCCTTCCTCAACTCATCAAAGAAGACAGCGATGCCTTTGTGCAAGCGCAGACTGGCTCCGGAAAAACTTTGGCTTATTTGCTACCCATCATTCAGCGGATCCTGTCGGTCGAGGGCCAGATCAAGAGAGACTCGGGCTTGTTCGCCATCGTCATGGCGCCTACCCGTGAACTTTGCAGACAGATCGAGCTCGTGCTTGCAAAGGTTCTCCCACCATACCTGGTCAGCACAACAGTCATTGGTGGTGAGAGCAAACACTCTGAAAAGAGCCGTCTCAGGAAAGGCGTCAACATTCTCATCGCAACACCTGGTCGTTTGAGCGATCACCTCGAGCACACCAAGACTCTGGATGTCGGCACTGTGAGGTGGTTGGTTCTTGACGAAGGCGATCGTTTGATGGAAATGGGTTTTGAGGCGGAACTGCGCACTATTGTCAGCAGGATCCGCGAGAATCCGTTGGCAGACAAAACAGCCAACGGGGTCTCTCTCGCCAATCTCCCGCAGCGTCGCGTGACAGTCCTGTGCTCGGCCACTATGAAGATGAACGTTCAAAAGCTCGGCGAGATCAGTCTGGAAGATGCGGTTCACATTACCACATCAGGGGAAGAGCAAGTTGAGGGAGAGGAGATTAAGTTTGAGGCCCCGGCACAACTCAAGCAGAACTACTTGATCGTACCGGCCAAGCTGCGCCTGGTCACGCTCATAGCGCTTCTGAAGTCAACATTTTCACGGAAAGGTTCGGTGATGAAGGCTATCGTCTTCTTTTCCTGTGCCGATTCAGTCGACTATCATTTCGATCTCCTTCGTCAACCGCCGAAGAAGGACGAGGGCTCAACCGATAACTCAACGTCGCAAACCGCAAATACCGTCGCGCCTTCGGCGTACATCACATCAGCAGCCAACACGAATATCGTCCTTCACAAATTACACGGCTCCCTCCCTCAGCCAGTACGTACAGCTACGTTGGCATCTTACAGCAAATGCACAGACCCGACAGTCCTGCTTACTACCGACATTGCGTCCCGTGGTCTCGATGTGCCCTCTGTCGAGCTCGTAGTCGAATACGACCCCGCCTTCAGTGCAGACGACCACGTCCATCGTATCGGTCGTACAGCGCGTGCTGGAAAACCCGGTAAGGCGGTTTTGTTCCTCATGCCTGGCTGTGAAGAAGGCTACATCGACCTTCTCAAAGCCAAGAACGCTTCACCTCCCAAGCCAGAACTCTACGATACTGTCCTCCACAAGGGCTTCACAACAGGCATGGACTTCCCCGTTGAGACGGACACCAAGCCCCAGCCCGCGACCGACAGGGGCTTCAGCAACCGGGCTGAGAACCTGCAGCTTCACCTGGAACAGCGCCTGCTCCTGCCATTGGCGACAAAACTTCTGGAGGAGGCGCGCAAAGCCTTCCGTTCGCACATCAGGGCGTACGCGACTCACATCAAGGACGAGCGCGTCTACTTCGACATCAACGAGCTACACCTGGGTCACATGGCCAAGGCGTACGGCCTGCGCGAGGCGCCGTCGGGCATCGGACGCGGCGGCCACGACAGCAAGAAGGCGGTCATGAAGCAGAAGAACGCCGCCAGGAGAGGAGGAGACAGTAGGCCCTCGGGTGGCAACGCTATGGAGGACATCGACACTGGTGCTGAGCCGAGCGAGATGGAGAGGAAGATGAAGATGAAGATGAGGGCTGTGATGAACGCAGCCAGTGAATTCAACCTGGGTTGAAGGATTTGTTGTTGTGTGTATTTCGTCTGGGTTGGGTTACGGATGATAGATAAAATGGGGCATACTCATAGCGTTTAAAATAGTCATATCCCGGATCGGGTACTTTTCTTTTCTATCAAGTTATCATTTCTGCGACTCCTTTTCCTCGCTTGCTACCTCACTGACCTGAGAACTTATCTCAGGTAGACACCCAAGAAAGCAGTCAGTTATGCAGCAAGTGGGGCGTGCTACCGGAGATGGTAATGCGGCCTCTTGCATAATTGTCAGTGCTCATTCACATCGAACGGCCGCCTAAAGTACTTACCTTCGGTACCTGGTCTCACCCAGAAGGCGCGACGACCTGCCTGCTCATTGCAGGTAGTTGTCACCAAAGATCTCATAGATCTCATTGAAACTCACCCAACTCCCACAACATCGCTTTGAGAACTCCAGATTATGAATGTTCTCGAGCTACAGCCCCAACGCCTCTTTCAAACACTACACGAGCCATGACGCGACAACTCCCCTGGGACCGTAATGCACTGGAACGGACGGCAACCAAGAAGAAACAGACCGCATCCACACCTCGGAAAGCCGTGACACCAATCCGGTCCGCATCTCGGGCAGCAGCGGTTGCATCACCGCTTGAGCACTCGAACCGTAAACCGGCCCGTTCAAATGGCTTCCTCGGGGGTATGAGCGCTAGGCCGCGCCTGCTCACAGCAGCTCAGTCCACTCACTGACTTGAGAACCCACAGGCAGAAGCCCTTCAACCTCATCACCGCCAGAACCTCTTCCAGAGACGTACTCATACTCTCCCATCCATACTTTACGAACCGCTAACACACGCGTAGTTTCATGATAGATGGTCTCGATAACGACGACAAGTACCGCATGGTCGAGGACGAGCTCGTCACCATCGCGGGACAATTCACAGCGCACCTGCACGCGGCAGAATACCAGCGCCTCAAAGCCCAAACGCGCACGCAAAACGCCGAGACGATCAAGACCATCTCCCGCCCCGTCGTCGGGTCCCTGACCGAGCTCGCGCGCAAACGCCAGGAGGAGCTGCTCCGGAAGAAGAAGCAGCGCGAGGCACTACGCCGCGCAAAGAGGGAGGCCGGCAGGGATGACGAGGAGAGCGGGGACGAGATGGGCGTGCCATGGCGGGGCACGTCGCTGCAGGGGCTCATGCATAGCCCCAAGAAGAAGGAGGTGCCGCTGATGGCGCTCACGAGGGCGGGTTCGGGCGCGAGGACCTCGGCTTCGAGTTTGTTTGGGGGTGTGGTGAGGTCTTCTCAGAGCAAGAAACCGGCAGCATCGGCAATGAAGAGTACGCTAGAGGATGAGGCGACGACGGAAGATGAGAGTGATGATCTTGGAGGGCCCGTCAAAACTCCGGTCAAGAGGGAGATTGGTCATAGCCGACCTGCAAGACCGGCTTATCCATCAGAAGCCTTTGCAAAGGTGCAGAGCCCATTTATTAATCAGCAACAAACGATGCCCGCAAGTAGCAAACGACTACCAGATACTAGAGCGCCTCCAAAAAGTCGTGGGTCTTTGGGAACAGCGGCAACAAAACCGAGTTCATCGACAAGAGCAACTACCAAAACGCCACCCGGTAACCATGAGGATGACGAAGACGAAGATGATGACCTGTTTACTAGATTCAAGAATCGACGAGCGAACTCTAGGCCTCAACGGCGGGCTCCAGAGAAGAAGGAGAAACTAGACTCAAAGGGAACTGAAGACATCATTCCATCATTCATATGATACCCTTGTGATGCCGAAGGGGGGATTCAAGGAGCTATGATAAATAGGACAAGCCTTTATCTAATATCAGGCCTTTGCTTCCAAAGTCATGGCTCTTACACTGCGATAGTCACTTACCTTTGACCTTTCTCCGATCACCCTTCTTTAGTGATCTAATATTACCTATCGGAGGTCCAAGTCTCAGCATCTTACACGCACATAGGAATCAATGAGTTCAATGTATCAATGACCCACGTGAGGTCCTCCCTTACCCTCTAAGAGAATAAGTTTGCATCTGGTTGTGCAAAGGCACAAAAATCGTTGTAGGATGGTTATTGCGTGTTTAATCAAGGCTGCGACCTAAATTATAGTTGTCTCTCATGGTGGTTCCGACTCAGCATGGCTCTAGGCTTTCTCGGCTACCCTTTCTGCAAGATATCCGTCTGCAAACACATCATGAGAGACGGTGCGACGCAAGAGGACACCAGCTGATTGCAATATTCCTTTTACTGGAAGGTTTCAGACCCTCCAACTTCAGGCACGCTCTTCTCCCTGTTTTCTCACAATGTTTTGCTGAGATCCGTCGCAAAAGAGCCATCAAACAAAGAATTCACTCTAGCATAAGCCCAAAGGGTTGACGAAATACACCCTTGACATCATTGTCAATACATGCCAGGTACTCCTCGAGAAGCAGATTTTTGAAAGTGAAGAGAAAGCCCAACGGCGATTTCGGCATTTAATTCAGGAAAAACAAACAACACCAACAAACGCGCCATAGAAGCCAGCACCTATGAGCTATCAAAAGCATTTGAAGGATAAGATCATTTCGGTCAAAGCTGAGATGCAGGCCGACGGGCCGATTTCTCAGCAGCAAATTGTGATTATATACAGCTCTAGTGCCCCCCCTCCGAATGAAGGAGGAAAAGACGAAAGGTTCAGAGCCCGACGGCTAGCTGCAGAGAGGGTGGGCAACGCGGCAAGCGGCACTACAAGCGATGCGGTGATCAGCACCACAAGCAGCGACACCACTACCGGCAAGTCAACGGCAACGGCAACGGCGCAACAGCCACCTCAGGAGACATCGACTCTGCCACAGTCCAGTACCGCAATCTTCACAGACGAGGCCCAACATGCCCTCCTAACCAGGATCCTAAGGCTGCTAGAAAAAGCCTGCTTCAAGTATGCGAAGCTAGAGCTACCTCGGGTCCTGCAATGAAGACAATGGGACTCGCTCGAGTACGGAGAGCTCCAGGTGTGGGCGCGGATCCTCAAGGCTGAGGCGCCCAAGAAATTCAAGGGCGAGACGGTGCCCTTGCCGCACTCCAGCTGGAACATTTTCATCGAGTCGGTCGCTCTGATTCGGCACAAGGCGGTCCATCGCGAGCCGCTCTCCGTCGCCGACGTGGAGGCGTATCTTGCCGACGCCGACAGCCTCGTGAGGCTGCTTCGCTAAGACGAGTGCGTGGCGAGGCTGAGAGTTTTGCGCGAGGAGATGAGGGCGTCGCTCATGGTCTCGGAGTGGAAGAAAGGCGCAGCTGATGGTTAGGTTCCAAGCTAAGTTTGATGAGATTGGGCGTCGCAGGGAGCTGGATAGGCTTGAGAGACGGACGAGGGAGGGAATGGCTCAGGAGCATAAGAGGATCCAGGCCGATCTTGGATTTGGTTTTAAGCTTGCGGTTTCGGAGATGGAGGAGGAAGATGAGGAGAGGGGAGCTGAGGGGAAGAAAAAGGATCAGGAAGAAGGTGGCGATTACTGGAGTCTAGATTCCTGTAGTCTCATCGGTGCCTTCTGAACTGCGTCTCTGGCTGACAACCTGCATCTTGGTGAAGTCTGCATTGAGCCCCATGGACTACGAGACATTACAAAAGCACCAATTGAGAGCCTTCTAGCTTTCTCCCTTTCACAGGGGTATTGTATTCGTTGCAGAATACTAACCCATTGACTAGCAATGATGGTGCTCTTCGTCTGACTCCTCCACAGACGCGATGATTCGGCCAGCTCCAACTGCGCGGGCAGGAAGCACATGAACGCACTGGCTCTTAATCAGGTTGATTCCGTCCAGGGCCAAGGAGGAAATAACACAAGCAGCAGCCTATGCAGAATAATCAAGAGTTGGTGATCAAACTTGTGCCCACAATGCTGTCTAGAGCACCTCGAACAACATGCCTCTGCGTTGACCGTGGGCTGGTCCAAGTCCGTGTTATTGATATCGTCGCACTCCTGGTGATAGCAGCGATCCTGCGCGGTCCCCATCCCCGTGTGAAGACCCCCAACGGGCTTGCCCGAGATCTGCCAGCAGGAGGCGTCGTGGCTGCCGTTGGTGAACCTCGCGATTGTCACGTTGACGCCCTTGGCAACAAAGCCGGCAGTGAAGAGCTCCTGGATGATGTCGGAGCCGGACCGCGCGGGCACGCCGTAATAGCCCCTGGTGACCATAACGAAGTTGAGTTAGGCCAGGATGTTGCTGCGCTCTGCGGTCGAGGGTTGTTCACATAGTAGCGGGAACCGATGGGGGCCCTTTCTTCTGCGCCCCTCGATGCGAAGCGAATCTTGTTGTTGGTGCTCTATTTTGTGAGGGATGGAAAGAGCTCGAGGAGGAGAGACACGCCGGAGCCTGAACCTGAGATTGTGACTTCTGGAGTTCTGGGAACGTAATAGAGCGCCGGGCTGAAGACGCGTCAGAAGTCTGCCCGATACTCTTAGGGCGGATATCAATTACGACAATGACGATACTCTCACCACCGCCCTCCGTCTCAGCAAATGATTCTGCGTGAACCCGGTTGTCGACAAACTCAACCTCCCAAAACAAAGCCGTCAACACCTAAAGGCTTCCAGCTCCAAATTGGGCCTTGAGATGGACTTGTTCACGAATCCCGTGGGGACATAGGTACTATCATCGGCCGGGCCGAAACTTCCGGCCGTGAGGTTGAGAGCAAAATCGGTTTTCACAGTGACCGCGTTCGCGCCCGCCGCAGCAGCCGGCTTCATCACCCCGGCCGTGTAATCCAGCTTGGTAGCCGCGGTACCCGGGCTACAACGCCTCGCGGACAAGCACAATCTTTCCGTCGACGTCGAGGTCCGCGGTGATGCCCTCGGCGGGTGTGGCGGGAGACCCGTAGAGCCTGTACATAGTCAGCTTCTCGCCGTTGACGGTGAGATTGGCACGGAGCTCGGTGCTAACAGTGGCCGACAAGTCCTATTTCCAGACTGTTTCCAGACTATGGCGCCTGCGGCGCTGGAGACGCGGTTCCAGATGGAGTTGACCGAGGCGCAGTAGCCGGGTAAGCCGAAGGCACCGTTGCCGCCGTTGGCTGTTGCGATGTCGCTCAGTTAAACCTGGTTGGCTTTCAGGCTTCATCCACGTTAGCAACGAGCCTCATGTGGGAAAGGGGTTCATTGCGATCGAAGCTTACTTATCCTTGGTGATCTGGTCTTGGGAGCTGGCCGAGTCGACGAGAGGTTGTGTGACCTGCCGCTCCTGGGTAGCGCCGCTGACGCCAAGGGTTGCCCAGGAGGCGAGGATGGTTGTAAGCAAGAGCTTCATCGTGATGGCAGTGTCTTTTTCTCATCAAAATGGCGAGGAAAGCCAGAAAAAAAGGGAACAGAAAACTAGACTTGATTTGCGGAACGAACCGCTCCTGAAGTCATCGTCGCCACTGCATCGTTCTCGTGTTGTGCGATGTGCTAGAGTGTAGAGTGGCATGATGGCGCACCTCTGCGGGACCCCTGAAGGGGTCGAGATAAAGGATGAGGAAGGTAGCAATAGGATAAGGCAAGGTACCAGGTAATCTAAACCCAATCTTGATCGCATCCCGAGGAAATCATCCACACATCAGCTTTCCAACGCCAAGCAAAGATGTTGTTACCACCATGGTGTCAGTTAGTCTCGTAAAGGTGTTGTGAGCATAGTTGTTTATTCAGGCTTCGCTCAGCGACACTTGAGTTGATGCAATTGTCTTTGTTGGTGCGAATCCAGGTCGCCGTTGCCAAGCCCTCGATAAGTGCTAGTCCACCGCCATGCGTGAACTGGATCTAGGTTGTAACGTTCCGGCAATGCAGGGTAATCAATGTAACTCTTGGGTTGGCGCCCAGGCGCAGCAATTGAGTTGATGCACGTCTGACTTGAGGCTCTCAGCGCGACTTTGCGAAGACATCCTTGAGTGTACTTAGTTTGGTTTCTAAATCAAAGTTAAAAAAGACTCTTTGGTGAAGCATCTCGTTTGGAACGCTCTCACACCAAGCATTCTATTATTGCGAGACAATACAAATCCTTGACGAATGTAGCGGCCTGAGTGAGGCAACCATTTAGTTTCAGCTATTATTGATTCGAATATCACAAACTCCGTTTGTTTCAAATACAAGTACCATGATATTATCGAGTGGTACTATTGTCTTTCCAAAACGTGGTCGAAGAGGCTGCTTCTGCCCACCGGATGACTGCGGCCCACGAACTTTTGGCGCGGCGTCGGGAACCCTGTTGCCCTGAATGCGGGTTCCGAGCTTTGTTGGCTTATCCATGCCCACCGCGAGACACCCAGCCACACAACCCGACACTCCCGCCAGTCTATTTTGGTCGCCGTCAACTGAAAACCTTCAACACGAGATGCATTTGGCCAATGTCGTCCAATATCGGAATTCATACGTGGTTGCTCCTTGTAGCTATTACCCAAAGAGGATCACTCCAGCGAGTCATTCCGTGAACTAGCCTCTGAAAGGGAAAAATATTCAATTTTGGTCCAAGTCTTCAACAGACACGTGAGTTGGGTGTTTTTCGTCGCTCGTCGCGGCCGGGGCCCGATGATATTCATTCGCCGGGCGATCAGGAGGAGTTCTCAGCTGCTGGCCGCGTCTATCAGCCTCCCTAGCCCTGTTTTGATAGCGCTAAGATGGAGGAGACATGACGTTGCTATGGCAGACAGACCGGGGCTGCGACATCTGGGATCCCTGAACCTCTGTGGATCAGGGCTTATCGTTGACTCGTATTTGCCCGTAACGGACGGCCTCCGGAATGCCACCCGTCGGCTCGCCGGCTCACTAGGAATCTCATTTTATCTCCAGCCTAAACCGTAAGGGGAGCCATTGCGTAAGACGGTGAGGCGGGTTCTTAAAACCAGCTGGATATCTGATCTGGCGTGTGCACTCCAGGCCTGGTGGTCTTTGATTCTTCTTCGCTTTACCTCCCCACGAACGAACGACCGCTGCAAGCCATCGAATCAGCTCACGATGGTCTCAATCCTCTCAGCGGCTCTCGCCCTTCTCTCTGCGCTACCGTTGACCTCGGGCGCCCCGGGTACCCCAAGTACCTCGGACGCCCACTCGCGCCGCCAGGCCACAGGCGACTCCAACTGCCAGAGCGTGCACATCTTCCTCGCCCGCGGGAACAACGAGCCCTACCCAGGACGCCAGGGCAAGCTCGTCGCCGCCATCTGCGACGGGCTCAGCAGCTGCGACTATGAGGACATACAGTTCTGGAATCCGCTAGAGGCGCCCTACTGCCAGTCCATCGAGGAGGGTGTCGCCAACGGCACGGCGCAGATCACGGCATACAACAAGCGCTGTCCGGACGCGAAGCTTGTTGTGAGCGGATATTCCCAGGGCGCCCATGTTGTCGGCGACGTGTTGGGCGGCGGGGGCGGCACGTTCTTCCAAGGTTGCCAGGAAAAGGCGAGTGCCGGATTAGATGCGACGACGGCTCCAGGCAATAAGCGTGAGTTCCATCAAGTTTCTATACTCATACATCTCAAGATTGCTAATGCTCAGTCCTCCACAGTCGCTGCTGTGCTCGTCTTTGGTGACACAAGACACACGGCCAACCAGCCGTACAATTATCTCTCGGGAGCCCCCGACAACGGGCTCTTCCCTCGCCCAGAGAACCAGCTTGCCGGCATGCGGGCCTTCTCCAGCGTGATGCGCTCATACTGTGTTGATTCTGACCCGATCTGCGCCGGCGGAAACACCGCTGCGAACCATCTCAGCTACTTTGACGTGTATTCCAGCGACGCGGGCAAGTGGGTGCAGGAAATGGTTGGCAAGGCAGATACGACGACGTCGTCATCGTCCACGAGTACCATTGCGACATCGACCACCTCAGCACCGGCAAGCTCGAGCTCATCACCACCATCATCAACGTCATTATCAGCAAGCGCCGCGACGCCGAGCGTCTCTGGCTCGGCAGGATCGTCGGCTGGAGGATCAACCACGGCCGCTCCGACATCTCCTGATGCTGCCTCTGCGTCGTCTCCTACCCCGACGTCCCACAACGCAGCCAAAGCCTTAACATGGGATGTGGCATCTCTCGGGGCCACGATCTTTGCGTTATTGGCCGTTGCTGGCCTCATTTAATTGCAACGACGGCGCATTGTCTTTGAAAGTGAGGCGTTTAATGAAGATGAAGTATTTACGCGGGTTCAAGAATACATGATCCAGCCATACGCATACTAGACTCAGGATACCTGTAGTACATAATATCAGACCCAAAGCACTTGGGTCGAGACATAATAATATAATATGTAGATAATGACAACGCTGATGTGGTTAAAGCTACGAGATTCAGTTGCCTCTCGACAACATCCTTGCTCGGGAAATAAACCTCGGATGTGTTCAGCTTTGGTCTTGTCTATTCAACGGTGCCGCTGGCTGCATCGCCAACTCAAGGAGTGAGGGCATTCTTAAATATTATGACTATTGTCTGTACTGGCTGGTAATCCGACGTATCTCATTTTGAATCTCATTTCGAAATGTCGAATTTCTCTGCCGTCTATGTGCGGGATTTTTGGGCACTGCTTACTTACACGAGTTTGCAATTTACAACTTTAGGCAGAAACACTACGCCCTTGCCACTGGATTAACAGAACAGACGCCCTTCGCGCTACACGAGGTTGCCCATCGTGTATCTCCAACTTGTTATGACAAACGCCCTTAAGTTCACCTTCTATCTGCAGCAATTTCTCACGATATAGCTTACTTCTATATTTCTTTCTATAAAAACTCACAGTGTGCTCGTCTTCATCATCCGAATCATCCCGAATATCTCGACATCGAACCACTTTCTGCATCCAACCACAAACCCCAGCAGACACCAAAACAAAAATGGCTGACAACAAAGATACCATTTTCGTCCAATTCCGCACTGCAAACCCAGACGACGCGCTGCAAGTCGCACAACTCATAGAAACCGCCTTCCGCGCCGAGGACAGCCGAGCAGACTGGACAGCCAACATGAAGCTCGGCAGATCATTCCGTTACTCGGCCGACCAGGTCCTCGCCACCATCACCAAGCCCGACGCCGCGGTCCTCATGGGCTTCGATCACCGCGGCGTCCTCGTAGGCTCGGTCCAAGTCGTTGTCAAGCGCGACGCCGGATTCGCCCGCATCGCCATGCTTTCCGTGGATCCCGGGCAGCAGCGCGCTGGCGTCGGGCGCCAGGTCCTCGCCTCTGCCGAGGCGTATGCGCAGCGGCATTATGAGGTGAAGAAGTTCGGGTTGAATGCCCTTTCCTCACGGGAGAAGCTGCTCGCCTGGTATGAGCGCTGCGGCTACCAGAAGACGGGGGAGACGTCGCCGTTCCCCGTTGACCGGTTGGCTCTTCTGGATCTGCCGCAGGATCTGTGTTTTGTTGAGTTGGAGAAGGATGTCGCACATGGCGTGGCTTGATTGAGGTTTTTTTTTCTTCCTTTTTTTTTTTTTTTCCCAGAAAAGTCACGCGACTGAAATTGGATGGAAGAAATCATGAGAAACTTGAAGTCCAGAGACTTTGGATCGATGTGACTTTCAGGAAGTCACGTTTTTGATCAACTACCAACGAGACATACAGGAATGCTAGGTAAGTGCAGCTTTGAAGATTGAGATATTTTTCAAGCCCTTGCTGACCTTAGAAAGACTTTTTCATCATTCTCTTCCAATAAAATAACGTATTAGGTGCAAGGAGGCACGAGCTCCCTGAAACTTCTGATTTCATCAGGAAGCCCAGGATAGTGGCTATTCTCCGAGTCCAGCAGAAACATTCTTTCTGCGTCACTTATTTCCATAGACCCAAAGTCATACCAATTTCACTAGTTGTATGAACTGTGACCGTAGTTGCGTGATCAGAGCTTTGAAGTCTGCCAGTCATTACTATTCTCTGAACTACTCAGGTATTGAAGCACACATGCTTCAATGTGCACCATAATTGGATGGCTTATAACTATGAATTTGAGTAGGGAGCATACACCTTTGATTGACTTGAGTTATAGTACACGTTAACAGAGGGAAGACTCCGTATACCTGTACTTCTTGTTGTTCAGGGGCATGCCAAATTTTTGACTCGCAGCTGGCCAACACCAGGACCTACGCTCTCGATACCGCACAACGCCTCTCTCTTGCCCTCCAAGACAAAGTCCAACGTCCTTCGCAAGAGCTCAATCTCGATCTAAGCCAGTGTGTCACTATCGATCGTGCCCAAGATCTGCTTGACGAGATCGCCATACTCTGCGGGCAAGGCCTTTACGGCCGGGAGCTGAGGAGCGTCAATGAAAGACTGGTGGGTCGTTCCGTTTATGATCAACATCAGCGATGGGCCGCGGAGATTGGACCAGGTCTCATTCCAACCAATCATGTAGTCAAATGTCGCCGGCGTGCCGACCAGTACCAGTGGCTTGTCGGTGCCTTCAGTTTGGACTGGCCCGATGATCAACCCGTCAAAGTTGAGACCACCGAGAACGCGGTCATCGGCGTAAAGTGATGCAGCCACTGTAGCGCCTCCGAGTGAATGACCAGCGACGAAGATCTTCTTCCAGTCGATGATGGCCTGGGTTCCGGAAAGTAGTGGGGTGGCTACCGAGGTGTCTAGAAGCTGGTCGATTATGAAGGAGACATCTTTTTGTCGACTCTGCAGTATACCGGTACTTAGAATCTTGGTCTTAACAAAGGGGTTGTTATGATGGGTGAGCTCACCTCGAGAAGGCTCTCAACGTAGGTCGTGTTTCTATTAGTCGTGTTCTCTGCATAACGAACCCTTCCATCCGGGAACTCGACGACGGCGGCATCGTACGTATGGTCCAGCGTAACGACAATATACCCAAAACTGGCAAGAGACCGCGCCAGCACGCCGTGTGCAAGTCTGGAACCGCCTCGACCGTGGGAAAAAAGAACAAGAGGATACTTGACACTCCTGTCGGGCCCGCCGCAAGCTGCCGCGATACCGCAGAACTCGAGCTCCATTCCAGAGACGATAGTGTCCGGCAGCCCCAAAGCTGCGGCCGCTTGGCCGAACACAACTTCCGTGGTCGGTGGTACGTAGGGAACCGTCTCAACAGAGCAGTTGGCTTCCTTCTTCACGGGTACGTGGACGGAGACCAAGACCCTTCGTTTTTCGGGCTGGTCTTGAGGGGCGTGGGGATCCCACCGCGCCGCGTCTTCAAAGGCTCTCACCCGCAAGGCGACCGGGTACGGGCCAGGAGGGCCGGGGATGACGACCGCTGCGGCCGCTGCGGCCGCTGAAGCAAACGTGGAAAAGAGTAAGAACAACATTTTTTTGCGCGTCCGAGGTGGAGATTCTACAGGTGTGCGGTGATCGGATGTACTTGAACCTTTCAACCAAATTCTTGCGACCATTTCCTGAAGCCTTGAAGGTCATCTGAACCCTTATTAATGGAATGCTGACAACGGAAGTAAACATCGTCTGCCTGATAATCAAAGTCATTTCCCTTGCTGACTGCGCCATGATCGCCGAAAAGGGTAAACTAAAGTCCCTCTCGCGTATGCAACCGCCCGGCGTAGAGACGCCTCTCGGCGCAGGCTGTGTCGTGCCCGAAGACCAATCGAACTCTTTTCGGCGCCGCTGCCTGGCGCCGGAAATTACGGAAGGAAAAGTGACATCAGTTACCCAGAAATCGTTCCTCCTCGCGTCTTGGCTTCGTAACGGATGGATTCCGCCCGAGGCTTACGCTCGTCTTGGCGGAACAGTTGGCTCATCTGTGAATCATGCCAGCAGGCTGATCGAGGACCGGGAGGGTCGAAGGTTCTTGAGCTCATGCTGCAGCTCTGTAAGCTTGTTTTTCTTGAACATGTTACTGCTGAGACCGTGGATTGCGGCCCACACAGGTGGTCTTGTGGCATCGACTAAGGAGACCTTCCACCTTTTTCTTGTTTGTTCATGTTATCCCAATCCTTCCAGTCTACTGCCTCTATATATTTCCTGTAAGGCCATAGTTACGTTTTGAAAATTATCACATTGTGATTCTGAGACGTGGTTTGACTTTCCCTTTAATGGTCGTGAATTTTTAGTCTAACCTTTCGGGTTGCTTCAATTTGCAGTTACACAAGTGAGGACGGACATCTAGACATCCTGCAAATGTTACCAAATACACGAGCATAGGCCTTTCAAGATGTTAATATCCGTGATACAGTAATTGAGCTGACTATTGAGCTAGCACAAATACCAACTAACGCTTGGACCTCTCATTCGCTATGCCGCCGGTCTTTAAGTTACTGAATTTGATCACTCTTTCCAACTCTGATGCTGCGCCTATTCTATTCAACCTTGAGGAATTGTTGCGCCTCAGTTGATCAGGTCAAATGTTTCTTAAGCTTAGACTCTCGCCCAGGATCTCAGTGTCTTATGCTGTAGAACATCTATTTTCCATTTCCACGTACATGGGGCTTATTTGATATAAGGTGGCGGAATCTAGGTCGCAACCTACATCTTTTCTCGATTCTTTAATTCGACAGCTGTTGGGTCTTTCTGTCTTATTTTGTTTTCCTGTTCCTTCAACAGAATCAGTTGACAACCCTAAACGTCTCACTGCACCACATACGTCGGTTCTCAGACAACGCCTCATCGGGTGAGATCCAAAGCGTAGCCTTAGGTATGTGGCCACATTACCTACCTACATCATTCATTTGGTAAACTTTGCTGCGGCCGGTTGGCGACACAGGTTTTACTTCCGACAGTGACTGCGAGTACAAAATTTTAATCAGGTGAGTCGTACCAAATCGTCGTGTCTCGGTGACCAAGTGGATGACACCCGTCTCAGGTGGTGATCGGACAGCAGAACAACGGCCAAATTTTCTGGGGGTGATTGTCTTTTGCGACGTGCAAGTACAGTCCTCGACGAAGTGTGACACGGTTCCGAGATTTCATTGCCTCACATATAGGTAGGCGATTCCCTCAAGACAATGATGACCGTCAAACGTAAATACATGATCATTTCTGCAGACTCACTAGACTACACTAGGCTATCTCATAGCACAAGAGTCAGAGATGGACTCATTTCCACATGACTCAATAGGGCTTTTTCACAGCTTTCGAACTTTCATCTAAAGGCGGCTCGGGAGGCTGCCGGAGGCCTTCTTAAGGTCAAAGCGGTCCAAGTTCATGACCTTATCCCAAGTAGTAACAAAGTCCTTGACAAATTTCTGTCCAGCATCGGCCTGGGCATAAACCTCTGCGACAGCTCGGAGCTCAGCGTGGGAACCGAAGACAAGGTCAACACGGCTGGCGGTATACTTCTTGGAGCCTGACTTGCGGTCGAAGCCCTCGTAGACGTCCTGGTTGTTGGTGGCCTTCCACTCGTTGCCCATGTCGAGCAAGTTGACGAAGAAGTCGTTCGTCAAAGCACCGGGGCGGTTGGTGAAAACACCAGTTGACGAGCCGTCGAAGTTGGTGTTCAGCACACGCAGGCCACCGATGAGAATAGTGAGCTCGGGCGCAGTGAGCGTAAGCAGGTGAGCCTTGTCGACGAGATAGTGCTCGGTCTTTGCACGATCTGTTGACTTGCCGTAGTTGCGGAAACCATCAGCGTAAGGCTTCAGGTAGTCGACCGACTCAACATCGGTCTGCTCCTGGGTGGAGTCGCCGCGACCAGGGGTAAAGGGCACGGTGATATCGTAGCCGGCGTTCTTGGCGGCCTGCTCGACACCAGCAGCGCCAGCAAGGACGATGAGGTCTGCCAGCGAAATCTTCTTGCCAGAGCCGTTGAACTTCTGCTGCACACCCTCGAGGGCCTTGAGGACCTCTGCGAGCTGCTTAGGGTTGTTGACTTCCCAGTCCTTCTGAGGTGCCAGGCGGATGCGGGCACCGTTGGCACCGCCACGCTTGTCACTTCCACGGAAGGTGGATGCAGAAGCCCAGGCAGTGGAGATGAGCTTGGAGGTATCAATGCCAGTGGCGAGAACCTCCTTCTTCAGGGCAGCGACATCCTGCTCGCCAACAAGTGGTGAAGTAGGCGCGGGAATGGGATCCTGCCAGATGAAGTCCTCGGAAGGAACCTCCTGACCGACATAGCGCGAGCGCGGGCCCATATCACGGTGGGTGAGCTTGAACCAAGCCTTGGCGAAGGCATCGGCGAACTGGTCCGGGTTCTCGAGGAAGCGTCTCGAAATCTTCTCGTACTCGGGGTCAAAGCGCAACGACAAGTCGGTTGTCAGCATGGTGGGAAGCTGCTTCTTGCTGGAGTCGAAGGCATGGGGAATAATAGGCTCAGCGTTCTTGGCTACCCACTGGTTCGCACCAGCAGGACTCTTGGTGAGCTCCCAGTCAAACTTGAATAGGTACTCGAAGTACTTGTTGCTCCACTTGGTGGGAGTAGCAGTCCAAGTAACCTCCAGACCACTCGTAATGGCGTCGGCGCCCTTGCCGGAACCGTGCTTGTTTGCCCAGCCCAAACCCTGCGCCTCGAGACCTGCAGCCTCGGGCTCGGCACCGACGTTGCTGTCGGGGGCGGCCCCGTGCGTCTTGCCGAAGGTGTGACCACCGGCAATGAGAGCAACCGTCTCCTCGTCGTTCATAGCCATGCGACCAAAGGTCACACGAATATCTCTGGCGGCGGCGACCGGGTCGGGGTTACCATCGGGACCCTCAGGGTTCACGTAGATGAGACCCATGTGGGCAGCACCGAGTGGCGACTCAAGGTCGCGGGTGTGAATATCGGACTTGCTCTTGCTATCCTGGGAGCCATCGAGGACGCCCTGGTCTGACTTGCCTGCGTGGCCATGGGAGTAGCGGACTTCATTGCCGAGCCACGTGGTCTCGCCTCCCCAGTATACAGACTCGTCAGCCTCCCAGGTGTCGGGGCGACCACCAGAGAAACCGGCAGTTTGGAAGCCCATTGACTCGAGAGCAACGTTACCGGCGAGGATCATGAGATCAGCCCAGGAGATCTTGTTACCATACTTTTGCTTGATGGGCCACAACAGGCGGCGGGCCTTGTCGAGACTGACATTGTCGGGCCAACTGTTGAGAGGGGCGAAACGTTGCTGGCCCTGCGAGGAACAATGATTAGCATCTCTGCTACCAAAGTTTCAATTGCATTGGCATTTCCTGAACAACTTACCTCACCACCGCCGCCACGTCCATCGTGAACACGGTAGGTACCGGCGCTGTGCCATGCCATACGGATGAAAAGACCTCCATAGTGGCCAAAATCTGCCGGCCACCAGTCCTGAGAGTCGGTCATCAGGGCCGTCAGATCCTTCTTAACGCCATCGTAATCAAGGGTCTTGAAGGCGGAGACATAGTCAAAATCCGCACCCAGCGGGTTGGTGACGGGAGTATGCTGGCGAAGGATGTTGAGCTTCAGCGAATCGGGCCACCAGTCGCGGTTCTTGGTGCCGCCACCTCCGGTGTTCATGGTCCGGATGAATGGACACTTTTCCTCGGCCATGGTGTCTTATTGTGCGGCTTCTTTTGGGTTGGATTTGGTTTATTTCTTGGTAGATAAGAGACGAAAGATTCTGTTAGGTTATCAATCGTCGGGTCATGTGGGAGAGTAGACGGCAAAAAAGAAAAGAGTTCGTTCGCAGTCCTCCTCGGCAAGTGGAAGGAGGCAACCCCGCGTTTTATGCCATGGCCCCCCTTCCCCCTCACTCATTGCATGACCAATGGGGCGAATCTTGTTGGCGGTTGAGGGGTGCATGGTCAAGGGCCGAGTACATAGTAAGCACCACTGTGCACTCTCATCTCTTTCCTGTTAATTCTGCACTACCGTGTGACAGCAGGAACTATGCCGCCGTAGTCATGTTGGTATTGGGGTTGGTGTTGGTGTTGGTGTGGGTGGGGGTTTTGGGGTTTGGGCGGCAGGCGTTCAAGGTAGCTCGGGGCGCAATGACAAATGATGGGAGGCAACAGCCATGTTTCTTCAAGTCAAGGGTCTTGGTCTTTGATTGTTCGAGAAGGTCTGGCGAAGCGCTAGTCGTTGTCTTGTTGTCTTGTTATCTTATTGCCCCCGCCAGTCGGCCACGAACATCTAGATACCGGCTCGGAGACTCGAGATTTGCTCGAGGGGCGGGCCAGTCGACGAGGTGAGGGGTCGATGAATGGCACCGCGGCGTTAGGGAAGAGTTAGAGCAGGCTCCTGTTGCTATGACGCGGACATTCAGATGTTTGCCGGCGGCCCCTAGCAAAGGTCGGTGGGTTTGCCACATTGGTGCGTTAGCTTCACAGTTTGTAAAAGATGCAACAATACCGTGAGCTTGCGTGACCAGCATGGAACAGTAGCTTGGGCGGGTTCAAAATGCCGTGCGGGGAGGATCCATTGACCCATGGGCTAATTGACCCATTCGACAGCAGCTGCTGTCAGGGAAGAGGCAGTATGGGTGGCACGGTGGGTGCTCAACTCTGCAACAAAAGAGTCTACTCTCATGAGACACGGAGAGCAGAGAGGGATGTGGGAGAACGTGTAGGTACTGCCAGCTGCAGGTCGAGGTGTAGTGCTACCATGCGTATGGGGTCACTGCGTCCAATTGAAACGGTCGTGATAAGCAGCAGCCATGTGGGTGCGTTAGTCAGTGACATCGGAACCCTGCGGAACTGGGCGTGCGGTGCCACTGGTGCTGTATTCCGTTCGCTCCGACCCGCGGTGCTCCATGCTGCTCCATCGCGGTGACCCCCGTTTTGCTCCATTGATCCCCATTTATGCAACGAAGCGGGGCCGCATGGGGTGCACTGTGCACTGCTTTTCCATCTCCCGAGTCCCATTGCCTGTTCTGTCATTCTGTCTGCAGACTGCAGTGTCTTTCCGTGAACCGTGAGGGGAATTGAATTGAACGTTTCCTGGTTGGCCAAGTGGACCCCGCAAATCACCTTGTCCTCGGCGTCCTTTTTCTTTCCGTTGGAAGTTTGGAAGCTCCTTCCTTCCCGCTCCCCTCCGCAGATGCTACGCGGTACGTGCATGTCACCACAGCTTACCTAAGATGCCTCAGTATTTACCTACCTACATTCCTTACCTACCTGGGCTATATTTACCCGACTGCATGCGAAACGGCCAGGGTAGTAGCTTCTTACGTTGCAGAGGAAGTCCACGACGTCACCCCTACTCCACATTGTGCTGCCTCCCACCGCGAAAAGCCGCGGAAAAGTCGAGACCATCGGCTGGGCACTGTGAATATCAACGCTAAGTGGAATAGGAAGTAGACCAAACCGCCGGACAGCTCCTCAAAGGAAACAATGTAGGGTTGTTAAAGTGACAATCATGGCTAAAATCGCCGGTTTTCGGACCTTCTCCAAGGCTTTATGGCTAGTCCAGGGTAACGATATCCCAGCACCTTCCATCCATCCATCCATTGGTCACCGCCCATACTCCGGATCAAAATTGCAAAAGAAGTTAATGATATCTTCTTGTAGGCCTACCTACCATACCCCGGGTCATTCCTGTCCTCACCGATCAAAAAACCTTCATACTACGCTGGATCACACTCCGGTGACCCGTCTGCGCCATCGAACTTTCCTCCGCCATTGAGACCGTCGTCAGCCAATATATCCGTTTGCTGCGCCTAAACTTCTTCCTTTCCCTCACACCCTTGGCAACCCCGGGATTCGAGCGAAACATCGCCGACCCAGTTTCTCATCGCCCGTCCACCTCTTCCACCCTCGGCCTGTCTGTCAGACCCGCTCTCTCTCCATCTCTCTCCATCCTACCGCCATTGAGCGGGCCTGCCACACGTGTCGGCCCCAGTTTTCCTCACTGGTTGATCTCATCGATTTGATTTCAAATAAAGAGCGGTCCCCGACTTCTCTAGCTGCATAGCATGTGACTGACTCCCATGCAGATGGTGATGATCGTCAAGGGTCTCTCAATTGAAATTCACAATCAGTTTTCTAGAACAGATTTTCCAACGGTACTTGCAACCGTACTTGGCTTCTTGGGACCCCCCTGCGAGCGTCGAGCGATGTCGGCGCTGTTGTATGAATGAATTCTTCATCATGCATGTGCGTGAACAGAGGCAGACGTGTCACCCGACTGCATCGCTGGAGGCAAACCCACCAGTTAGTTCGGAGCCGATGCCTCACATCTCGGATGAAGCTAGCATCGGAAACTGAGATTGGAGCCGAAAGCTAGCTCAACTTCAGTCGAACTTAGCCTGTGGTTGCCTCGATGATCCGCGACGCAAGAATAGGCTCGGGACACAGTAGCTTACTGGGTTGCCCGCCGTCTAGCCTCCAATCACTTTATAGACACGTCTAGCTCTTGACTACTGTTGCAACTGAGGTAACTTTAAGTTGGGAGCTAATCTTCGGATTTCATCCCATGCATCACCATTGACTGCGGACTTAACATATTGCCAGTATGATAAGTCGAGAAGACACACTCTCGACACAAAAATGATATAATGATTGGGTGCATAGACTGGGTGCATAGCCTAAATGAGAAGCTGGCAGTCTTCGTCGATCTCTGTGTCACGCAGTAAGATATCCCTATAGCTAAGTGAGTTCTCGCCGGGCTCTTGTATCTTCTCATGCACACCAATTGACCATGTCTCTGTCAACGTTTGGCCTACATCAATAAGCTAGACCTTGGTCTACGGAGGTAAACGAACTCAGTTTCACAAGCAGAATCACGACTAAGAATCCCTTGGTGATTAAGCCTATGCTCCATTACTCGATCCCCTTGACTCGGCGAAAAAGAACGAAAATCAATCTGGCTACAGTTGCTGTTAAACTCTTATCACGATACGGCCAGTGGAACTGCCAGGGTGGCCAAGGCTCTCTCATAGAATTCCTTCAGAGGTTGTAGTATAAGTCAGTAGTCGTTCATTTTCTTGTGACTGGACGGACCAGGAAACGTGATCAGGCATCAATAAAACATCCGGTTCGCGTCCTACGATGCGTCTTTCACTGGTCATTCTTTGGCTCAAAGTCGATGGCGGGATCTGAGGATTCTTCAAGGGCGTGCGCTTGAATCCTAAGTATGGGGGCAATTCGGTGTCTGGACATGATATACGTTGACTAATATTGCAATTCCCCTGGGCTTTTGCTTAACAAATATAGCCTGGAGTTGTCAGCCTTACAATGGTCACATCGTAAAGGGCGCCCGATTTTCACAAAGCTACTTGCTTGGATATATACCTACTAGTACGAGCCAGAAGATAAATCGGCACATAGGAAATGGCCAGAAAGATGCTCAAAGCTATGCAATCGGAAGAAGGAACAGCACGTCTATATTCATACAGTTAGTAAGATTTTATTCACAGGCGCCTTGTGGCAAGGCTGATCAAAGTGGCTACTCTATAAATGAGTTTATGGCGAGCATTTACGTGCGAATGTCACAATTTTTGAACATTAATGGCACGAATGGAGCCCGGGACTTCCACGTTGTTTTGCTCTCTCCCGCAGTACTGAGCTGAGTGGTTCAGTTAAGCCATCGAACACCACGGGAAACAGTCCTAGAGCCTGCTGCCGCCTGCTGACTAGGCGCCAAGTAGTTGCGGATCATAATCGGTGAATCGGGGCATGAATCAGATACAGATTCGAGAACTTGGAGGCGTCATGCGTGTTGAGTTCTCTTGAAGCCAAAAGACTTCTGACAGCCTCCATCCCAAGCCTAGGGGACTCTATTTCAAAGGTGTCTTCTTTGATGAACATACCCCAGCGGGGAGAGGGAAGCGTGGCTTGGATCGTACATGCTGTCAATTGCCGAAACACTCATACCGTCCTCTGGGTCAGGGGTAGCCATCCAATGGAACCTGTGTTGGAGCTACAAGGTTTCGCTAAGCCGAAAGCATGACGCCCTGAGGCTGATATGATCTTGCCTCAAACCTTTTCTTTGCATTTTCATAGCCGGTAACTTCGGACTTTTTTTTTGGGGGGCGCTGTCGCCGATATGATTTTCCTCCTTTTTCTCCAACCTCAAAGATACTCTTGAAAACCCCCCCCAAAGCAACTATTATGCCAGGAAAACATATATTCCCGAATAAGAATTCGCCCTTTATACAAGCCTTGGACCGGAAACCTCGTTGTCTTGGCGGTTGATCTCAAGTGAGGGAACCGACTCATTGACGCCCGCTTGCAGGTTGTATTACTGAAGAAACGGGTTGTCAGTCCGACCAGACCTGCAAACGAAGTGCAGAGACTAGACCACAAGCTGGGCAGAACCATTAGCCGAGTGACATTCTTCATTGCGAGAGCCTGCGCGCCTGGTAGATATAACGGCTTTGATTTTAGCTTATTGGGGGGGGGGGGCCCAAGTGGGTGGTCTAGACTTCCCCGGGCAAGAGACCAGGGTGCGAAAGGCGCGGGGCCCTCGGTTTCCGCTGAAGGTGCGCGACCCTTGACGCTTATTCCATTGCCGAGACAGCATTTGAATAAATCTGTCAAAATGCGGGTTAAGTAATTTATGTTGTAACCCTATCGAACGCAAATCTCCCAAGAAACCCGCGTCTGCACCAGTCTTTGAATGCCGGGACGGCACCGGCATCAGCGAGTGGCTTTGGTCCATTGGCTTTGAATAGGGCTGATTGAACTAGCAAGGCCGCGTCTGTAAGGGAGCAAGCCTCTCGCATGCTGGGGATCGGGAATTTGCTGTGCGATCGGTCTGTGGCGTTCTGCGCATATAGACTTGACATGCCCCCTTTGCGTCTTAAGCCACGTCGGCTGCCGAGGGCCCGGAATGTATTTGTACGACATCACGCAAGACAATAAAGAAGGGTGAGCCAATGATTGGGCAGGCGCTGGCGAAGCTGGTATGGAGGGCTTGGGACTAAGACCATCAGCCTTTCCACATCCCCGGAAGAAACCCTGCCAACTAGCGAAATGTGCCGTGGTCTTTCAAGCTAAGGTTGACGGGGGATCCGGTTGTACGACCCTGAATGCAAAGTCGAACAAGTGTCTACGTGTCTATCACTCATACCTCGATCTGGGGATATAGTGAAGCCAATGTCAGGGTCTGGGTTCCACAACTTCAAGCCCGAACTGTTTTGCTTTTACACGCTTCCTAGCAGCGGTTTCCAAACGACTCCACAGTCTCTGCACCCGACGGTGTCTTTCTCGGCGAGATTGAACAAAATCACACAGCAAGATAATGAATCAAGATGGCGGCCCAGCTTTACTTTGACCAATGCTGGGCTATTCTCAGCACGATCGGCCTCTCCAACGTCTTCTTGGGCTTCATCGTCATCAGCATAACGAAATTCTCCCCCGTCGCGCTGGTTCCCATCATCACTAGTACAGGTTGCGCCATCGCCAACGGACTAGATTTCTACATCTACTACACGGATAGTCCACTATTGGACAAGGCGATCGCATCTGGGTTTGCCGATACTTTTTGGCTGGTATGATATTTTACGAGACATCTGCTTGGGGGGTGTGACGGTTTCTGGCTGCGGAAAGTCCATCGATTAACATCAAGTTCAGGTACAAGAAGCCGGCATATCCTTTTATTCATACGTCATGTTGACGCACTTGTTGACGGGTCGCAGTCGGAAAATCTATCTGACGGTCTTTTGGATCCTGATTGCGGGCATCACGGCCCTTCGAGGCACGATATTGATAGCTCGACTCAATGATCTCTACAATGTCAACAACAATACCGCTTCAAAGATTATCGACTGGGCTCACGTTGGATACTTTGTGCTCTTGGCAATCCTGGAGTGTCTGAGCGCCTTCTACTTGCTCCGGAAATTCGCGTCAACCAAGAAGAGATCGTTGCGGGCTGCGCTGAACATCAGCTTGTGGGGTCACTTGATGCGAAGCACAGAGATACGCGTTTCCTCTCTGGCGCTGATTGGAGTCACGAGATCCATCACCTACAGCTTTCATCCATCTCTCTTGAACACGACGGACACGACTCCCATGCAAATCGATCGGTTTGTATACACCTTGGAGTGTATCTTCCCCGTCATTCTCTAGTGAGTCTTGAATACTTTGCCCCTTCAGTCTAGTCCTTGACTGACCGAGACATTTGCAGTTTCGATCTTTTGGCTTGCAAGATCCAATCCGAGAGCCATCGGGCGAATAACATACGGCACGTGGAGACATCAAATTTCTTGAGAGATTCTACAGCTGGCGAGCTCAGCAGCTCGATCTCTCCCTTGTCAGAGAAGCCTTTTGAGCTTCGCAGAGAAACCCGTTACTATTGTTCTCGCTCGAATTAATGCATGTTGAAATTTGACATCAAAAATTGTCAATGAATCGCTGTATTGACAAAACCTTGTCTTTTTCTTACCTGTCAAGGTACTGATTGGTGATTTTCAAGCCAAATCAAACTTTTCCGTCATGTTACTGAAAAACGTGGTGCGGGACTTAAATCGGGTGGGCGCAGATCGACATAGGTAACTAGAATCATGAATGGCACGACCACTAAACGAAGACCTCTTGCAAAAGCCCCTCCTATTTGCGGGGTACCGTTTGACTCTTCATCATAATGACGATATATCACCTGTCTCTACGTAGGTGACATCTGCAATCTCCATCTTGTTCAATTGGTGAGCGAATCTCACGGCCAGAATAGCCGGGATATAGTTTACCTTTTAGGCCCTCGAGTACAATTTGGTCGGGTGCGGTCTTAGTGCCGTTGACATTGCACTGGTAGACAACTTCGTGGCTACCACGGGACCCAGCGCCGCGTTCTTGGGCATGGCCCTCGTCATGGTTGCTGTTGGACCGTTGGCGGTGGTGCACTGCTACTAGGAACAGACTCGGAGGGCGGTAAGAATGAGAAATAAGGGGACAAACAATGAGAATGCGTGAGGCCGCAAGATTTGGTGAGGCCATCAAGTCGATGCATTATGATAAGTCCGTAGCGTTGAGCGTGCATGAGTTTGTGATTCTGCGAAGGGAATACGTCACAGTTGGGGCAAAAGGCAGAAAGAATATATAGAGTTACATTCAAAAGCAGTATAGAGGCGGCGTCGAGCTTCCTCCAGTTCCACACCCGCAAACAGAAGAGTAGTCTCTATGTCTCTCTTCGTCAATACAGGAAACAAGTCTACTTTCTTCACAGTAAAAGCAAGCAAACGGGAGTCGGCAAGTCTTGGCGAAAACGACATGTTTGACGCATGGGTCCGGGGCGATTTCGTGTAAAACCATTGGCTCAAGTCCTGGGCCTCCCTCCCACACTGATGAACCGCACATAATCTGACACCCAACGCATGTCGCTAAGCAGCTGCCGAGTTACATTCCAACCAAGTATACCGAGCACTTTCGCTCTCGAGAGGGGAATTCGACCCTATGGGCGACTGGATCGACGTATGCAAAGGATGCAGTCAGCCTACGCTTGGAACACATGTTCGGTTTTCGGGTATGAGTCTTGCTCTTTCCCGAGAAATCGGCCGGCCAGAAATCCCGAGCATGATTCGGCCTCCCGATGTCGCATACCCGAGCGGGGTTCATCTTATCTACCGCCCAGTACCCAGGAACAACACACTACACAAATAGAAGCGGTCCAGGTCCCGCGGGAAAAGTCGTCTGTATCTGAACGAGGAATTGGTTGAAGAGGCATAAAATCGCTCTCTCGTCTGCCCTATTATTCGCAGCAAGGATTCTTCGACATAACGTCTAGCACTCGTCGAGGGCCGACAACCAAGCACCATGACAAAACACCAACAAGATGGTGAGGCGGATCATCCCGCGGCCAAGGTTAAACAACAACTGAATGCGTACGTCGACCAGTACGCCGCAGAGAACCAAGGCTCGCGCCAAGTCAACAAGACCGCTTCGGGGTCACTCCCTGGAGGTACGACCAGATCTGTCCTCCACTACCTACCGTTCCCCTTGGCTTTCTCAGGAGGCCACGATTGTCACCTGACATCCGTAGACGGCGTTGAGTATCTCGACTTTGTGTCCGAGTACTGCGCCGGGATGTTTGGTCACTCGCACCCGGACATCATCGCTGCCATTCATAGCGTGACCAAGTCGGGCTTCACCTTGGGCGGGCCAAGTCCCAAAGAGGGCGAGTTGGCTGGCCTGCTCGTCGAGAGGTTTCCGAGTGTCGATGCCATTAGGTTTTGTAACTCGGGAACGGAGGCGAATACGATGGCGATTGCTACGGCGTTGCATTTCAACGGACGAAAGAAGGTCAGCAGCTGTGGTCCTCCGAGCCGGCCCTTTTACTAAATCATGCTTTTCATAATCAGGTCTTGGTGTTTGAAGATGGCTATCACGGCGGCACCCTATCTTTCACGCACAACAACCCGTTGATTCTTCCTCACGAATTTGCGTACGGTCGGTACAATGATGTCGAGTACACCCGTTTGCAAATGACCGACGACATTGGCATCATCATTGTGGAGCCCATGCAAGGAGCAGCCGGAATGATTGAGGGATCGAAAGAATTCCTCCAATTCCTCCGAGACGAAGCGACACGCATCGGCGCCATCCTCATCTTTGACGAGGTCATCACCTCGCGACTCAACTACGGCGGCCTACAAGAGATTTACGGCATCACGCCAGACATGACCACCATCGGCAAGCATTTTGGCGGAGGCTTCTCGTTTGGCGCGTTTGGCGGGCGCAAGGACATTATGGCCCTGTACGACCCGCAGGCGCCGCGGAGCCTCTTCCACTCGGGGACGTGGAACAACAACGTTTTTTCCATGACGGCGGGTGTTGCGGCTACGAAGCTCCTGTCAAGGGAGGCCCTCGAGAGAAATAATGAGCTGGGAAACAGGCTTCGTGACGAGTTGCGTGTGATATTTGGGTCCAAGGATGCGTCCATTGTCAAGCTCACTGGCTTTGGGAGTGCCATTGGCTTGCACTTCCAGGGTCCTTTGGCAGGCACGTTGCAGGAACTTTTCTTCTTTTACCTTCTCAGCAAAAGGGTATACGTTGGGCGTCGTGGATTCCTCGCCCTGAACTTGACTCATGGGGAGGAGCACATACGCCGTGTCCTCGATGCGGTCAAAGACTTTTGCGTAGATATACTATGAACAAAGCTATAGGATTCGCGCGCAGGACTATTGCAAGCTTAGCCTCGGATCGGAATGCATGCAGTTTGAAGACAATCCCAAGAGCAGATCATCTGGTGCCTATCTGCTAATTCAGCACCGCAGTTTCCAAAGAAGTCTCTATCGGCCGAGTTTACAACTTTCGGTCAAGTAGACAAGATTTAGAAGACAATTTTGAGTTCAATTTTGACCGCCGCCATCAGATTCAAAGTCCTCCCTTGGCGGCACCCACCGCCTCATCATAATGCTCAGAAAGGAAGGTTGATACCACGCAGCGTTGGCTTGTGCTTGGCAAACCCGAAAGTAACGTGGTATCAATTACAGTGCCAGCCTCCATCCGGTCCGGACCCAGCCAGCACTTAAAGCTCCCCGGACCCCTGTTTATCGGAGCACATCAGCCTATCGCGCGGGGTAAAACAACACCGGCGCGGCGGTTTGAGCAACCGTGCTCTAAATATGCTCTTATTAAAGACTACCGCCACAAACCGGCCAACCAGTCCCGTCTCATTTCACTTACGCCATCGTCACTCATTCTGGCAAATAGCCGCCAAGCTCATGCACTCGAGCCATTGAAGTCTGTCCCTCAAATCTCACTAAGCCCCCGGCATCACCTCCGGATATCCGCCCACCATGCCGGATCGCCGCTCCCCCCGCGTCCTCGCCGCCCCACTCATCCTCTCCCTCCTCTCCGGGCAGCACGTCCTCGGCCAAGCGTCGCCGGGGTTTCCCATGGTCATCAACACATGGGGCGGCCCCTTCACGGCGGCCACCGACGCCGCGTACCAAGCGCTCATCAAGCCGGGCACCTCGGCCCTCGACGCCGTCGAGATCGGCTGCGCGACCTGCGAGGCGAACCAGTGCGACGGCAGCGTCGGCTTCGGCGGCTCCCCCGACGAGCGCTGCGAAACCACCCTCGACGCCATGATCATGGACGGCGTCACCATGAAGTCCGGCTCCGTCGCCGCCCTGCGCCGCGTCAAGAATGCCATTGGTGTCGCCCGCCACGTGCTCGAGTACACCTCCCACACCATGCTGGCCGGCGACTTCGCGACTGAGTTCGCCCTCGACAACGGCTTCGTCGCCGAGAACCTGACCACCGCGGCCTCGGCAGCGCGGTGCGCCGAGTGGCAGCGCGGCAACTGCCAGTCGAATTACAGGCAGAACGTCAAGCCGGACCCCAAAGCCGCGTGCGGGCCGTACACGCCCGTGGCGCTCGACTCGAGCTCGTCCGGCTACTTTGACCTCATCGCGCCGAACTCGGCGCAGGCGTCGCACGATACCATCTCCATGATGGCGCTGGACGCGAACGGGATCATGGCGGCGGGTACGTCGACCAACGGTGCCTCATTCAAGGTGCCCGGCCGCGTGGGCGACGGGCCGATCACGGGTTCCGGCTCTTATGTTGACGGCGATGTCGGGGCGTGCGGTGCGACGGGCGACGGCGACATTATGATGCGCTTCTTGCCCTGTTACCAGGCCGTGGAAAGCATGCGGAGGGGAATGAGCCCCCAGGATGCGGCGACAGATGCCGTGGTTCGTATGGTGAAGAAGTACCCAGCCGTGTCTAGCGGGATCGTGGTAGTCAACAATAAGGGCGAGCACGGAGGTGCCGGGTCTGGATGGACTTTCACGTACGCCTTTAGAGGTGGCAAGATGAACGCTACCGAAGTTGTGACTGTGCCGCCCGTCGGCGTGAGCCTGTCTTTGCACGTTGAGTCGGAGTTGAGGTAGAAAACGATTTGCGTTGATAATAGGCTTTAAAGAATCGACGTGATTTGATCTCACCTCGAGATAGACTGACACTTGGCCTCCATCATCGAATGATCCATATCTTCAACGCAGGACCCAGACTCTTTGCGCTATGGGGGGCTTATCCAGGCTGTCATATACAACAGTCGAATCGTCAAATGAGATTCCAAGTTCAAAAGACGTCAAAGCAAGGTTGTCAATCACCATTGTGGGGTTTCAGCACACCATTGCCTCGCCTGGTTTTCGTCCGCCAATTGCAGGATGACCTGCCAATCCAGACACGGTTGTGCCTGATTGATAAAGTCCTCTACCGATATCGCAACCTTTTGGTGCCTTGGCATTCCCAACCGCCCTCTTGTCCTTTGACTTTGCGACTTTTGGCCGAACCAGCAGGACCCAATGTGTGAAGATTCCAATGTAACACTGAGCCTATCGCTCTTAATGAACTTGGCAAGAATTGCGCAATGGCGGACAAGTTCCGGGTGAGGGCCTATTTGGAACCAGAGCTTGTGAACCGTGTACTTCAATCCTTTTATTAGTGCGCTGAATTTCCCTCGCTGAGCAACAATGGGTATCTCGAAACCCGATTGCTCTCATCCTAGCGACTTCTGGCAGGGTAACTCAAAGATTCTCCAAGCATGTCATCTGCTCTGAAAGAGTCGGTCCCGAGAGACAGGTGGTGGGAGTGGAGATGGTTCTCTCCAGACGACACAAAGGAAGAGAGACGCCTGATCACAAAAATTGATCTTCTTCTCGTGCCTTATTCGGTCCTCGGTATAATCTGATCCGATCTGGACTTTTCAACTGTTGTTGTTGCTGATGTTGGGCCTCCAAAGGCTACTGGGTCAAATACGTCGACCAGTCCAACTTGAACAATGCCTACGTCGCCGGCATGAAGGAAGACCTCGGCTTTTACGGAAACGAGCTCGTCCAGCTCCAGACGCTGTTCACTCTGGGATCGGTCTTGGGCCAGATTCCGTTCTTGTATGAACCCCTGATCTCAAAACCCTCTGCTTAGTACTGGCATTTACTAACAAGCACTCTCAAGATTTATCATGACCTACGTTCCAATCCAGTATCTCATCCCGATTTGTGATATTCTTTGGGGAGTTTTCACGCTTCTGCAGTACCGCGTCCACTCTTATGCAGAGTTGGCTGCTTACAGATTCATGGTGGGCTGGTTCGAAGCCGCATTCTTCCCTGCAATGCATTATGTTTTTGGTATGATTGAGAGACTGGCGGCCGTTTGATACTCGCTACTGACGATAGCGTAGGCTCCTGGTATAGAGGGCACGAAATTGCTCGCCGGGGTGGTATTTTCTACACCGGCCTCGCTGCTGGTACATTGACGGCCGGTCTCATCCAAGCCGGCGCTTCGAGTTCGCTCGAAGGAGTCCACGGTAAGAGAAACGTTGCCAAAGCTCGCTCGCTTACGACTTATCCGATTTTTGTTGCTAACGAGTTGCTATAGGTATGGAAGGCTGGCGATGGATGTACATCATCTGCGCCCTCATCACCATCCCCGTCGGCATCTTTGGCTTCTTCGTGATCCCCGGCACCGTCGATCAGCCCAACAAGTGGTGCGTCAACGACAAGGACATTGAAACCGCCCGTGAACGTCTCGAGAAGCACGGCCACGTCCTGCACGGCAAGATGAAGTTTGGCCACGTCAAGCGCACCCTCCTAGGATTCCGCTTCTGGCTCGTCATCGCGACCGACGTCCTGTTCTGGAATGCGGGCATCCACAAGAACACGGGCTCCTACTTGCTCTGGATCAAAAGCCTCGGGCGGTACAGCGCGGCGCGCATCAACGAGCTGGGTACAATCTCCCCCGCGCTGGGTATCGCGTACACGCTCATCGCCTGCTTCGCCTCGGACATGTTCCTTGGCCCGGCCTGGTCCATCACAATCTGTTCGGTTCTGAATGCCGTCGGTCTCATCTTTTTGACAATCTGGACCGTTCCGGAAGGCGGTTTATGGTTTGGGTTTGCGACCATGTATTGGTCCAACGCTTTATCCTCCGTGTTCCACGGCTGGGTCAACAATCTTCTGCGAGACAGCCCCGAAGAACGAAGTTTTACGCTGGTGCTCATCAACTTGCTGTCGCAGAGCTCGACCGCGTGGACCCCCCTGCTCACGTTCCCGACGGTGGAGTCTCCGAGGTACAGGAAGGGCTTCTCGTTCTGTCTGGGATGCGCCATTGCGTTGATTGTGTTCACCTGGATTATGCACTACTATTTGAAAAGGGACAAAAAGCACGATGCTGGACCCACGGATGAAGAGACTAGTGACCACTCCGAAAGTGTCGTGGCGTCCTCGGGGATTGCACAAGTCAAAAACAGCCTGGACGTCAAAGGAGCGAATACGAGTGCCATAAGGACTGATAGGAAGACGGGCGATGACACGATCACAACAATTTGACGCCACCATTAGCTGTTGAAGGCTCTGCGTATATCCACCATATCGAGGCGTCGGCTGCCTCAAGTAGCTATCATTCGTAGACCAATAACTGATCTGATCTCAATACATGTGGTTACCTAGTGTATATGTATGCTGGAAGAAATAGCGAGTTCATAAAAGTTCTCGGCATGTGCTCAAACATATAATGGCCAGCGATATGCAATGAACTGAAAACCGACCCAATGCTTTTCCATCATTGCCCCTTCATCTCTATCCTTGAGATGACACGATGACAGTACACTCTAATAACAAGTCCAACATGCATGAGTGAAGTCTGAGTCCAATCCATTTGTAGACTCCTGATCAATGCCATCCCAATAATGATCATAAACAATGCTATGAAGTTTCCACAACTCCATGGCTCCTACAATGTCCCTGATCAAAGTGGGTGAAAAAAGATCTCAGGCCGCATGATGATTAGTGACCGCAAGCCAAAACAACAAACTTTCTTCGGCACAGCCCCAAAAGCTTCTGATGCTTCCAAGAAAGAAGGCCAGCTGAAACCTACAAGTACTACCTGAGCTGGTCATCTCGGGGAAAATATGCTCAGTGTGAACATGCAGTCCACAGCGAGCTTCCGTCACGGGACCGATTCGGTGAACGGGTTGTGGGAGATGATGATGAATTCCCTCGCTCAATCCACCGACCAAGTGTAATTTATTCTCTAGTTTCTTCAAATCTAGCCGGCTCTTTGATAGTGGCGCATATTGCCGTAGGAGTAAGAACGGGTGCCCTGTTCTGGCGCTGTCTTTCGGAGGCCGCTGTGGGGGCGCGCTTCCGATCAACGGCCGGGATTTTCGCCGATGATTCTAACGAGGCTGTTTCGAGCTACATCCCGATACTATCAATAACAGTCTCCGCCGGAGGTTTCTGGCATGGGATGACCTGAGTACTGCCTGGCCGGAGCCGATGAATTCGGTACCTTTGATATACGTCATTCAATGTGCCTTTCGCCAAGAAAACACCACCAAACGGATTTTTCAACATGCCCATCAATTGTTAGAAACATAGAACGGCGGAAAGGGCACCCCAGTCTGCCATGAAATGTCGTTTTGTTCACTGGGTAGGTATACCGGCTGAATTTGACTACAAGGATCGTCGGATGTCGACTGGAGAGTCTGAAATCCATACTCAGACTACTTCCGTACTTTGAAGGTATGTTGCAAAATATCTTCTCGCCCAAAAGTCTTTTCCAATCAGCCCACAATGGGTCAATCCAAAACAATTCTTCCCCAACGACGTTCACTCCCAAAGTCTCCTAGTAGTTGTTGCCATCACACCCAGTATCGAACGAGTCAGGAGTATGATTGGTGATCTCCGGGTAGCAGTGACGTCTTTCGCCTACTCCGGAACTGCGGTTGAATCATGGAAATCGACAGTCTTCATTTCCCGTGGCCACGATTCAACATATCGCATTTTCCCTAGGGCAATTCCTCATGGACAGGTCTTTCTGTCGGTCTTTGGTGGGGGGAGGTCCGGGGAGAGACGATGCCAATGAGACCAGATCACCAGCCATGTTGCTCAAACTTCATTACATCATTCACAGTGAATAGTGACCAAAAGATAGAAAAATGGTATCGTGAAAAGAAGAAACAATGCTTATTCTCGGGCGACTTTCCCGCCTCGAGACATTGTTTCCTTCATTTTTTGTTCGTACTAATCTCATCTATCTACACATGACTCTTTCAATTCTTCCCAATTCCATGTCTTCATGCAAGCAAAACAGAAAAACGGTCGTCGTGTCGTCGTTGTTTTGTGATTGTGACATGTTTCCATCGACATCGTCGGCATTGCTTCGTCTTCCTATCCCGTGACACTGGGATCTAATGCATATACACATTCCCTTTCATTCATTACAGCAAAAACGCGTCTCAATCCCAGAAATCCCAACATCTCTCTCACCTCGTCTCATCAAGACGGCAAAACACGCAAAAACCCATGTGATATCTCTGAAGGAAAACAACCAATGAACAGTCCCAAACTTACCTCCTTGCAACTTTTTTCGCAATAGGGAGATGAAGGAGAATCAAGCTCAAAAAACAAGCCGTAAAAACGCCTCAAAAAGCTGCAAGTCAAGCCCATCATCTCGTGACTCTCGTCGAGAATAGTGAAAGGAAGCCAACGCTGTGTCTATGTAGCAAAGTGGATGCAAGAAGCAAGCGCCGACAATGTCGCACCAATAGCGGACCGGGGGGTAACAGCGGAATCAACGCTTGAACACGCTGCTGAGTTTGCTCCCGCCGACGCTGCTTCCAACACTACTAGACATGCTGCTCATCTTCTCGCTGACCTTTTCACCAAATCCGCCCATCCACTTGGGTACCTTGAGGCTCATGCGCACCTGGCCGTCGACAATCATGCTAACAACGTTGAGGACGGCGAACGTTGTGGAGCCGATGGCGCGGAAGAGCGCCAGAATCGCCACGGACCAGAGAATGAAGGCAAGGTAGTAGTTTTCACCAATGCCGCGGTCGCTATACGCCTCAGACACGGCCATGGCGAGAATGGCGTTGCAGATGAGCCAGGAGAGCACCATGTAGGTGCGGACGCTCTTGTAGTAGTCCTCCTGCAGCTGCGCCTCGGAGATGGCCGAAGGGGGCACCTCGACGCGGTCGCGGAGGTTGCGGAGCGCCTCGTCGTAGCCAGAGTCGATGTCGAGCTGCTCCGACGGCATCTCAAGCTCGACACTGTTGCCCTTTCCGATGGCGCCACCCAGATCCGTCTTCATGACGTTATCTCCTTTGGTACCCCACGTAACGTCATGCGTGTTGCAAAATGCATAGACTTGCAGAGTGCAAATGTAGGCCGGCAGAAGCATGAAGTACTGACCTGCGCTGGTGAACAGGTGCCAGGGATCCAGGTACAAGAAGGACATGATGAAGTATAAGCCGATGGTCGAGAGAATCGAGACGATGAAGTTGGTGAAGACGTTTTCGCCCATGTGGATCTCGGGGTTGTCCTTCTCCTTCAGCTGACGGATGACGATGTAGAAGGTCGCAAACGTGGTATAGATCATGATGATAGAGTACACGACGATACTGAAGAGGTATAGCTTCTTTGCTCCCTGAGGCCGATTACCTAGTGAAAGGATGAATTGCGCGCAGATAAGCAAGACACAAATGTACCGCAGGACCGTGAAGATGTATTGACCAACGTTGTGGCCAAATGGATCTACCAAGGGGTCGCCCAGACCGCCTGCAACGAAGTAGAAGGTCAGGTAGAAGTTTGCCAGTGAGAAGTAGGTGAAGATGAGCTGCAGGAACTGGTAGATGAATTCGATGTGGAGGAGGATCTTGCGAGTGATTGTATGGTCGGTATACCAGATCTGCTTGAAGTGGACGAGTGAGTACACAGCAGCAAAAAAGGCACCGTTGAGCCAACGACGTCGCTGCGAGATGAACTCAGGAACAGTGTCTAGTGCTGTGTTAGTCAAGGACAGTTTCGATTTCGTAATGCTTTCTTACCTGGCACATCCGTTTCACCGTGACATCCCTTCACGTACTTCAAGACCCAGCTCTCGCCGCGCTTGGCGACCAGTTCCCAGCAGAGAATACGATCCTCGGCGAGGTACATGTTTGCCGTGAACACGTCCGCATGCTGACCGTGCAGTGTCTCTCCCTTGAAGTACTGGCTGAGAGGGCCGTGGCCTGTCTCGTCGTTCTGCAGAGCGTGGTATCGGTAGGCACTAAGCGCACCAGGTAAGACGGTAATGTAGCCAAAGATAGACTCAAGAGGCTTATCAAGAATGTTGGACATCTTGTACTCAAAATTCTGAGAGGCGACGAGCGGGTTCAGCAAATTCACTCCGAATTTGCCCTTCATGGCCTTGATCTCTCCGCAGGCACCGGCAACGTTCGAGTCGTTGTCGAAAGCCTTCCACAGGTGGTACAGGGATGTACCGCCGGGTCTGGTACCAACGTCAAGCAAGATGCACACATTGGGGTTCAGGGCCTTGCCGAAAGCGTTGAAGAACCAGCGATGTGAATTGAGCTTCCTCTGGTTCTTCTCCTTCAGACAAAAGATCAGCTGGCAAGGGACAATGCCCTTTTCGGCACCCTTGAACTTGAGATCAGAGTCGAGCGAGACCTGCGTAGTGTACTCATAGACGTGGGCCTGTACAGCCTTCTGGTTGACGTAATTCTTGGCGATGCCGTGCTGGTAGACACCCATCGCCGCCAGCGCGTCGAGCGTGCGAGGGTGAATCTTTTCTCTGCCGTCGGACACGATGCAGACGACAATCTTTTGCCAACCATTGTCACCCCACGTGCGCGATTTTGAACGGGCGCAGAAGTGGGAAATGTTCTTCATGACGGCGTACATGGTTCTAGTGAAGCCGAACTCGTCCTCGTTGTACATGGTGACGCAAATGAATAATTCCGTCTCGCGAGCAGTCTTGCCAATGGACTGGCGGAGCTTGTATCCACGTTCGACAAAGTCATCAGGGTCGCAAGTGACGGCTGTGTACCTCATGTGAGTAAATTCGACCTCGTCGCGACGAGGCAAGAAACTGTAGAGAATTGTGGGAATTTTGCACTCCAAGACCAGCTCTCCGTTGATGAGCTGGACCTCCTTTCTAGACATCTGCGGTGCGCGCACACCTCGGCGCTCTTGCATACCATCCGGAGCCGGACCGTAGTGTTCGACCTTTTCGTTGATGTCAGTTTCCGTCTCCTCCTCACTGAGCGTGACTTGGTCCTGAGACATGTACGATTCTCTCATGGGCTGACTTTCGCTGATATCGGTTTCCGGTCCGAATACGTCGTCGGCGTCATGAAGAGGGATCGAGACTGTGGCATCGTCGGCGAAAGCGGCCGAATTGCGGTTCGCACCAGTCGAGAATAGCGGCGCGGGTGGAAGGGGTCGTCTAGGGCTTCCACCGTATCTGGAAGATGGCGTTCCCGGTCTGGGGCTGCCATTGAGGTCTGAGGGCTCGTATATTCCAGAAGCAGGGGGTCTTGTGAAGTCCGAGGAGAGGCGCGAAGGGCTATATGTCCTCGTCGGTGATTGACGTCCTGACTGGTACTCGTACGGGTAGTCGTCCTGATACTCCTGCTCGTAGGTGCGCTCGTACTCGCGGGCATAGTCACGTCCTTGGAAGGGAACGTAAGTCGAGTCCGGTGGCGGCATGCTGGGGGGGTCTCGAATGGACGCGGAGCGATCGGACATGATGGACGACGCGTAGGATCGTCGGCTGGATCGGGGCCTATTGGTCTCTTCATGTGAGCTTGTGCTTGTGCTATTGGTAGAATCATCTGACAGCGGGGGAGCAGGGCAGCTCGAGGACTTGCGCAGTTGACTTTTCCGCAGTGAGGGACCCTCTGGTATGGTCGGGAGACTGTCCCGAAGCTGTGATTCCCTGATGGAGTCGGGCCTCTGCCTCTTCTGTAACTTTACAGTAGTGGATCGGACCGGTATGCGAGAGGTGCGCTGGGCATCAGCAAAGTCGACAACGCTCACGCCACTTGAGCGCGGCGTGTAGATGGGTGCCGGAGACAAGGGCGACTTCGGGTGGCCCTCCTCTTGCTGCCTCAATGCGTCGAGGTGGTCTGGTGTCGACAGTACCGGGTCTGCAGCGTCCGACTTGTTCCTGCGCAGCGATAGAGGGCGCGGGAAGAGGCTGGGCGACGAGTCGGGCGTCTTGTGAACCTGCCGAAGGCGAGGAATGGAAGAAGCGGAAGCGGGAGTAGTAGAAGCAGAATGAAAGGGTCGCGATGCGGCTTTGGCGCTGACCGGTGTCGATGTCGACTGCCGGGGCGCGCTGGGTGTTACGTACGGTGCTCTGTCCATGATGGGCTCCTCCACTGAAGTCAGTAGTCGAATGGCGGCGGGATTATTGGAGCGTCCCGTGGGAGTGTCGTCGTCGCGGTCGTCGTAGGGGGGGAGGCTGTAATCGGGCGGTCGCGAAGGGGTATTTGGGTCCATGATGGGATGTTGTTTGCGCCGCCGGTTACCGGGACGAAACGGGCAGAGGAATGCTGTATTGGATTGTTGTCAAAGGGCCGGTCTCGTGGAAGTGTTCTTTGTCTGTAACGGGCCGGCGCCACGGTAAGACTGTTTGAGCGAGGGATTGACGTAGCTCAGGTCGGCTTCGTGGCGTCGGTTCGGCTCCCCACGTCTCGATCTTTGGAATGAGCGTCCAGGATGTATGTAAGTGTCGAAATTCGACCAGAGGTTGCGCCGTTGGAATTTCTGGATGGGAATTCCAGGCGGCAAGGTTTGATAGTGCTAGAGACAACTAGGTAGCTTTTTGGCAAAGCGGGATCTCGAGAGATGATAAGGGAGCAATGTGTATGAGAGAGCGGGCAGCAGCAGCAAGGCAGGTAAAGCAAATCAGGCTGCGGGAGGGAGGGTCAAAAGTTGGGGAGGCTGGGGAGGCACAAAGAAACCGCGTGGATGGGCAATCACTCTGCGCCTTTCTCTTTCTCTTTCTCCCAGCGCATCCGCGAGTGTCGAGGGGCAACAGGGCGGATCGGGGACTTTGATCGCGTTGGCGGGGCAACGGGCCATGGGTGCATGGGATTCGTGTGGTGTCCCGGCTGCGAAAAGCGGGTCTGGACATGGGGGCTGAGCCTGATGGCGGGATCCTCGTTACCTCGTAGCGGTTAGCGGCTTGCTAGCGCCTCTGGGACCCGCTGGCCGTTCCTGAGCCCCGTCGCCCAAAACGGATTGGAGGTGGGAACAGACATTTTCGTCACTCACCTTATACCTTGCACCTCATGCACCTCATCAGGTCACTCACTGCTGGTCTCCGCCGGAATCTGTCAACTGTTGCACCCGGGGGCACAACATGATCTTTGCGCTATAACGCAGTCAGGTAAGTAGGTAGCTTTGACAGGCCCACGATGGAGGAGAGGAGTGAGGGCTTGGATGATTTCTTTTAGCATTCAACGTCCATCTTTTCCAGATGCGACTCTCTTTAAGATAAGGTATCTATCCCGCATGGATGATGTGCAGCTCAGCTCTGGGGTAAGCTTTCACCTACTTCTATATCCACCAAAAGTCTATTCGCGTTCCCTTCCCTCGTACTCTCAATGCCATTGTACTTTTGATTCACATGGTTCCCCACTGTGAATTTTCTACAGAAAAACATGGGACTCGGGCTCGGGATATGCGAACCCTCCTCTCACACGCCCCAGAGCGCCCTCCACCGCTTCTCATCCGTCCTCAACGGCCCATCAAACCGTCCAAACCGCGCTGGCAACCCTTCGTTGGCCTCAGGCAGGCAGATCCATTCCCGCACGCAATCCGGCACCTCCTCTTTGATGTGGCTGATGCAGATCAACGCCTGCCGGTCACTCAGACCCTTGACCCTCACTCGGCCCGTCTTGGCGACCTCGCTGTCCACGATGCGCTCCCCGCTGTATGCCTTCTCTTCCCCCCAAGCGAGAAAGAGCATACACTTGTCCCGCACCGCGTCGTCCATGCCGCTGAAAGCCTCGTCGAGCACCACCACGTCAGCGTTCTTGATGACAGCCCGCAGCAACAGCGCGATCCGCTGGGCGCTAAAGGATAGGCCGCCAAAGAGGTAGTTGTCTGACCAGGAGAGATCATTGCTGCTGCTGCCACTTGCGGTGGTAGAGGAAGCCTTTTGATATCCCGGGTTGAGCTCCGACGTGAACCATTGCAACGTCGCCTCGACTTTGCCGCGTGCTTCGTCGTCGAGGACAGGGATGCCTTTGAACGTATCTGCCCAGGCGTTCTCCAGGACTTGTCGAACAGTCAGGCCGCGGGGCATGTGCTGATGAACCTCCGGACTCGAGTGTCCAATGCGTGACTGTATGTCCCAGAACGTGACAGGTCGTTGGCCAGAACCAGGTTCGGGTAGTCTGCTTCTGCCGAATAGCTTAATGGGAAGAGAATACGTCTGAGGGTGGTCGGAGCATAGAAGCGAGACGACAGTGGTCTTGCCCGACCCGTTTGGACCAAACACGCCCCATCGCTCTCCTCTCCGGACAGTCCATATCAACCCGTCCTTGGGCCCAGACGGCGTGTCCTGAGACCAGTTGCCCAGCGCAATCTTGCTTCCATACCTCACTTGACAGCCATCCATCTCAACCAACGGCTCACCAACAGCCGTCTCCGCAGTCGACAATTTAGTAGAAGCGGCAGACTTAGCAGCATGCAGATCCTTCTCGCTCGCCGCCACAAGCCCGTCCCCTTCCACGCCCTTGGCTGTCAAAACCTTGCCCATCTCCATGAGCGAGTGCACAGGAAGCCTCTCGTCCTCCTTCAGCCCGCCCTTCCAAACACCCCGAACATACTTCCTGAGCCCCTCCAGCACCTCGGTCTTGGGACCCATCGAACCAATCTGGCAGTCACTGCGCAAATAAATCAGATGTGTGATCCACTCGGGCAACGGATCCTGCGGCCGCGCACTGAGTACGAGCCGCGGGCTCGCCCGCTCAGCCAGCACCCTCAATACGGGGCTCAGCGACGCCACCGTCGGCGGATCGAGCCCCACAAACGGCTCGTCTAGCAGTAGCATCTCGGGCGTCGCCAGCAGCGCCCTCGCGATGCGCGCCCGCCTCCCCTGCCCGTTGCTCAGGAACGCGACGGGTAGATCCAGCAGCGGCTCCAGCCTCAGGTCCGCAACGACCCTCTCCACGAGCGCCCGGGGTATCAGGTCCTCCTCACCGGGAAGCGTTTCCAGCGGGTTCAGCTCCGTGTTGCCGAGAAGATAGTCCCTCAGCGAGAAATCCGTTTTCTCCCTCCTCGACTCGTACCGCGCGGCGAGGTACGCGCTCGTGGTATGGCTGGCACCCAGCCCGTTGTCGCCGTCAAAGCCGACGTACTGTATCGCTTTGTTCGCGCTCCGTAGACGTGCGGGAACTTCATCGGTGGAGAGGTACGGGTACGTACGCGCCGTGGGCGGGATCGCAAGGTGCTGTCCCCTGAGAACCTGCAATAGCGTCGTCTTCCCCGAGAGCGAGGGCCCGACGATGCACCAATGGCTCTTTTTCTCGGCAAAGGAGGGCAGCTCGAGGTTCAGGTCGGTGAAGAGAGGCGGGTTCGGCTGCGTCGTGTGAGTGTTGGGATGGTGGCGGTAGAAGGAGCCGTTGGCGATCCTCAAGATCGGGGGAGAACGATTCGGTATCCGCATTGTGTGTGTATGCTTTTGGGTGGAAGAATGAATGAGTGTGTGTATGCGCATATATACTCAGCGTTGATCAACCACCATTTTCCTCATGTCGTGGCGTTCCGTGGCGTGGGTGTTCACTCTGTGACTCTACTCCTCTCCCGAAAAGCCCGGGGCATCGGCAAGAGCAGCTTTCCCCGGACTTTTTGTATGTAAACGAGCTGCGATCTCGGTGTGAAGCTCGGCCGTCATCGCCCCACCCGTGTGGATCCCATGCTAGGCCGGGGAGCGGAAGGAAAGACGGACAGGGATCAGGTAAGCTAAGGCTAGGTTGTTGCCGCGCCTGCATTTCAGCCTGGAAGTCACGTGCATATTTCCCGCTGAGGTAATGGCGGGATTGGGTGGGAGCAGCAGCAACACAGGGCGGACAGCTCCAGGCACATCACCGAAGCGCAAGCTCCCAGAGTCGTCACTCAGTCATCCAGCTCAATACCCATCAAACAACCCCAAACAATCACCCTCTTCCCTAACCACAGTCCACCGCAAAAAGGATATTCAAGATGTCGGTACGTAATTTCGCCCATCTCCTCATGTCCCATTCGACTCCTCCCCAAAAGCTAACATCAAACTCCCCTTCCAGATGCGAATCGTCCCCGCCGCAAACCAACCCACAACCTTCGCCGCCGGTGCCAACGCCCCCTCGGCCCCAGGCGTCCACGACACCCTCCGCGCCGGCGTCGGTCAGAGCGCTTACGACGCCAAAGACAACGTCGCCGCGAGCGCCCACCCCCTCGAGTCCCGCCTCAAGAACTGGGAGGCCACGCAGGAGGGCATGCGCATGGAGACGCTTCGTCGCACATTCGGCCTGGCGGAGCCCATCCGCCGCCAGATGGAACTCAAGATCACTCAGAACGGCGAGTGGCGGCCCCTCGCTCTCGGCGGTCAGAAGGCTAGCGTTCACGAGGAGATCCTCCGCGGCAAGGACGCGAGCGTCACGTGGGAGGATGTCTACTCGGGCGAGGAGAGCGTGGGCATCGTTGGCATGCACGACGAAATGGAAAGGAAGCTCAAGATTTGAGGAAAGGAAAATGAGGGATAGAGAGACCGAGAGTAGCAAGGCTCCTGAGTCCGAGAGACGGGAAGAGGACCAGGGTTGAAATTGTATTACTACGACATGCGTCACGATTTGTGGACGGCGCGGCATAGAGGACGCAGCATAGGGGATGCCAAAGCCATAGAAGGAATTTCTTACAGCGTCCGAGTTCAACGGGAAGATGGAACAGAATGCGTTCTACTATCCTATGGACAAGACACCCATAGATGGTGCGTGGAGAAAGAATCAACCAGAACAAATACACAAAGCTATGATACGCCGCCGTACTCCTAATGTCCCCTTATTGTCTTCGCTCTTTGTAATACGCTCGGTGGATGTCGGGGTGGCCTCCAAAGAGAGAGAGACACACAAGACATGAGAAAAAAGACCCGAAGCAACACCATAACCGAAAGCCTCACCAGGCCGGCCAGCCCATCCGTTCTGGGCACATCTGGAATTGCATGCATTGTCGACACCGTGACCCTAGCCAGGCCCCTGCCTCTTTGTATTGTGTACCATGCAGAGCGCTCAAGCCAGGTCGATCCAGGGAAGTCCTTCCTCGCCCGCTCTTCTTCCATGCATGTCATTCTCCCCCGTAGAAAGGAATGGCTCTTGTTGGGCGGGGAAAGGTTAAAAAGGAAAGGAGTGATGATCGCAAGAGAAAAGGCCCAGATCTTTGGACCGTTTCGTTCATAAGATGACACAGCATCCACCGCCACCTTCTCGGTTACGGCCACCGCCAGAGGTCGACTTGTTGCCGCCCTTGGGTTCTTCTTCCTCGACGATATCGGCTGGCCGGACAGTCATGTGTACGACGTTGGCTGCCTCTGCGCTAAAGTGGTATTCTACAACAATGTTAGAAACAGTATCATTAAGTAAGATGCCGCCGTGAGGGAAAGCCTACGTTTCAGTTGGTCCTTATCGTCCAACAGCTTTCCGAAATGAATCAAACGGATGCTGCTGGGGCTCGCAGGCTTGGCATCCCATTCTTCACGCCACTCTCTTAGAATGAGTTCCTTTAAGGTGTAGACACTGATTGTGAAAGGATCCTTCTTTCCCGCCTCGGTCAATCCAGGAACATTGACGTTTCTCTTTGTCAAGTACTTTTCATCCAATTTGTAAGGGTGTCGTGCACCGGTAGTGAGCAACAGCGTGATGTTGCATACCGGGCCATCTGCTGGGGAGCTGCTGACGGGTTGGACGTCATCAACAGAAGGGCCGATGGCCATGGAGTCATCTTGGGTCTTGGTCGCTGGTGAGGAAACCGAGTCCTTCTCCTTTCCTTTAGTCGACTGCTCGATTGAATCATCGGCGTCGCCCGTCGTCGAATTGCCGGCTTCGAGCTGTGTTGATGCCGCAGCGCCGGATGTCTTGTTTGATGAAGTCGTCGTCGTCATCTTCGTTGCGTCTACGGCCGCGACGCCGGCTTCCGTCGACGAGGCCTGCGGAAGGTTCTTCATGGGGATGGTATCCTTTGGCTCAGCCGAAGAATCTTTGAGTGGTTGGCCGACGGTCGTGTTGGCGTCGGCAGGCTTGGTGTCGGTCATTGCGGATCACAGGCAAGGACAGCGGTGTCGAGCCTCGGGGAGCGCGGATTCGCGGTGAGTGTGGTTGGAATCGATTCGTGTGCAATGGCTCAAGGCATGCAGCAGGTCGCGAAATAGGCGAGGTTATTTTGACAGGTGGGATCTCAGCGTTCCGCGGAAGAGAGTCGGGGGAGGATGAATAGCAGGCGTCGGGTGAGACGGTCAGACGCCAAGGCACAGCGACGCAAAGACGCCGGTCGGGATGGTACCAGTTGGCGTGGGTAGCGAGGCCGGTGTTGTGGCAGTTGCCAGGATTGGAGGGGGTTTCGTTCAGGATGTTGGACGGGAACGCTGAAGGCGGAAGCGGATGGGAAAGGCGGGTGATCAGTGCATCTAAGGCGTGGGACATGGACCAGTCCAAAAGGTGGGAAAAAGGAAGTAAGGATAAAATGGGGGCCCGGAGCCGAGTTGGAGAAGGACGGGACCTGGAGAGGATGTCGAATGGGGGGAGATGGCTTGACGGAACTTGGTAGCGCGGCTCGTGGCTCGTGGGCCGTGGACCGTGGGCCGTGGTTGTCTCTCTTTCCACCTGCAGGCTGGACTCTCCTCACTACAAGCGTTGGGCTCGGGTGGGTGGTGAACTGGGCAGGTTGGCTCGGCAATGATTCCGTTCCAAGTTTCGCTGGGGGCGGAAATGTCGCGGAGGGTGCCAGGTATGCGTAGTGTATAATTATATGAATGAGCAACGTAGGGAATGTGAAGTGAGAGGTAGGTGCTGCCAAAGTAGATGGTTATGACTGCGGTGTTTCGCTGCCGAAGCGGCGTTTAGTCGTCCTTTGAATTGTTGCCTCACTATCACGCTGTCCCAAGCAGAAAAGTGCCTCGAGGAAAAGGATGGTGGTCCGAGGTAGTCTAGGTAGAGCGAGGACCAGACAGGGTGGTGCTATAACGATGCACCTGGCAATCACGTCGTCTCCCGTCGAATTTCCGAGCGGTCGGTATCAGTCGAGTCGTGCAGCCTGTTTCGTCTATGAGGCCCTCCTTGACAAAGCTGCTACGGTAGCGGCGGCGGCGATGGCGATAAACGCGGCGGCGGCGGCGGCGGATACCGGCAGCAAAGGGCGCGGCCGATCAAGGGTCGAGGGTGTTGTGGAGAGTGAGTGGTGTCACAAGCTCTCTCTCTCTCTCTCTCTCAGTCATCAAATCTCGGTTGCTGGTTCGTGACTGTTGACGTGTGCTGTTGCGACAACCTAGGTAGCTGCTCAAAAGCCAGAGCGCAGGAAATGGCCAGAATTATCTCAAATCGAGACAAAGTGGGAAGCAGGAAACCTACACTCAGCACTGTAATCGTCAGGAAGCTGGAATGACGATGGGTTCTCGATGGAAGTACAGCGAACGGCGTGGTTGCCGTGTTTTCCCTCTGAATCTTCCTTTCTCACTCGACTCTCTGCTCCTTGCAGGCAACGATTCTTAGGTCGAAGTATGCTTCTTCTGGTGGGAAATCAATGCGAGCAGGTTGTCGAGGAGACGCAGGTTTGAAGAGAAGGAGGGAATTGGCGGTTCACAAATAAGGTAAGTGCGAATATCCGTACACATGCATATCAAGAAGGAACAACACCATGAAGCTTGAGGGGGAAACATCGACCCTCTCCAGGTCTTCCTTCCCGTACGCTTTCTTTCCCAAGCCCTCAATTCCAGCGCTTGTCCAGATCGTTTCTCCTTTTCGAGACCTGACTGTCCCCCTTCCTCGATACCAATACCAATGTTTTCACGCCTGTTGGACTCGGCCAAGGCTACCGTCCCAGCAGCCGTCGCTAAGTCGACCGCGGGGCCCACGGATGCAATTCCCCGCCGTCACCGCTACAGAGGAGGACGCTATCTCGCAATGTGACACATTCTCAACCGCACGCACCGTCTGCATTCCTTTCGTCCCCCAGATCTGGGCGTCTCGCAGTGGAAACGGGAACGGGAGCGAGGGAATGGAAAGGATCAAATGGCACGACGCCGTGATATGCACGCCGTGACGAGCGAGTGCGCGCCGATACCGCTGTCAAATTTCCAACAGTCAGTGCAATCGCCACTAACTAAGACCAACCACCAAGTACTCCCTACAACAATCACTCATTCCGTCTGCAGCCAGGCGCCTCAGTAGTCGGTCGAGTCTGCGCCTGTTCCGCTACGTACCCACCGATGGACCTCTTTCACCGGTTCCCCTTCTTCACAGGGACAGGCCAACCTGCGGTCCCCCGACATGGCGCCCCGTATCTGGGCATCCGAAATCCCCCCCCTCTTCACCCCAAGGACGGGAAAAGAATATAGACGTGCAATGTTTCAGCAGCACCCCGTACGTGTGTGGGAAACAGATCCTTGTCGGGGCCATGGCAGGCAACAAAAAGCTGAAAGGATCGGATACGACCTCGCAGCATTACGAGAGGGAGGATTGGCCTCGTCACCGCTTTGTCTCTTACCCGTTCTCTGAGGGAGGCACCATCAGATCAGTGTGTAAGGTGTTATGTTGATGTTTCTGAAGATGGGATAAGACTGCCAGGAACCCGAAACTCTCCTCAGGCGTACTTCGCGCGTCGCCCCATCGCCGTATTTGACACCAAGAGCGCACGCAGCACGGGGGGAGCCAATGTAGTGCACGCACTTACTCAAAACTCTCAGGGTGTGGAGAGGAAGCAGTCGAAGGCAGGCACGAGCTTTCCCCTTTCGACCTGGTGCCCTACTGCCTACAGGTGAAAAGTGAGGCTCTTGTTGCCAATCTGCTGTGGTGGGAGGATACTATCCATCGAGCCTATCGAGCAATTCCAGATTGATGTGTCGACGAGGAGTTGAAGACACAAGCCATGGATAGAAGGGTAGAAGAGCAACCGTGAAATGTGCCACACTCGAGGACACTCACTTCACAGGCCTGCCGCATCCAGACTCCCCAAGCTTTTCTGACCAGATCGGAGGCGTTGTCGTCGGGCGACTCGATCCATCCACGGTTCCAGCGGAAAGGACGCCCGGGATTCCCAACCAATCCCTTTGGAGGTAGCAGACGGTCGAAGATGGCCAGCCATGGTCCACCGAGGGCAGCCCGAATCTCCTTCTCCTTTGGGTCGCTGTTGACGTCGGTTCAACGCCATTGTTGGCATCCTTCGTCGGGGCAACCGGGAACGGATGCATTGAACGGTGTCTTGCATCGTAAACGAGCAGAAGATGACCATCTCCCATCACATCTCTTCCTTCCCCTCAATCCAACAACTTGGAGAACGAGAAAAAGAAAAGAACCAACAAAATAAGAAGAAATAGCCCAACTCCACTGTCCTTGAGCGGTCCATTCCTTCTACCCCGGGTCCACGGATCGACGATCTCTGTCCGGGCAAAAATCGCGGGGTGACGAAAGAAACAAATAGGAACCCCCCGCCCGCTTGGGCTGCAGACCAGCATCCAGCCCCAAGAAACCGGTCTTGCGCCCGAGTCTCACTTGTCATACCCGAGTTGTCAACCACACCGTGAAAAAACAACAACAAGTAGACAGCCGCACAAGCTAAGCTTCCTTTGCCTTGTCCAAGGTATCCAAGCAGGCGCGGCACCTCATAATTCAAAAGCCGGAGCCGGTCTTCTGCGCCGCCACATCTCCCACTGCTCTTCATTTTCCCTTATTTACCTCCCGATATACCTAAATACTGTCCTGCCCCTTCATCCGTTCCTATCGACTGGATGCTCTGGACTCAACTCAAGGTTCCGGCCGTCCCCTTAGACTTCCCGTCAGACCCGCCGCTAGACAAGATCTTGTCGTGCGCCCGCATTGCAGAACTTTGGTCTCGTCTTTGTCTGAACCCTCAAATGGCTGACTTTTGTTTCCTTTGACCACACCGCAAGCCCTGCTGAATATGACTGCCACCTGCTCACACATGCACCGAAGAAGTTGTTGGAGAGATTGGTGCCAGAAGAATGTGATCTGCAGGTTTCTTTGGGTTTCATGAGCTATTCTTTTTCTTCCAGAAAGATGACCACCAAAAGAAAAAAAAAACCAAGTACACAGCCTACGTATCCCCAGGGGCGCTGATATTAGTTCAGATTAAGTTTGGCTTCCCTGATTGCGTTGTCGAATTGACCAATCGTCAACTTTACCTCGCGCTGCCATTACTACAATATTGAGGATAACCTTTTGTTCGTATTCTACAGCAAAATCCTCCCACACTTTGCCTGGCTCATACCATACTCTTTTCAGAGTACCAACAAGTCACCGTTGCTCCCTTGCGCCGGCTGCACCACCTGCTGCGGTGCGTGCTGGTTGACCACATAGCCAGTCTCGTATCCCCCGGTTTCACCAAACACGTCTCCCTGGTCGATCCTCATCGCCGCCATCTGCTGCGGTCCGATGCTGTTAAAGTACGCGTCGGCATCGTTGACCGCCTGGGCCAGGTTGCCCCCGTTGGCCGCGTCGTTGGCGACGTGCTGGCTATGCATGTTGTAGTCCTGCGCTTGTCCGCCCATGCCCAGCATGCTCAGGCTCTTTTGGTTCTCAATCGACGTCGGGAGCAGGTGCTTCTGCAGCGCCGGCGAGTCTGTCAGCTTCTTTGGCCGCGCCGAGCGGAACACCGTCTGCACCGGCTTCAGGTAGACCGTCGCGAGCGTTCCCACGTTCAGGCACATTTCCTCCAAGGTGGCCGGGTCGAGTCGCTCGGATTCGGCTGTAATGGGCGGCTTCTCTCCCATGACGATCTGCTTGGCTGCGGCCATGTCGGTCGACAGCAGTCGCCAGTACATGTAAGCTCTGTCTCTAAGATCCGGGTTGTCCGTCTCTTCGGTCGCCCACTTCAAGACGCGAGGCACCAGCTCTTGACCCTTGGTCGGTCTCTGGATAAAGAGCTTGACGGTTGCCGTGAGCAATGCCAGCTGCACTTCTACCGGCTCTTCCGCAAACGAGTACAGGAAGTCCTCCAGGAGTGCTTCGCTGTTCTCTATTCTGTCTGCGTACTGTCCAATAACCCAGACCATGGCAGCCTTTGCTTCCGGCTCGTCAAGAGAATCCAGATGTTCGCAAAGGGTGCCGATGATTGACTCGTACTGGTTGGGATACTTGCGGAAGATATTCCTAATAACGACCGTGGCCTCTTGTACAATATACGTGATTTTGGTCGCTACCAGTTCGAGGAGCAGGTTGATACACTGCCGCGATGCCGGTTCGATCTTGATGGCAAGCTTGCCGATCGCTCGCACAGCCTTGCGCACAAAGTGAACGTCGATTTCGGTCGCGTACTCTCTAAGTTCGGTGAGAACCTCGTCGATGTTGTTTTCGTTGGCAAGCATGAAGATGAGCTCCAGCTTCGTAACCTTGACGTAAATGGGATCGTTGTACTTGCAAAAGAAGACGCGGATGTCGTTGCGCAAGACTTCAGGTCGACGCTGCAAAATCAAAAGAGCGTTGCGCAGGGCGAGATACTGCACTTCTGGACCCTTGGCCAGAAGCGTCACTAGCGGAGGCGATAGCTTCTTGCACAAGATGGCAATCTGTCTCTGGTCCGAGATGTAGTTCATGAGGTACAGAACGACACGGATACAGGTGAGAACGACGGCCGAGTTTGAATGCGACAGGCGCGGCGATATGCGCTCTGCGAGAAGCAAGGCTTCCCCTGACTCCTGGGGCACGTATGACATGAGTGCTTCGAGAATGTATGTTTGGCCCCATCTGCCATCGTGTCAGTAGTGGACTTCGCAAAGGGTTGGAAAGTACCTACTCAGAGCAGTCAGGGAGGATGGCTACCATCTTGGAGGCATTGCTGTAGTCAATTGTGAGCTTGATGGCGTCGCTCCGCTCCCAAATGTCCATCAATGATGCTAGCGCACTAGCCACCACAGTGGGGTTATCGTCTCTTAGAAGCGTATTAAGCCTGTCGATCAGATCTGAGCCCTCGATCATGCGCCGATCGTGGTCGTAAAGCTTTGCGACACAGAATGCGGCCGTCTTTCTTACGTATGGATCCGCATCCTTCAACATGTGCTTGACCAGAGGCACAGTCGCCTCGACAAATTCTCGGACGTGTATGTAGGACATTGTTCTCAGGGCCAGCGCTCTGACCAGCGGGTTGTGATCCTCCATATCCTTGGATGAAGTTAATCAACCAACATCTCAGATTAGATCAAGTTGCCACGCTCACCTGCTCCAGCACGGGAATAGCCTGAATGGCAATCTCTGGTCGCATCCTTGCGTAGTTGACCAGGAACAAGAAGCACCTAAACCGATCGTCAACAGATGAACGCCCTGTGAGAAGCTACTGAAAAGCCGTACATCTTCTTGATCTCCAGACTCTGAATATGCATGCAGCCGATGATGTCGGGGAACAGCGCGACCATGTCGTTGTTGCTCATGGTCATGTTGGCGACAATCTTCTTCAGAGCAATCTTCTTGCTCGCATAATTCTTGTCCTTCTTGCCGCCGCTGTTCAGCTCCAGTCGCAGTTCCGCGACTTTGCCCTTTGAGGTTGTTAGTTTATTGATATAAGTCGGCGGGGGTACGTAGGCCATAAACATGGCGGGCGACGCATAGGAGGATAGCATTCAACGCGGGACTTATGAGGTGAAATGGCGGCGATTGCGCCGACTGATGAGAGGGGAAGCTGAAGCTCGAGGTCGCGAGGCACAGCAAGGCTGATATTTGAGACGGCGGGGAAGATGGCGCGTGGGGACAGCTTCCATATATCAAGCTCCAGTTGTCTTAGACAAACATCGGAGGTTTTGGGTACACATTTCATGAAGGATGCCATCCAACAGAAAGACATGTGCAGAGGGAACAAGAGAGACGAGGACCGGATCTTACCCTGGCAAACAACTTGGAGTCTCCTCCACCCTGTGCGCTCGACATGATGACGGCTTCTCCTCGTATCAGACACAGCGGTCGGTGTAGTGGTGCGTAATGCGATTCTCAGACAGATCCCTCCGAACGGGTCTCCGACAAGCTCTTTACCGGTGCTTGATCGCGTCGTGGTGGGCGATAACACCCCAGACCCCTCACGCCCAGCTGCGCGATGTATGTCGACTTTGGCTTCCCTGTACTAGGGCCAAGCCACTCGATCGAAAAGTAGTCGCAAAAATTGGCGGGAAGACGCAGTGCTTCCTTGACTTGTCTTGGATGGTGGGAGGGGTGTAGAGGCAGAAGGGATGTCACATGCGTCGTTGGTGCCGGGGGGTTGCGGCCAATCGAAGAGGCTGCTGATCGATCAGCGCGTCGTCAAGCTGAATGCCGGACAACCCTCTTGTTCTGCGCCAGCTGCTGTGGCCGTTCGTCTATCGAGGCGTGGGTTCGGAGGTTCACTTCGTTCAGTGCAACAGTACGGGCGCGGTCTGTCGTCGTTCGGGTCTCGCGGGCAATCCGGGCTTCGATTTCTAATTGCTAAAGGGGAAGGTCAACGTTGAATCCCAAAGCTCCCGCCGTTCCGCGGTGGAGTGCAACAGGTCCGAAACTGGGCCTTATCGGTCAGCCGATAGGAATAAGCGAGCCCAGGCGCTGAACAACCGCTGTCAACCGCGTGGGGTGCGCGTTGCCTAGGTTTAGCCGGCCCGTTCTGTGGAGAACTGCTTTCCAACGACAGCTCGTCATCACCCACCCACGCGACTGTTTGCTAGCTTTCGTCTCAACACCTGCATCCGAGTTCCTGAGCTTCTGACCCGCTCGCCCGATCACCGAAAATCGACACAAACACTCCAAGCATGGCTTTGGTCAACGGCAATGTCCCGCGATGGGTGGCAGACCTGCAGTCTCCCCCGGCCGCTAAGTCCAAGGTCCCCGGCATCTCCGACCCCCAAGGCTACCCGTCGCAAACCTCGTCCGGCTCCAAGGTAAGCTCTTTGCGGCACTGCGCATACATCTGCTGTCGCTAAGTTGTCTCTTTAGAAGCAGAAGGACCAAAAGGCTGTTCAGCCGCGCAAGCAACAGACACCCGAGGAGATGGACACTTTGAAAGTGAAGAAGGCGTGGGAGGTGGCGCTCGCCCCGGTCAAGAACCTGCCAATGACGGCCATCATGATGTACATGTCTGGCAATTCCCTCCAGATCTTCAGCATCATGATGGTTTTCATGGCTTTCAAGAATCCTCTGATGGGTCTCACCGCGGTCAACCAGGCCTTTGAGAGGTTCGAGTCGGAAACGAACAAGGCCAAGATGCTGCAGGTCAAGCTGGCATACGTCGCTATGCAATTCGTGGCGCTGGCCCTGGCGGTTTGGAAGGTTAACTCCATGGGACTACTGCCGTACGTCCCCCTTCCAGATCTCGAGCAGAAAGACAATGCTAATATAGGAGTAGGACAACGAGATCAGATTGGTTGGCTTGGGAATCTAGGAGAGAGGCCTTGGAGTCCTCGGCCCTCGCTTTATAGACGACAATATGATATCAATTACCAGATTCCCGCTTTTCGTTATTCAGTCTCGTTTTTGCGTCACCGTAAACTGCCCTGCCAGACCACGTCACTCCAAGCCGGGCTTCATATGGCCAGATCTCTCCATTTTCTCCGCTCGTTTGCATCTCGCCTGTATTCCCCAGGGGCCTTTTTACTTCACCAATCGCATGATACGGCTGATCATTCATCTTTGCGCAGTACCAACGGCTGAGTGAGTCTGGCGTAGATGCATCAACACGCCTGCTGAAAGGATCCAGTCTAGCATTCTGGGCCTCCTTTCCCCTAGGCCAAGGACGATCCACAACTACCATGTTCGAAGGAATTTTGCTTTGATTGCTTCTCTTTTTGGATGCGCTCTGTTTGGACGAGTCGGTATCCTTTAAGCCGCCGGTTCCTGACCCAGAAGTGTCAGAACTGTGGACCTGATGGTTTGCTGGGCTAGGAGTCTCTTGGGCTCTCTGGGCCTGCGGGTCCATGGATGCTGGCCCTCCACTTGGCGTGGACTTGTCCTTAATCTAAATAGCGTTTAGCTTCGGGTTCGGGTGGAGATGATCGCGTTGGCTTACTTGTTGGTACATTGTTACGAAAAGGTGGCAGGCTATTCATTAATGCTGGTATGGACTGGAGTGGTTGATGATCTGCGGTCTTAGGCTACATGTATGCTTTTTATACCTTTTAGGAGAGCGTCACATTCTCACATACCTACGGACCTCAATGCTGAGCCGCTGGTCCGTTCAGCTCTCTGAGTCGACCAGAGACAGGAACAACTACGTCGGTCACCATCGGATGGTAGTCTGACCAGTAGAGTCTACATTCCTTTGTAAGCTTGTGAATTAATGGAAGCAGCCAGTCGGAACAGCTATCACTCCGTTTGGCCTGTCAGGCAACTCATCAATAGACTCTGGTCTGACGACAGCGCGTGTACTCGGTACTCCAGGCGATACTCTCGACGATACTCTCGACAGCAATTGCGTCAAAAGAGGGGTTTCCGAGACCCGGCCTACAAAGAACTTGGGGAGCGGTGGAACGAAGGGATGCTATAACCATGAACTCTGAGTTCGGAGTTTGCTGCTAAATCGATCCGAACCTGGGCCCGATAAGCTTGCTTCCACTACAGCCACGACATACCAGCCGTTAGCGACGCTGCATGCGGTCTCGCAATGCAGCTATTCCAACGTCCAAGAGCTGGCAGGCTGTTAGTGTCGGGGGAGTCAAGCGAGACAGTGAGAGGCTCTAAAGGCCGCTGAGACAGGGCTAGAACGGATCAGAGAGACGGGACAATTCCAAGGGATGACATACTGGGCGCCCGAGAGAGGCTATTCGTGTTCCCTTATCCTATTGGACGAGAGTAGGCAAGTCAAGGTGAGACAAAGCAAAGCAATGTTTATTCAAAGCCAAGACGAGTTTATTGTGCCGCTGTTTTGTCTTGACCGCGTTTGCCTGACCTGAAGTGGTTCGCAAAGAAAACAATCACCCGATCCAAGCTTGTCAGCCTTGGTCAACATCAGACGATATTCTGCAAGATGAAGCTTCAAGTAGTTTCTGGACATCTCATTTCTATTCTAGGCACGCCTCCGATGGCGATCAATCTCCGACATGGCTGGCTCCTCTAGCACCGAATCTCGGTGTATAATTATAGAAATCTATCCTGGGGGAAGACAATCAACCCTCTCCTGGACCTGAAACTGGAAGTGAGATGTTCTGATATCATTACCCAGCGCCCCAAAGTCAGCTTCTCTAAACAAAACTGTTTCTAGCCAACCAATCATGATGCTTCTTCCCTCATCCGTCTCTCATTCCTCCACCTGGGACCCTTCTTCGCTATCAAAAACAACATCGGGCTCAAGACCGCACACAACGCAGCCAAGAACGTAAACGACCACCCCCTCCCCATACCGCTAATCATGTATTCGATCACAGCCGTGCCGACGGCGCCTAGGGCGCACCGTACCAGGTTGTTCGCCGCCGTAGCCGTCGCAGGCGCGTCCGGAAACAGGTCCACAATCAGGGTATTCATGACGCTGAACGAGCCCGTGATGGTCAACCCGATGACGCCCTGCAGCACCAGCGGGGTAGCGACGCCGCCCACCTCAAAGTGCAGCACCCACCCGTACGCCGTCAGCGCGACGAGGCCGACAGCGACGGCAGGGTAGACGGGCTGCAGGCGGGCCTTTTCGATGGGGTACTTGCCGAGGTCGTCGCCGCGGCGGCGGTCGATGGTGAAGCCGATGTTCCGGGCGATGCGGCGGTAGTTCCAGTCCAGGACATACCCTTGCCCCAGGGTGGCGACGACGCAGCCCGCGCCGTAGGGCAGGTAGCAAAGGCCGAGCTCGAGGTCGTTGAAGCCGTAGATTTCGCGGAAGAGGGTGCCGAGGGTCGCGGCTACGCAGATGAAGGCTACGTAGAGGAGGCTGTTGTAGGCGAGGACGAGAGCCATTTCTTTTTCAAAGATGATTTTGACGGAGCGGATGGGGTTGGGAAAACGGAGTTTGCGGTGAGGAGCGTGTGCTGTTGTTGCGGATTCTGTTCGAGAGAGATCGCCGGCGTCTCGGAGTCTGCGGCTACGACGGCGGCGGCGGATGAGGTCGATCACGGGCCGGTTCCATGACTGAGCGGGAATGGAGCCGTTACCCACGACGTTACGGCAGGTCTCTGGGACAAAGAAGGCATATGGGACGAGCCACAGGCTAATAAGCACGACGCAGAACCAAAAGATGGAGGACCAGCCAAAGAACTGTGTCAGGACGCCCCCCAAGACGGGGCCGATAGTGGGACCGACGGTGATGCCGGCGCCGACGATGCCCATGTACTTCCCCCGCTCAGAGCTCACAGAGATGTCGGCGACCATGGCGAACCCCAGCGCGATGGCGCCGCTGCTCCCGCCGCTCTGCAGCATGCGCAGAACGAGGAGGGCAGCGTAGTTGCGCTGCAGCGCCAGCCCCACGCAGGCGACGAGGTAGATGCTGAAGGCGACGAGGAAGGCCGGGCGGCGGCCGGCCATGTCGCCAAAGTCGCCAAAGACGGTCGGGGAGATGGCCTGGAGGATCATATAGGAGGTGACGGTAAGGTTGACGAGGGCGACGGAGACGTGGAGGTCGTCTGCGATGGGGGCCAGGACCGGGTAGTAGATGTTTGCGGACATTGGCGGGACGAAGCAGGCGACGGAGGCCATGAAGGCAACCCATCGCTTCGTGGAGGGCGAGAAGACGCTGAAGGCTGGGCCGCTGGGCTGACGGGTGAGGCTCTCGGGGTCCTGTTGGTCTATGGCCCGATCAGGTTCGTCGGTCAAGGAGATTTCATTTTGGCCTTTCTCATTGGCGAGTTCAGTGTCGATTGGTGACGAGGCCGGGATGGTTGACGGGCTTAGAGAAGTTTCTGGTGAGACTGTTCTCATGTGATTCTTTTCAGGGCCTATTTGGCTTATTTGGCCTACTTGGTGCAATTCATCTTGTCCCATACTTGTCAAGACAGCATCGCCGTATCAAGCAAAGATACGGAGGGACGATAAGACGAGGAGAACAGGGGTTTGAGGCTTTGCCGCTCTTCAGACACTTGTTTGACAACGTCCTAGGATGTTTCCTCGAGGGATAACGAAAAACTTTGTGGAACAAACACCAGAGCAGATGAAAGGAGCAGCAAAACACCAAAGATCAAGCGGCATTGCTTGACTTCACGCATTTTTCAGGTTGTCCATATCCATAAGCGGGACCACCTTGCCGGCAGCCGCGCACCATACGGTACACAATGATGTTATTTCCGCTCTAGGTCGGCCTCCACAACTCGGTCTCTGGCCGACCGTGATTTGCAGCCTTCATGATTCGTCCGGGCCGGCCCATGCCTCCACAAAACCCGCCCGTTTTGGGCAGCTGGAGTCGTTCAGCATCGACTGACACGGCGTTTTGGACATCTTCATCGGTGCGGTATCGGCTGGTATGTGTTGTCGGAAGCAAAAAGGTTGGCCGGTGTCCTTGACACTGATACTAGATGGCCTACGCAAGATTGCACCATGGAGCTGGGGATGGTGGGCATGTCTGGAAGTTAGGACTGCTTGACTCCAAAACGACTGAAATTGGCTCCGAGATCGGTTAGATCATCTTTGTACGTGAGATCATTTGCCAAAGTCTTGTTGTAGACTGGCTGAATGTTGTGCTATCTCAACGGGAGCGTAAGGTACAACTCATTGATTGAGTTCTCAATTGGCGTCGATTGCAAGCTTCGATCGCGCCGTTGTGGGGAAAATTGGCTCGTGCGGCTTGCCGACGCCGCTGCCGACCTGCCGATGCAGCCCCGAACGGTTGATGCTCGCTTAATTAAAGCAAGACTGGGTTCATCAGCCACATCAGGTTCCTGAACACTTTCAGGGGGGGAAATGTGGCGGGTGGGATGGAGGAACCGAAGCCACGTCATTGGAGAACAGCTTTCCAGATCCCCAGCTGCAGCGTTGAAATGGCCACACGGTTGGACACCGTGCTTCCTCGGTGTTGCTTGCGGATGCCACCTATGATGCTGTTCAGCTCCAGCTGATAGCCTTATCTTTTCAATTTTGCCCTCTCATCTATGCAGCAAAGTCCAATTCGCGCCCGAAAATGGACATCACACCAGTATTCAACGAATTCTTGCGGAAGCGCAATGCGCCCATCGTCACCGAGAAGAAGCTCAGCCTCGAAGCGATCGACGGCTTCCTGAAGGAGGCCTACAGAATAGTCAGTTTTTGAACAAACCTCAAGCCACACGACATCGTTGTGACTGAGAATTACGTCGTTCTAACTCACTTTTGCCCCCAGAACTCCCACATCACGAACCTACACAACGAGCTCAAGGATGTCCGACAAGCATACCTGTCGACAGCGCAGCCGCGCAAGACGCATATCCACGCGGCCGCCGCCCAGCAGCCGCGACACCTGACCGACCGCGACCGCGAAGAAGTCGACGCCAACGCGAAGCAGATGCTCCGCGAGCTGAACGCCAGCATCACGGCCCTAAAGGAAGCGGAGCTCCTCCGCCGCGAGACCGAGACGGCCGTCATCCGCAAAAAGTACGCTCGCGGGTTGGGCGCGCTCGGTGCGTGGGCTGCCGCGAGTGACGGCAACAGCGACAAGGGGAAAACGGCTGAGCATGCCGCGGCCGAGGCCCGCGCGAAGACCATTGAGCAGCACCGCGATGAGGTGATCCAGTGGTTGAGGCTGGGGTTGCAGCGGTGCGGGAGGACGCAGCAGGATATGATGGAGGTGCGGCTCACGAGGGAGATGGAGAAGAACCGGAGCGTGCTGGCCAAGGCGGGCGGGGGCGGCGCGATGCCTGAGCTGGGGGGGTTCTACGAGTCGATGGGCAAGAAAGCCGCAGCCAAGGCCGGTGGTGGGTTGCCGCCTGCGGATGAGGGCGTGTCGTCGTCATACGATCCCCGGGAGAGTCTCACCGAGGAGCAAATTCAAATGTTTGAGAAGGGAAACCAGGATATGCTTCAGCACTACAACAGTACGCTGGACAAGGTCAGGTATGTTTGGAACCTCGACATTTTTCACTACAACTCGCCCACGGCTTTCCTTTTAGTATGCATAAACTGATCAAACTGGTGGCGATGCATAGGACGGCGGAGAAGTCGCTGCTCGAGATCGCGGAGCTGCAGACGCTGCTGGTGAGCAACCTGGCGACGCAGTCGGCACACATTGAGCAGCTTGTGGCGGATTCGGATAACATCACGGCGGACGTCGGGGGCGGTAACAAGCAGCTGAAGAAGGCGACGCAACGACCAAGCGCTGCGAGATATACCTTTTTTGCCTCGGCGGGGTTGTGCACGTTTTTGATTCTTTGGGATTTAATTATATAGTTGTGAGGCTGGCTAGGTAAAGACAGGCCTTTGCAGGTACCCATGATTACCATCTAGGCTCTACTCAATGTCACGTATAGTGAGCTAAAGCTCTTCTTCAGTGTTTGGTTTCTTGAATTTGTCTACTCCTGATGGATCGTTGTAGCACGCCAACGGTCTACTGACTTCAATCACAGGCTGATTGTTCTTGTGGTGGGAGGTTGGGCTGACAGACATGTGAAAGTTTCTATGTACCTGCGTCACATGCTGGGATACTTGAGCCTGGACCAGGTGCAGGTGACCCCGAGTCCCAAGCCACGTACGGGTAGATTCAGTGATCCCAGAGGAGAGGAGGGAGCCGATGTCTTATTCCACGGGCGCTAGGAATATTTCTTAACCACCTTATCTTAGAAAAATGCTGTTGCGGTGTGCATTCGTGCCTTTGCATCGGACATCGTACCGGGACGATGGCGGCGTGTACGGAGCTAGGATTCCGGAGGAGCTTCGGCAGGTGTCAAGGCAAGCTGGGTGACAGGCGAGCTTCTGATTGGCGCTGTTAACGACATCTGACATGCGAAACGGTTCTCGGTACCCGCGGCGTTTTGGAGGTAGAGAGCGTTGCAATACCGAGGAGTGGTCCCATTTTTGCGGTTATAGTTATATCTGTGAGACTGGAAGACGCCAAGCTCAGTCAATAATTAGTCAATTGAATTAAAATCAGGATCGGTCAGTCTATTGGGACGGATGCGCGTCTGTCAAGCTGTACGGCAGGCCAGATAGATGAGACGATCTCAGCCATGCTGCGGTGCCGCCTGCAGTCTATTCCACTTGTGCACTGCATCCGATATTTGTAGTTCATACGGTAAAAGGATGGATAAAACCGGGATCAAGTCCCAACTTGTGCACAACAAGACCAAGCAAAAGTCGAGTCGTGAGCGCGGTCTGGTAGCAGGTGGATAGGTTGGAGACTGGAGAGAGAGTCATGGGGTTGAGCCCGAGACCTCGGCCCGCCCGCAACGGGTGACCTCACAAGCGCAATTGGAAAGGTTGGGGAAGCAGCGGGGAGCCGACAGCTAGAGGATAAAGAGAAGGCGCGTTCCTTCTTTCCCCCCGCCGGTGCGCAGCGTATGGAAGGTCCCAACCTGTCCAAACCTGTCCAAACTGGCATCAAGAGATTCCCGACCATCGCCCGACACTTTTCCGGTTCTTGCTCTCGGTATCTTTTTTACTCTTTCCATCCCGGGTACTTGCCAAACAATCTATTCTTGCAGATAACTCCGCCTATCCGCACCCGATTCGAGCAAGACGTTACGAAATACCTACCTCGACCTGCCCGCACTCGGTGGATCCCATTTGATACAACCTGCCCCTAAAACCAGCCTTGGAAGTGTCATAGTGGTACCTTTGCTCCGTCACCTGGTTCCATTCAAACTCCATCTCTCTTCCCCGAACCAAAAAAACGCCCTCCGATTGTCCGAGCCAAGACCTTACCACCTTCATCAAGAGAACCCCCGTATCGAGGCCGTTGCCCTGGCGTACCCTGCGCCCTGCATCTGTAGTGCCTGTCTTCTGCAGCCCGCCCGTCCGCTGTAACCATTTCTACTGTACGTCTCCCTAACTCCCGGAGCGCCGCGCGGGGACGAGACCCTTAGGTCGGCGAGACCCAAGCGTTATTAACACGTCTTTCTGGGATAGCCCCCTTCCCTCCTCTCCAGGTAAGCAGTGCAGTCCGGCGGTCCCTCCCTCCCTTTCGCAGCATGTCATCTTGCCCTGTTCCTCGACCTCCTCGACGGACGTTCCTAGCTGGAAGTCCCCCGTCAATGGAGGCGCATGTCCGCTACCCCGTCCAACCTGGAGGCGTCGGGTGACCCCCCAGGGCCCGGGCAGAAGGCACCCAGACACACCGACCACGCCGGTGACCCAGCTCCCAGACGCTGGACACACGGTTGGCGCCTGTAATCGCAAAGCTTCCCATTCGCCCGTCTAAATCGTACCACTATTTGATGCCATAATAATAACCACCCCCAGACAGACCCTTTCCCCCCGCCTCTGACTCGTCCCTCCTTCTCACGAAAGCTCCGACGCTGAAAATGCCCGGCGATTCCTCCTCTTCTTCATCAGCTTCGCCTTCTTCCCCTTCTTCCTCTCCTCCCCAGAACAACTCTACCCTCTCGAGAATACGCAACATCGCATCACACATCATGGCGCCCGTTTCCACGACAAATTTCCCCGCCAGCACGGTGCCACAAGCTCCCGAGGACCCCCTCTTCGGCTTGATGGCCGCCTACAGAGCAGACGAGAGCAAGGACAAGGTCGACTTGGTGGGATGAACCCTTGATCCATCAAGACGCAGCTTTCTTGATGTTGTCCTCGACTCTTTTGCTAACCCGACCAGGGAATTGGAGCTTATCGCGATGACAATGCGAAGCCTTGGGTTCTCCCTGTCGTCAAGAAGGTGCGTCACAATTCTTCCCTTTTTCTTCTTGTGTGAATACCCTCTGGAGAAAGACCCTGCTCGCGGCCCCTCTGGCTCCAGCAAGGCAAAGCCCGGCTGCGTCACCCAGCAGCACCAGCAGCTGATGTGCATCATTCTATTTTTGATGAGCTTCCCCCTCGCTGCATCCCACCTCCTCCACTTTTGGCCTGCCCCTTACCCACCCCCGCTAACCCCGCCATGATGCAACTTCACAGGCCGACGAGATCCTCCGCAACGATCCCGAACTGAACCACGAATATGCCCCCATCGCCGGTATCCCCCAATTCACCGGCAAGGCCAATGAGCTGATGCTCGGCGCCGACTCTCCCGCCATCCGCGAAAAGCGCACCTCCTCCGTCCAGACAATCTCTGGCACCGGCGCCGTCCACCTCGGCGCCCTCTTCCTTGCAAAGTTCTACAAGGGCAACCGCACAGTCTACATCTCCAACCCGACATGGGCCAACCACAACCAGATCTTTGGCAATGTCGGCCTCCCCATCGCCCAGTACCCCTACTTCTCCAATGAGACAAAGGGCCTCGATTTTGACGGCCTCAAGTCCACCCTGTCCTCCGCCCCCGAACGCTCCATCATCCTCCTCCACGCATGCGCTCACAACCCCACCGGCGTCGACCCGACTCAGGACCAGTGGAAGGAGATCGCCGCCCTGATGCGCCAGAAGAACCACTTCCCCTTCTTTGACTGCGCCTACCAGGGCTTCGCCTCCGGTAATCTCGCCCAGGACGCCTGGGCCGTGCGTTACTTCATCGAGCAGGGCTTCGAGCTCCTCATCGCCCAGAGTTTCGCAAAGAACTTTGGCCTCTATGGCGAGCGTGCCGGCTGCTTCCACTTCGTCACCGCCCCGGCCTCCGACGCCGCCGAGACTACGAAACGCATCGCCTCCCAGCTCGCCATCCTCCAGCGCTCCGAGATCTCCAACCCCCCGCTGTACGGCGCCCGCGTCGCGGCCACCGTGCTCAATGACCCCGCGCTCTTTGCCGAGTGGGAGGACAATCTACGCACCATGTCTGGCCGTATCATCGAGATGCGCAATGTCCTGCGCGCCAAGCTCGAGGAACTTGGTACGCCCGGCACCTGGAACCACATCACCGACCAGATCGGCATGTTCAGTTTCACAGGCCTGTCCGAGACGCAGGTACTGAAGCTGCGCAAGGATGCTCACATTTACATGACCAAGAACGGCCGCATCAGTATGGCTGGTCTCAACACGAGGAATGTCGATTATTTTGCCAAGGCGGTCAACAAGGTTGTTCGCGAGACGAAATGAGCTTTCTTATGACGTTTTTGCACGAATGTAAATGGGTAAACACGGGGCATCAGATTTCCTTCTTCTTGGGGACCGGACATGTCCCCCGCAACGGCATGGCGAGACAGATGGCAGGAAGTGGAAGAGGGACAGAAAAAACCCTAGATTTCCTAGCTTGGAGTAATGACCATCACCTCTTGTTCTTGACGCACCCTACTACCAGCTGAACTAAGTGTGACCTATAGTTCGTTGATTTCTACGTCACCTACCGCTTGAGATTATGTTGTAATGGTTGAAACCCAGGCAGTTTTCGGGGCATATGTGTGTTGACTGAGTACCGTTCAGTGGAAAAGGAGATTGTTCTTTTGGAGTGCTGATTCAATCAGCATGGTGCCTTTGCCTTCCCTTACCAGAAGGGTCCAGCCTGAGCCTGGAGAAAGTATAAAACGAGGTGACATTTGCGTCAAGAGATGTTGAACTTTCGTCTAATGATCTCTTTTTTCCTCTCTCTCTTTCTCCCTTTCTCACTGCGTGTGTGTCCGTGTGTCTTTATATGTCTGCAACAGCGAGCTTTCGCGTTTTGATCATGGCCTCAATGCGATGAGGGGATGAGGAACGGAAATGGGCCCAGCAGTAGTGTGCCGGTATTCCTGTCCAAATATCGTTTTCGCGAGGCTCGCGCGGTGGGCTTTGATAATATTCGTTGTCGTCTTCATCGTCGTCTTCTGCTTCTGGGAATATTGATTGCTTCGTTGCGGAAAGCGGACAAGTTTTCTGCTGCTCTCGGAGGTTGTTCTACCCTTTCTTCAATCACCTACGCCGCACCTCTCTATTCGGTATGCCAAGCTCACTGGCCCTCTTTCCCGGCGGCGATGACGGCCATGCTTCGTCCTCTGATTCTCATCGGATATCGAAATCGGTCGAACCGGGCCCGAATCGGGAGCCACTCGGGTGGAGTGAAGAGTATGTATGGTTGGACCGCCCTCTCAAAGGGGCCAGTCAACAAGACGGAAAATAAAAATAAAATGATATGAAAAAGTAAAAGTAGGCAATATTCTTCCAAACGTTAGTAGGTCGAAAGAGTAGTACACACCTGGGACAAGACTTTCAGGGACGACGTCCCGATTATCTAGTCCCAATCCCTCGTGGCAATCGGCCCTTCTCTCGGGACTTTACGGCTAACAGGCACCCCACCCCCTTCTCTTCCCCGGTCTTCCGCGATGCCGGTAGAGGGAGGGTGTGGTCGAAGCTTCTAGTGTACCGCCGGAGGGCCCCCCCCCCCTGCCCTGCTGTCATGAACCTATTGTGGGAGGGTTCGTGCGTCTTGGTGGGGGGTGCGGTGTATTTCGAGGACTCTTGTTTCTCCCGTGTGGTCTGGACTATGGAGGCGGACGAGTGGTTATCAGTCCTTTTCCCTATACTTGGTTCGCGAAGGTAGCGTGTTCAGTGGCAGAGAGACGAGCTATCCAAACGAGCCCGCTGTCATCCAGTCGCGTCTTCTCTGGTCGGGCGTACTGTTGTAGGCTCTTGACGGATTCAGGATGCTCGGTGGCATCCTGCTCTGCTGCAATGAGATGCCGTTTGCGGTTCCCCGCAAAGCCTTCCCCGTCCGCATCAACGATATGAAGACTAACTTCGAGATGGGGAAGTAGCGGGGAAGAGGTGCCACGACGTATCCCTGGGCATCAAGAGGCGCATCCCTCAGTAAAGGCTTCGAAAGTTCCTGGCCAGGTCGACCATGGCCATCATAGACTTGTGTTCCAATGGCTTCGACCGGGATGACTCCGATGCACCGCTAATACACGGGCACCGTCCCCCAATCTGACGAGACCAGCAGGCACTTGGTCAAACTGGGAAGTCCTTAAATGGGCCTGGGGGTTACGTCTCTTGCAGGATGTCGGACAAATCGCTGGGATGAACATGAACAATGCTAGACATAGTTCGACGCGATGGATTTCTCAGTGAGGAGAGAGAGCAACATCTCTCTAATGCACCTATCTTGCTGTCCAAGGCGGTGGGGGATTGTTGCCAATCACATTCACTTCTGAATTACTCTTAGATAACGAATCCAATATCTTGCCCGCCTTACCCTTTCCCGGTCGCTAGGTGATGTCAGTGTGGTCCATCTCCAAGAACGCACCGTGATACGACAGGATTTTGGCGTTTCTTTTGACTGAATAGGTTCCATCCATCCACATCCTCCACAGCTCGCCTCGAATAAATGAGCTGTGCCGCGTTAATGCGCTGAATAGCCTCTCGGCGTCGGTCTGCATAAGCATCTCCAGTGCGTGCGCTTGTGGGAGGTAACCCAGTTGAATGAACAGTTGAGGATATTGATTAGGGACTCTGGGCTAGAAACCGTGGAAGAAGGCAATTTAACAGCCTCACTCTCTTAAGGCAAAGAACTCCAGTAGTGTTCTTGATCATAGGTATCCGTAGGCTCACCATCGTTCATAAAAGTCAGAGTCTAAGAAATTGAAGTGCCTCATTTCTCCACTCCTCGGAGTTCCGTAATCTGACCTCGGCATAAGACACGAATCTCGCACTTGGCCATCCCGAACGACCGAATACGGTCAAGGCTCGTCCCCATTCCCTCTGATAAAGGCATCGCCAAGCCAAGCACCTCGAGAAAACAAACCTGATGTTGATCCCGTTCGTTCCCCCATGAGCAACGCGATGGAAGAATCGACCAATGAACTGTCTGCTTGGCCCCTTGTCTTTCCCCAAACCATCAGCCGTCCTAGCGGAGATGCGGAGTTGACGCTCGTAGTGTACACTACGAAAACTTCCACAATCCTCTCCAAAAAGCCCCTCCCCTTGCCCATAAAATAAGCAGCGAACCATGTGAGCAGAGCCCATGGGGAAAGCAAAGACCATGCGGGGGGGGGGGGGGGGGGGCGCCCCCCCCCCCCCCCCCCAGACAGGAAACGGAGCCAGTGAGGCGGTGCGTGAGTGCTAGCGGGGGATACATGAGTGTTGGGAGGGGGGGGGGGGGGGGTAGCTTCCCCGCATATCACAGAGTGTTGCTCCATTCACACGAGACGAACGTGTTGCCTCACTGGATGGATAAATGCAAACAACATTTGATCCATTTCAACCCCAACCCCGACCCCCTTGGCCAATTCTTGGCGAAAAGCAAGCCTCCCCAACCGCCGCCGCCCCGGCTCTTAGAGAGAATGTCCCCGATGCCACACTTAACTCATTCGGACCTTCTGCAACCTGGGATCCTCGCTGACGCGCTTCCCTCTCCCGCTGTCCCGCCTTAGCCCTCTAGTTCACTGTCTGCCGCAGTTTGCCCACGTGCTGATAGGCCGACTGTATTCAAACATGGGGGCTTGTTCACGGCATTGTCTATGTATATAAAATACCTGGGTGGACCTCATCGGCAATTGGAGACGAGAGAGCGTCTCGGAGTGCCCTTGCACACCCTTGAACAACCTTGGACGCCCGAGGACAAGAAATCGGTACAATATACCTCCGTCTACTGGATAAAAGCAACCAGTTCCCTTCCTACGCTCATACACTGTCATCGTCTAAACCTTTCGACGAGTCGCTGAGACTGTCCTGGACCTGACCCTGTCCCCATCTGCGTGAGCGAACCGCAGAACATCCATCACAATGGTGCAGATCAAGCGTGCCCAGGAGACCGGGGCGGCGGACCCCATCCTGACCCGCATCTCGGAGGAAGACAAGGTGCCGTGGTACTCGAAGCCGAACCTGCGATACCTATACTTCATGCTCTTCCCGACGTGCATGGGCATCGAGCTGACGTCCGGTTTCGACTCGCAAATGATCAATGCGCTCCAGATCGTGCCATCCTGGAAAGACTGTAAGTCGGCCAAGAAATGACCCCTTTTGAGGAATCTGGGAGCAATGTTTGAACCTGACCTTGCTTTGCAGACTTTGGAGATCCGGAGGGTAGCTTGAAGGGCATCATCGCCGCTGCTTATTCCCTTGGTGCCATTTTGTCTCTCCCCTTCATCCCCATCGTCAACGACAAGTTTGGGCGAAGATGGTCCATCTTTGGCGGCAGCTTGGTCATGGTTGTGGGGGCTATTATCCAGGGGTTCTCTCAGCATGGTACGTACAGCCATATTTCCGCCTTGGTTTTTGATGGGGACTAACTTGGAGCAGTGGCCATGTACATCGTCGCCCGCATGATCCTCGGCTTCGGAATCCCGACTTGTATCGTCTCCGGGTCATCTCTGATCGGTGAACTGAGTTATCCCAAGGAACGTCCTGTTCTGACCTCTCTGTAAGTAGTCAGCACCTGAAACCAACTCTCAGAAGGGTGGAAAACCAAGGGCTGATAGATTTCAAGTTTTAACGTGGCCTACTTCGTTGGTCAGATCGTGGCCGCCGGTATCTGCTTCGGCACGAACAACATCGCAAGCAACTGGGCATGGAGAATTCCCTCTCTCCTCCAGATTTGCCCTTCTCTTCTGCAAATCTCTTTTGTCTTGTAAGAAGTGCCCAAGAGAGGCCCGCAATCACATAGTCTTTCATGATCTGACATGGAACGCCTACAGCTTCCTGCCCGAGAGTCCGCGATGGCTCATCACCAGAGACCGCAGCGAAGAAGCGCACGAAATCCTCATCAAGTACCACGCCGAGGGTGATCGCGAGTCCGAGTTTGTAAAGGCCGAGATGGCACAGATGAAGACCGTCATCACCCTCGAGATGGAAGCCTCCAAGCAGTCGTGGATGGACCTCCTCAATACGTCCGGAATGCGCCGCCGCGCCCTCATCTCTGCCATGCTTGGTCTCTTCACCCAGTGGTCCGGTAACACACTCATCTCGTGAGTCCCTCGGTTTTCCACATCAAGTATCCCGAGAAAGTCGACTAACGCGGGAATTGTAGATACTACCTGGGTGACTTGCTCCAGATGATCGGCTTGACCGACTCCACCGTGAAGCAGAAGATCAACCTCGGCATTGCCGGCTGGTCCCTCGTCTGCGGCTTCACCGTGGCCATGCTCGTGCGAACCTTCCGCCGCCGGGTCATGTACCTGGCTTGCACGATTTCACTGGTATGTCTCTCTAACCCAATCATCACCACGCGTACTAACAATCTTGTCAGCTCCTCTGCTACATCAGCTGGACTATCTCCATGGAACGCGCCGTTCACGCCCTCGATAACAAGTACGAGAATCAGCCCGCCTCCGTGGCGACAATCTTCTTCATCTTCATGTACTCGCCCTGTTACAACATCGGCTACAACGCCCTCACGTACACCTACCTCGTCGAGCTATGGCCCTACGCCCTGCGATCGCGCGGCATCTCGCTCTTCCAGCTCTTTGGCAGGCTGGCCGGCTTCTTCACGACCTTTGTCAACCCCATCGGTATCAAGGACGCGTCGTGGAGGTACCTCATCAGCTACTGCGTCTGGCTCGCCTTCGAGGTCGTGTTTGTGTACTTTATGTTCCCCGAGACTGCGGGGCGTACGCTTGAGGAGTTGGCTTTCTGTAAGTTTTTTGATGGACCTTTGCTGTTCTTGATGGAATTTGCTGACAAGTGTGCTTTACAAGTGTTTGAGGACAAGGCTCTTGCCGATCAGGCTGTCGGTGCTGTCGAGAAGGTTATACATCACGATGACATGGATACTTTTGGCGAGGTAAAGAGCGGAGGCGGCAGCACTGAAGTTGTTGAGAATACCGGTGCCAAATCGAAGGTCTGAGTGACGATGTCCTCAACCTGGTCCAGTGCAGCGACATTAAGAGAGTTGGAGCAGTATCGACGTCTTCAGTTACGTAGATCTTGAGTATGTCGCGATAGAAGCCGATATCGTTTACCTCAAAACCCTAATGCTATCCTGTCTAATGCTCAACGATTGAGCCACTGGTACAATCCTCACTAGAGCCTCGTCAGTCTACACAGCTTTGACATGTCGCCCCCGATCAGGTATCCTCCGCAGCCTGCGTCAGCAGCTGACCGGGGTTATTGGGAATGTAGATATGACTGGCTGGGCTGTATCTGGGCTGATTCTCACGTATCTATGCAAATGACAAGCCCATCCGCTGCGGGGTTCCCGACATGTGGCCATGCCTATTCGGCAGCGGCACAGTCGGTCGTGTTAGCAACATCAGGCTGCAGATGACTGCCACAAAGCAATGCCCACCCCTCAGGAATCTCGCTCCCAAGCTTTCCGTCTCCAACTTTCTCTACGAAAACTTGCGTTGCAAGAGCGCCAGCTCGCTGAAACCAAGAACCATGCCCGTCCGACAAAAGTCATGGGGCCTTACCGCAAGGCCCCTGGAGCGATCAGCAACAATAGAAGCCGACGAGAACGATACCGACGAGCGGAGCACCGACGCTGCCGTCAAATACTGGTTATCAGAGGCAGAGAAGCTCCAGCCAGAACAACGCATCCTCTTCCTACGAGGTGCAGAGGCGAACAGCTACGAGGACTACGTCTCGGGGTTGACCCGCGCAGTTCAAAGCACGACCAACTCGAGCAAGGTGTCGAGACTCTCCAAGAAGATGAAGCCCGTCTACGTACTCGTCAAGTCCATCGCACCGCTGATAGCCTCCACAGATCAGGTTAGCCCGTTCCCGACATCCCTAGTCCTCGGAGGCATCACTTGCATTCTGTCGGCTAGCAACCGCGTCGATGATTACCAAAGCAAGCTGATTGAGACTATGGAGCAAATGGCTGAAGAGATTGAACTCATCAACGAGTATCGTCAAGATGGGGTTTTTGACGACGATCCTGGGATCAAGTCATGCGAACTAGAGCTTGCCACTGACATTCTTCAATTCTGCGTAAAGGTGACTCACATCTTCTATGACGAAAGTGGCAAGGAAAGAAACAGTCTCTATGTGGCCATGAAGGCCCAACTCAAAGACTTCGATGCCAAATTTGGCGACACCCGGACACACTTTGACCTGCACGTACGCGCTTTGGAGAAGAGGAGAGACTTGGTCAACACTCGATGGGCCAAGGCAACAAACATTGGTGTCAAAGAGATCAGCAAGTTCATCGATCGTAATTCCCAGGATAAGACGGAGGCGGTGGAAGAATTGTTGCAAAAACATAAAGAGGACGAAGCCAAGGAAAGAGGTAAACCATTATCCGCGGAATTGCAATGTGTGTTTTCTGACTGCTTCACAGCACAAAGACGCAAAGAGTTCCTCAACTGGCTTCCCTTTATCGACTTTGGAGAGATTCATGAAAATGCATTTGAGCGAAGTGTGGAGGGTACGGGCGACTGGCTCACCAAGAACGACTCCTACAAAGCTTGGAGCGCCAGCCCTTCTTCAACCATGCTATGGATATATGGGAAGCACGGCTCTGGCAAGTCTCACTTGGCGTCCCGGATCATCCAAAATCTGAAAAGAGACACGACAAATGCTCCGGGACATGCCGTAGCGTACGTCTACTGTACCACGACGCAATCAAAGACTGAGATGACTCTCAACAACATCTTAGGATCTCTTCTGGGGCAAATCTGCAAAAAGCTTCCACCAAGCAAAGATGTAAAAGACTTGATTCCCAAAGACGATTACAGCAGCAAGGAGCCTCCCCGGAGAAGTGATCTCAAGAGCGGGATTTTCAAAGCCGTCGCTGCATGCCGCTCGTGCTCAATCATCATCGATGGCCTCGATGAATGCAGCAAGCTGGAGGACAATCATTTCAAGGATATTTGTAGCTTCATTTCGAGCCTGGCTGAGAACACAAACGCTCTAACGAAGGTTCTTGTGCTGAGCAGGCCAAACTACATCGAAATCGACAACATCATGAAATCTGCACCAAAGATTCAAGTCGACTCCGGCGCCAACAATGATGACATTGAGAAGTTCGTCTCGCAGAAAATTTACGAGATAAAATCAGATCCCTCTCCCGAAGATCTTTCAGACTTTGAAGAAATCAAGAGCCGCCTTGTCAACAAGGCTTCCGGAATGTTCTTGTATGTTCGTCTAAAGATGAGAGATTTTCGGGATATCGGGAACGCCGAGGACATCAAGGATTCTTTGGAAGATAAAATGGAAGGCTTGGACGACTTGTATGAACATGCCATGGACTCCATACTCAAAAAGCCCCAGCTTGTCAAAGATAGGGCACTGATGGCACTGCTTTGGATCACGAACTCTCGCCGCCCATTATCCAAGGCGGAATTACTGGAGGCTTTATCGCTTAAGCTGGAGCGACCTGGGATGAGCAGCAGCCAGAGATTGAGTAACGATTACTCAATCTGTAGACAATGCGCGGATCTGATCGACGAATCTGGAGGTTTCTATTATCTCATTCATGGGTCACTGGAAGATTATTTGACCTCGGAGTCAACCGACTTGTCTGATTATAGCGCGCTGCAATCCCGGGCTCACGACATTCTTGCTGAAGCTTGCCTCATCTACCTCAACTTTGAGGATTTCCAAAAGACTAGAATGCTAGTCAAAAAAGTGCTTACTGAACTTCAACGCCAATACCCCCTCCTGCGCTACGCATCCTCACATTGGGGAAGTCATTATAAGCAGGCGAGCCTGCTTGGCAGCAGAGGATCTGAAATCAAAAGGCTTTCTTCGCAGCTTTTGTCCGTAGAAAACCTCGTCGAGCTATCCCTGAAGATAATTGTCCCATACAAACATGATTTAGGACATTCTGACGTCGAAGATTGGAACTTTTATCGGAAGCCAACCGCACTTCACCTACTTTCCGCCCTCAACTTGAAAAGTCTAGTCGTGTCGGTGCCGAACATCACGAGGCTCATAAATCATCTGGATCATTTGGGTTGGTTTCCAATCTATTATGCACTGATATTTGAGAGCAAAGAAATGTGCATTTGGATCCTGGAGGCAATTGAAGCGCGACCGGACAAGCAAAAGCTGATAGACGAACTCGTCGGTGGCTCCTCAATTTTACTCCATCGACTAGCAAGACTAGACTTGGACTACGTATTACAGCAACTACTTTCCATGAACTGCGATCCAAACATTCGGAATGAGGATGGCGACACGCCTTTGCATTGGGCCGCGAATGGTGGTTCCAAATACGCAGTTGGGGCGCTTCTCGCGGCTGGCGCAGATGCTACCATGGAAGCAAACGACGGCACAACGCCTCTCATCGAAGCCGTTATCAAAGGGGAGCTGGAAGTTGTGAAGAAGATACTCTCCAAAATTTCAAACATCCCCGGAGAAGGCAGCGAAAGTTCTCCACGAAATCGAGACATCCAAGCCGACCATCTGCGTGGTATCAAGAACATTGACCACAGACGACACAACGGAGATAATGCCTTTCTAATTAGTTGTCAGATCGGACCCGGACATCTTGTGAAACTTCTCCTCGAGCACGGAGCGGACGTCAGAGCTACCCTCAAGGGCGAAAACGGGATGCACCTGGCTTGCGCTCACAGCCACATCGATGTCCTTGAAGTTTTGCTCCAAAGTCGTGAAGCAGCCGAATTGATCAACGCTGGGGATAATGAAGGATACACACCACTACATGATGCCGTTTACGCTAGAGACTATACAGTTGCGACTAGACTCCTGCAGCATGGTGCGCGACCTGAAGTTTCTTACAGGGACGCACTCCCAGTGTTGATACTATCGATTCACCAGGGATTTTATGAGTTTGCTGAAACGCTCATTGTCGATTACAATGTGGATGCCTTGGAACGAAGTAATTCTGAAGCTAGCACCGCATTGGACTGGGCAGCCCGGGTAGGATGGTGTTCGATCCTGAAGATAATCCCAAATCTCCCAGATCGATATCAAATTACCAACAGAGCACCCACGCCGCTTCACATTGCAGCATCGAATAATCAATGGAAATTCATTGAAGAATTCATTGGGTTGCCTTTTGTTCTGGATATCTCCCCACATAGCAAATTTGGCGAAACACCGCTTCACCTCGCTGCTATGCATGGCGCCTCAGATGCAGTCGAGCTACTGGTAAAAACTGATGCATTGTCATCGCTTCTCAAAGACGATAATCAAAGGCTTCCCCTTCATCTCGCCGCTGTTTCTGGACACTGCGAGTGTGTGAAGCTCTTGGTGACACCAGAAAATATCGATGATCAAGACAAATGGGGCTGTACAGCTCTTTGGCTCGCATGCGCAGAAGGCCAAAGAGATGTTGTCGGGTACTTAATCGAGCAAGGCGCCAATATGAACCTGTGCAGTGAGAAAGGGGTTTCTACTGTCGGCATCGCTATCGAATGTTGGCACACTCAGATCGCAATCTTACTGCTTGGTCTAGGCGCTGATTGCCAGTCTACGGATTGGGAGGGCAACACGGCGCTTCACCATGCTGCAATCATCGGAAATCAAGCCATCATCAAGCACGTTTTAAAGGAAGGCTGCGATCCGCTCATCCGGAACAATAGTAAGGAGACGCCACTCATGTGCGCAGTTGACGCAGTTTGGCCTGAGGCTGTCGAATTACTGCTCCTAGCAAACCCGACAGCAAGCCAGACTCGTGACAAGTTCGATAGAACATGCATCCATCACGCCTCCACTCTCAGATCACCGCGAATACTAGAGATGCTACTTACTGAAGATCCTGAACTCAGTCAAACAGTAGACAGTGATGGAATGGACGCAATGCAATACGCTGCATTGTATGGACGAGCGGCGATGATAAGGATTTTGACTGAATTTGGTGTTCCCCCTGAAGGTATTGCCGGCTTACCCTTCACTCCGCTGTGGTGGGCAGTGGTCAACAATCATTCGGATTGCGTCAGACAACTCGTCAGTTGGGGAATCGACCCTGAAGAAAGCCTGGGACGATCTTATGATGGTTTTGGCGAAGACGTCCTCAATGCTGCTGCCAGGAGGGGGAATATCGAAAGCATTCACATACTGCTGCAACTTGGCGCAGATCCAACAACAAGAAATCGCTTGGGGCTGTCCGCACTTGACTACGCCTCGACTTCTCCTTATCTACAGTCGCAATTGACAAACTGGTTGCCTGCCCATCATTCCTTGTCGAAGCAATGCCAGCTTCAAAGTACGCGTAAGGCTTTAGTTGAAGAATGCGCCAGGATTGCAGCCGTGGATCTGAAAGACTTGAGAAAGCCTTCTACCTGGATAAGCTTCGAAGCCTTACATGACGAGCTGATGTTCTTGAATTCAGAGACAAGCTTGCGACATTTGCAGGTCTTCACGATTGGACGTAGACAGACTTCTGCGGGGCAATTGTACTGCTTTTACAGGTGCGACTGGCCAGGATCAGCAAGTGGTACCCGCTACTATCTGTATTCCCAGTCCGATGCTATACTTTGCCAACAGTGCCACATCGACCACATGAGCTGTTTGCGAAGCGGGCATCCGTCACTACTTCGATTCTTCTTCAATCAGTTGGAAAGCAGTATTTGGCCCGTAATGGAAGTGATGGAAGCTTTTCGGAATCACCAGGCTCGCGCTCTGTGGATGTGCTTGGGCTCTGTACAGTTCATTTCGAGTTGGCTCCAAGCAATCAACAAGGCCTATTCGATGTGCATCGACAAAAGTGGATTTTCAGCGCAATTCTCTTCGAAAAACTTCCCGGGCTGGTCCCTTGCTGAAGTCCTTCAGCGAGTTCACGAATTCGTGTTCCCAGATGAAAGGGTAGGCGGCATTGAAGAGGACAAACGAGAGACCTTCAATCAAATGGTCAAGCGAGATCTTTTCAAATTTGCAAATACCAACCGATTTCGACAACCCATGCACAGATACAGCCCCGGCGAAAACTACATCGAATGCCCCGAGATGGATTCATTACCAAAGGAGCAACGGCGTCACTTTGATGAGCAAGGCGGGCTACGCAGGGAGTTCTTCCACGAGCTGTCAGAGTATTATTCGAGCCTGGACCTAAGTACCATGGATGAGTTTGTCGAGACGAATTCAGGAACGACACCGCCAAATGAAGCAAAATTACCAGCAGAATTATCAAGCACAACATCCGAATCCATTGGGTCGTTTCAAGCGGAACTCGAAGCAATGCGTGAGGTCTTAGGACGGGACATCACAGATTTCTTGCCACAATTTATTTCCTCTGAGGATAAGGACGATATTCTGTGGGATGCTGCAATAGAAATTTTGGAAAAATCAGACGCTGTCTATTTCAAACGCGAAAAGTCACGCGAAGGTAGTTTGGAGTTCAAAGAGGCAAGTGAGCAGATCGAGATGTATGAGATTTCGTGGAAGCTTGTCCATGCTATACTCAACGTAGAGCATACACAATCGGCATGGGCCTTCCGCTGGGAGAGAAATGTTCGACGGTATGGGGACATCCAGGATCCAGGCAGCAGTCAACAGTCGGAAAGAGCCAAGCAAAACCAGGGAGCCACGGTCGGGTGGTTTCCGAGGGGTTCGGGTCATCTGTAAGGGTTTGGCCAGCTGATGGATTCAAAACTCGTGACAGTCGGATCAACAGGAACAATTTTCTGTATGAAAGTCAGAGCATCATTCAGAATTTTCTTCACGCATTGGTTTTACCAACTATATTAAGCCGTCTGTGATGCTTATGCGTATCAAATCTGATTAGTCAATTTAAATTTGCTGGTTCTCTGATCGGTCTAACGACCTCTGATAGTAACGTATTCAGGCATTCTTGACGCTGAAAGAGTTTGACTTCGAAGAAATACAAAGACAAGTCCATTCAGAAGTATAAGCTGGAATGGTGAACATATCTCAATACCGGCAGTGTAAACATGATATGTAGCAATCGTTCTGTATTCAAGCGCTCAAAACCACACAACCTTGTACGTCACCTCTGAATGTTCCGCAACCGCACATAGTTCTTGATCGGCTTATGCGTGACAACATCCTTGCCCTCATACCCGGAAAGTGCCTCCGGACACTCAAGGATCTCAAAATTCCACACAATCAAGCTCACGAGGATCCGCAGCTCCACGTACGCCAACCTCTTCCCGAAGCAACTGCGCCTGCCCTGACCAAACGCAATCTGAGGGCCGGCGGTAGAGTCGAATTCCAGCTCAACAACGGCATCTGTCTGTATGCTACCGCCTCGATTCTTTTCTGATGGATCTGCGGAAGTGAGCCATCGGTCAGGCTTGAACGTGGCAATGTCCGCGGGATCCCATTCTGGTACCCTCCCTCTATTCTTCACTGCAATGCGGCACGTCTCGTTCCGCCTCGTCTCGTCAATCTCATATGCCGGTTTCTGGATACTAGCCCCCTTTGCGAGAAAAAAGATCTTGGTACCCTTAGGAATGGGGTATCCGAGCAACACAGTGTCGCAAGAAGCTTCACGCTCTACCAACGGGGCAGTGCCGGCGCAACGAAGAATCTCTTCCATAGTTGCGTCAAGATAGGGAACCTTGATTCGCATGATCTCTTCTACCGAAGGCGTTCTGGCTTCTTTTGATGCATCTCTGTATTCTGTCTCCATTGAGGCACGGAGCTTCGACTGAATTGATGGGTGGTCTGCCAGCAATTTGAGACCCCAGAGCATCGTCGTGCTGGTTGTGTCGTGGCCTCCGGTGAGAATGCCGAATAACTGTTGATTCCAGGTTAGCTTTACCATCCAAAGGTGTTGCCCTGCCGCGTGGAGTTTCATACCTCATCTCGCATCGTGGGCGAAAGAAAGTCGGGCAACCTATTGTCGTCTCGAGCTAGCTTCTTCTCCCTCGACACCATCAGGTCTACAGCCGACCGCATCCACGAATCGTCGTCGCCATTGGCCAGCTGCCTGGAAGTCGCCTTGTTCAGCTCCCCCACGACAAACTCATTCTTCAGCCTCACCGTCCGATTGACCGGCGGGAACTTTTCTATAATCTTCCATTTCAGAACGGGCCACGGCGAGCCGTGTAAGCGTTCGATGGCGATGCTGACGTCGAGAATGGTGGACAGGACCTCGTCGCATAGCACTGAGGGGAACTCTACCGGATCATCAATGGTTCCCGACGTCCGCAACTCACTTAGTTGAGTACTATCGAGACCTTGAATGAGATCAGCCACCGGTCTCGTGGCGTTGTGCGGGAAGTCCTCGCCGAACGAGAAGGCTGTGACAGCATCCAATGCCGCATAGAATATGTCCTCTGATGCGTCAAACGGCCTACCGTCGGCGATGCGCGTCTTCTGCCGCCATAGGTCGATAAGATTCGCGATATTTGAGTAAATGGCCGGTGCCGCGACGTTTTGCAAAAATGGGGGCGACATCAGGTCCTGTAGGAGTCGGCGGTGCGCTTTCCATTCGTCGCCGGTATCCAAAGTGATGTGGTGGTTTGGCGTAGGGCCCCTGAAAATGTCCTTGATGATCCGCCCGCGATCGAATTCCTTCCGCCGCATGCAGAGATCCTGCATCTCGCGGAAGTCGCTCAGTATCACCACGGGCGGCGACATGGGACGGAGGAAGATCTGGCATACTGGGGATTCGTGTTTATCCGCCTGGGACTGCAACCAGGTGGCCAAATCGCCCGTCTTCACGACCGCGCTGGCGAGCTCCGGTAAATCACCAAGGATGCGTTTGAGGGCTTTTGGGTTGTATGGGATGCCGGGGATTGGCTTCGGCAGGGCTTTCCGATAAAGGCTGTACAAAAGGTAAATGGAAAGTATGCCTGTGAGCAGTACAAGGCCATAGGCTTTCCGTGGGAAGATTGTGTCGCTCATGAGATGAGCCGCGTCGGACGAAGTTACAAGAGGCATTGTGGTTGCGATTCTTCCAGAGAAATGATTGCGCAACCGCTAAGACACAAATTCAGAGAGAGAACCCCGGCAGTTTATACATGATGACGAAAAAAGTATATCACTGGGGTGAGGCTCCATACTTTGTGCTCTATCACTGTACTCTGCAGTGATCGGAATTCGAAGGTTCGAACTCCTCTTTCAAACTCCCGAGGAACCCAAATTATCGGTCCGCAAGGTACTGCAAACGGAATTCGCTCTGGTGATGGCAAGTTGGTAACTAGAAGCGCCTCGCCACGTGGAAACAAAGTTTCCCCCGCGATTTGATTTCCCAAAGAAGCAAGTACCTCACTGGGACCATTCTTAGCCGACGGTCCTAAGGGTTGGCACTCAGACCACCACCACCACTTGACTGGCTGGAAGGTAATCCACGAACCTATGTCAACCTTGATTCTTGAACCTAGAGACTGTGGCCAAGATCAAACTCGTTCCACAAGAGCAAAGCAAGAGGCGCAAGGGAGAGGTTGGTGAAGGCCAAGCACACAGATTCCTGCTTAAAGTTTAGCCTCGTAATCGGTTCCAGTGATGCGTGACGCCAGGCATAATCGATGATGAGAGTCATGATGCTATCGGCAATCACGACAAGCGATATAAAAATTTCTGCTCTGGATGATCACTAATACCCTAGCAGAATCATCACCTTTATTGAAAGGTGCCAAGTATTACGTGACTGATGAGATTGTTCCCTCCAGACCCCAGAGTCCTCTTGTGTGTTGCGACACTGGAAGACAGGCAAGTCGACGGGTGCATGTCAGCGATTGATGAATTGACAGCCGTTAAATCCGGAGTGAGCTTTCTTTTGTTTCCTTCCCGACGACTTCAAAAGCAGTTTGAGATCGAGGGTAGGGAAGTTGTACATACCTAGATACTTTAGGCTAGAAACGAACTCCAGAAACGAACTCCAGAAACGAAAGTAAAGAGCACTTTAGATGGACGAGAAATGAAGTTTTGAGTCCCACAAGGCATGAAAGCCCTAAAACTCCACATGTGTTCATCCCCTACCAGAACGTAGTTCAGCTTCTTTCGCAACGCCTGCTAAAAAGAGAGTAGGACTGAAATAGCATCCCACAAACCAGCCACTCGGGAGCAGTGGATTTGACTGAACTGGCAACTGTCATTCCGACAACTTGGTAAACTCTGTTCAGGTTTAGACTCTCGGTGGAGGCGGGGAACGCATTCACCGAAACAGCCGGAAATCATGATCTTGAGAGCTGCAACACTCAAGTGTGGTCACGAATTGGATTAAACCAATGAAATCGGCTTCGATAGCTCAACACCGGGCTTCGTTTTGGACAAAGAAGTTTCGTGTTGTTTGCAAACATCGTAGACTAGGACAAGGCCCTCTCGCGCACGAAATTCGATCATGCAGTCGCCAGCAATGCACCAGTTTAGTTGTATATCGCAGAATGTCGCAGAATGTTTCAACCTTCTTTCAAGCTTCCTAGCCACTGGGTGAATCCATGTCAACACACTCGAGCTGCCGGGGAATTTCGCCAGAGCGGATGCGACCATGTTAGAAGTTGTGTTGCTGTTCACAAAGTGTGCATTCCAATAGTTTGCAGCGTATTTAAGTAATACCAGTGCTCGATCTTCACTTGTCTTCTTGCGGAGTCCTGGTGTGCTGAGGCAAACCAGGCAACGCAGTAGTAACCACTGGTCCGACGCCGCCTTGTCGATGAACAGCCCAGCTCGATGTCTCATGAGATATTCCCTAGCTGTTTGATGGATGAGTGAATACTTCCACCATCTGAGCCGGAAGGAGGATTTGATGACTGGAACAGGCTTTACAGCATGAAATTGGATCTCAACGGAGCGGCTGGTACACCAAATGAGGAGCTAGAAACATGTGATTGCGATGCTCATACTCCTGTTAAATTTTAGTGCAGTGGTTGTCTAACAATCTTGAGGTACAGTGCTGTGAATAATATGTTGTGCCCCATTGAAAAATACGTAGAGGTGCCCGTTGAAGATCTGCCTAAGTATGACCAAAAAAGGACCCCTCAGCAGGAAGTGGATATATGTATATATGCAAGCAAGTAAGCGGCCTAAATCTGGATGCTTGTTGGGACTAAATTTCATTTCATATGGTTACCGTGGACAGCCTGCTTTCGTGATTGTTTATGTGCAACATTTGTCCCACTATTTGATGTCGTGCAGTTCCTGCCCTTTTGCTTTTGATACTGATATAAATGTTAAGCTCAGTATGTACCCATGTTTCCTCAAGGGGCGTAGGGTTCACCCCTGATCCGTTCATCCACAACGACTTTATCTACCAAGGCCAGCGCACCTACCCATTCAAATCAATCAAACAAATAAGTCAAACAAACAATCAAATATAAAGATTTCAACGAGTCAAATAATTAAATATCGTAAGGCCCTATATTTAACTTATTTAATTAAATAGAGATCGCCTAAAAAAAAAAAATCCAAAGCCGGGTTAATTAAAAATATATATTACCTAAATAAACCGCTAAGTTTACTATAAATAATATAAACTCCTATAATAGGATTCGAACCCACGACTTTTTACTTACGGTTATAAATAAAATATTATATTACTTAATTATATAAAATATTATTAATAATTATTAATAAAAAAAAAGCCTAAATAATATATAACGCTAAATTTAATACTTTTTAATATCTAGGATTTAAAAAAACCTTTTTAGTTAATTAATACCCCTTTTTTTTAATATCGATAAAATTAATAAAGTTATATACTACTACTTTTAAAGAATTAATATAGAGGCATACAAAATTAATATAAAGGTATATACCTTATAGCGGCATATATATCTACTATCGTAATTAGCTCAAAATTATAATATATTCCTATAAAGGCGGTAAAGGTGTTTATAATAATATTTTAATAATTTAATAATTTTAAAGCTCTTGTTAAATAATATATACTTTAAGTTATTCTTCGTAAAGTATTTATAAAGTCCTTAAGGGTAACGAAAAAATAAATAAATAATTATTTTTATTTTAATTTTAATGTTAACTTATAATAAATTATTTAAATAATAAATAAAATAATATAATCGTAAATTCCTTTATTCGCCGTTATTTAGTATTATCTCTTACTCGCTTTACCGTTTTTAAATATTAAATTATAACGGCCTTTTATTTATACGACCCCTTATTATCCTTTTTTTATTAAAAATATTAATTTAACTTCTTATTTATTATTAAGATTAATTTAAGGCCTAATTAGAGATTAAATAGCCGGCCCTTTATAAGCTCTTAGCTAATAATAATTTATTACGGCTTCCCGGCGGGCGGCCTTGTTTATAGCCGGTCGAGCCTTAGTTATCCTATATTATAATAATTTAGTATTAAAATTATTAGCTTTATTAAAATAGCGCAAGCTTTATAAGAACTTATTATATTACGTTTTTTAGTTTATTATAGAGAAACGTTATAATCTTTAAATCTAAAATCCGACGGTAGGGATTAAAAAAAGACGTTATTTAAAACTATTATTGTAAATAAACTTTTTATTTATTAAAAATCGACGATTCCGTTATTTTTAAAAAATTTTTATAATAGCACGGGATACCTAACTTAACTAATATAAAATAGTTATTATTATATTCCCTAATAAGGGGTGGAAACGGCCTTTTTTTAAAAGGTATTACTTTATATATAAGCCGATATTACTTAATAATTAATTTAAAATACCTTAATAAAACTATAGTCTAAAGTTTATTAAAATATTCTAAGCGGGGGCCAAGATAATCCCGGCTAATAAGCACCTCGTCTTCTATATAAGCTTAGCAAAAGCGTAACTTTTAATCGCTAATTATATTCTATATAACGTCGATAAGCCGATATAAATAATTAAAATCGTTAAAAAGGTAACCCTTAATATTATTATTATTTAATTTAATATTAAAGGTAATATAAATATTAAAGTTTTAATATTAATAAATAAAACAGCGAGCTTATTATACTCTTATAAATAAGTATATTAAATATAAATATTATAAAATCGGGCGTTAATTATCGAACTTACTATAAAACTTTCTTTACACTTTTTTAAAAAATTATTTTATTTTAATAAAAATAATAAGCTTTTATATAATAAATACCCCGCGATAAGTATATAGGATAGTTTAATTTATTATTATATTAATATAAGCGCGGTTTTCTTTATTAAGCTCCGCTATTATTTATATTATTAAATAAAGATCCTCTTTGTTAAACCTATTATTATTATTATTATTACCGCCGGCTTTAATTTACTTTTACTTAGCTTTAAATATAATATTAAAATTAATATAGTAAATATAAAACTATTACTAAGTATTTAAAAACTCTTCGCTAAATATAACTTTTATTTATTTATTATAGTTTATAATAATAATTATAAGGCGACGAATTAAATATTACTTAACTAATTATCTTATACTTTTAAAAAGAAATCGAAAGCCTTTTAACCTTTCGTTATTAATAAGACTAAATACTATATTATAAATAGATCTAAGGCACGTCTACTTAATTATTTAAAATAATAAAAGCTTAAAGCGATTAGTATTATAAATATTATCGAAGCTAATCACTTTTAAAAATCGCTTTTATATTTAAAAATAGTAAAGAAAAGTCTAGATAAGCCTAATAAAGCGGTCCGGCTTATCATTAGCCTACTTAATAATATAAGGAATCTATCGTTTATTAAATAATTTAATTAATACGATTATTAATAAATAACTATTTAGCTTTTTTTAATTTAAACGTATTTTAATATTATAAATATCGCGCTAAGTAAGTACGGAATCCGGGAATTATTTTTATATAACAATATAGACGTTACGTACCTAAATATTAATACGACGGCTTATATTTTTAATAAAATCCTTAATAGGCTAAGTAAGCTTTCGGTATAAAGGGTAGGTAAATATTTTAAAGCTTAGTTAATAATTATGTTAATTATAGTAAAGGTTTATGTTACGACCCAACACGCATTACTAGACTAGGGCCCTGCCCTATAGGACCTATGGCGGCTACTATACTATATATATAGCAGTAACGGCTCCCCTCGGGACGGAAGAATTATAAATAAGTTATATAATTACGATCGTACGATAAAATAAAAAACGGACGCTTATAAATAAATAAAATAAACGATTATAAAAATATAAAATAGACGACCGTTCAATAAACTATTAAATAATAAATAAATAAAATATTATAAAAGATATATTTATAATTAAAACTTATATATAAAATAGCCGAGCTAAGCTCGAGGATAGACTTTTATAACTTCTTTAATAATTAATTTTTATACCAGATTTAATAATTATTTTTAGCTATCTTTATTAAAAACTTATTTAATAAAGATTATAATTAATTACCAAAGCCTTACTTATTTTACGATTTATAAATAATAACTTTATTAAAATTATTTTTATAACGATTATTATTTATAAATATCGTAGCCCCGACTTTTATTAATATAAATTTTATTACGATTAACTAGCCGTAATATTTTAATTACTTTTATTTAATAAATCGACTTTATAAAAACTTATTAAATAATACGAACGATATTTATTAAATCCTTTTTTAATAAGGGTAAAAAGCCCTAGGCTTTAAACGCCGAGCTAGCCTAAGCCGAAAGAGACGTAAAAATATTTAACGTTAAATATAACTTTAATAAGGACATAGTCTTTAATAAAATAATATATATTTAAATACACCGCGTCGTTAATTAAAATACTTAATATAATAAAAAACTAACGGACCTTTTTAATACTATTATTACCCAATTAATAAAAGCTTAAGCTAAGAACGACCGCGATATTACCGAGATATAAAGAATATTTAATATTATATTTAAAAAATTTAAAAACGAACGCTAAAGGGCTTTAAACCTTGCTAATTAAGTAAATACGCTTTAAAATACTATTAATATCGTTATTACCCCTCTTAATAAAGGACGATAAAAGCTTAAACTTAACGTACCTATTATTTTCGACGGGACTTTTAAAACTTTAAAAGGATTTTTAATCTAAATTAAAAACTTTTAAAACTTTTACTAAAAAGATTTTAATAACGAAATTAAAAAAGTTATATATACCGCTAGCTTTTTTAAAAAACGAGCTTTTAAATAGTTTAAACTTTTTTAAAAAAAGTATTTTAAAAAGGAAACCTTTAACGAATATTTTATTAAAGTACGAGATATTTATTATAATTTTAATAGGTTTAAAAAAGCTTTTAAATCGCTCTTTTAAAATCTAAATAAAAAACGATAAGCCGAGCGCGATATATTATAATTTTAATAAACTAAGTCGGTAAAGAACTACTTAGCCGAGTTTAAACGCCTTAACGCCTAGCTCGACTATATTAACGATATTAAAATCTTTATATTTTATTAAGGATTAAAGAATAAAGTTAAAAACGAACTTATTAAGCTTAATAAACTAGATAATTTCCTTTAATATACTAAATTCGTAATTAAAATCGATAACCGTTTTTATAAATAAAAAAAAAAAAAAAAGACCGGCGATAAGAACCTAACTTAGGACGTAAATATTAATAATAACTTTAACGTAATTTTAATTAAAAATACCGTTATAACGGGAATAATAATCCTTAATAAACTATTACTTATAAATAATATAGCGGACCTATAGACCTTAATATAGTAAAACGAGACTAATCCCGCTAAAAAAAAAAATTTAAATATTATAATTACGATAAGTTAGGATATATAATTAAAGATTATAAATAGCCTAAACGAATTTAATAACGACCTATCCCCGAGAAATAAATTAATATTATTTTTAAAAAAGTATTTTATAAATCGCTTTTATAGATTATATACTATAACGATAACTGCTTTATTTATTGAAATAGTAAAGAATAATTAGGATAGTATTTTAAAAAACCTTTTAATAGAACCTTTATTATAATAAATAAATAAAAAGTAGTTTAACGCTTTAAAATTATTAAAGACTATAATAAAGAATATATTTAAATATTGTTAATAATATACGAAGTAGTTAAAGTATAACTTATTAGTTTTCTTAAGCGAACGTAAACTTTTACGATAATAAAAAGTAGATTAAAAAAAAGGATAATAATTAAAAATAAAAACGACTTATTTTAATTAAAAAACGAGATCTTAGCTCGTAAAATACGGATTCTAAGTAAATCTATTTATATAATACAACGAATACTTAATAAAATAATTTAATATTATAAATATCGCCTTTTAATAATAGAAGATTATAATAAAAACTATATCCGTATTTTAATTAATTATTATAAAGTTAACCGATTATTAAGGAAGAAACGACTAAACGTAAAAGCAATACTCGCCTTATTTTAATAACGATTTTAAAAATAATTAAAAGCTAAAATAAAAAAAGACTTTTTTTAACTAAAATACGAAATTGATAAAAAAATAAATATTATATATCTAATATACGGACCTTAGATATTAAAAGAACGTTATTATTAACGTATTAAAGAACTAAACGAGGCCTATTATACGATAAACGTTTATATTCTTTAATATTTAATTATAAAAATAGTCTTTATTATTTTATAATAACGATTATATAAATAATTTAAAATAATAATAAAAAATAATATACTCCGTTTAAAATAAAACTTTTTTATATTTAAAAAAAATACTAAGCTAGATAATTTAAATAAAGAAATTACCGACGATATATTTACGGAATTTAATATTAAAGGACTAAACTATGACCCCTTTTTAAATAATATTAATATATTAAACTACGAATAGCTAATAGGTTAATAATCGCTTTATAACTCGGACGAACCTCGCGACGTCGCTTGACGACGTACTTAATTAAAAATCGATTATAGGATATTATTTAATATTAACGATTTTATTATTAAAGAGAAAGCCGATTTAGATAAGTAATTAAAATAATAAAAATCTATAAGTTTTTAAAAAGAACTAAATTAGCTTATTAAGGATTTAAAAAACTACTTATATAACCGATATATTTTAAATATATAATTTAATATTAAAATACTTAAAAATTATAAATTATTTTTTAAAAGGAGAGAACCTATTAATAAAAAAATAAACGATATTTATGATATTATTAATATACTATATTTATTTATTAAAGGATAAAAACGTCCCGATTTAATAATTAATTACGAATAGCTTATAAAAAAAGGACGGGTATTAACCCTCGAAATATTAAAAAACTAAATATATTAATTATAAAAGAATAACGAAAAGCGGCTAAAATAAATAAGTTTTTATATTTTATAATACTCCCCAATAAAGAATATTTACGACTTAAATTTTAAATAAATAAATACGATATAAACGTTATTATCGATAACGGCGCTTAAGGAATCTTTATTTTATTAAGAACGGTAAATAAATATAAATTATTATAAATATAAAAAACGAACCCGTATATTTTATAAATAATAAAAAGAAAATAAATTAATTATAACGACGGATATATTAACTAAAAAACTATATACTTTATAATATATATTAATAACTAATTAAAATAATTAAAATACGATATTATAAAAATCGGAAATACCGACGTTATTTTAAGAATCTCGTAGTTACGAAAATATAATTTATAGATAGATTAGAAAACCGGCTAATTTTATTAAATAAACTTAGTTACTAAACGATTTAATAAAAAGGGTTTAAATAAGTCTTATATAACATTTAATAAATAAAAATAAACTAAATATATCGCTTTTATTAAAATAATAAAACTTATTAAGATATTCGCACCCGGTACGGACGATTAAAAATCGGACCCTTTTTAAAACTATACCCAAAAAGTACCGGATTTATATAAAACTATTTATTTTAAAAAAAAAATAGGATTATTAAAATATAATAACTAAGATATAAAAATCGAATTAAAAAAAAAATATAATTTAAATTTTATTTATTATATTTTATAAATTAATTTAAACATAACGAACTTAACAAATATATTAACGATAAATTTAAAAAAAGTTATATAAAACTATTATCCTCTTTAATAAAAGCACTAATCTTCTTCGTATTTAAAAAAAGTAAAAAAAAACTTAAACCTATAATCGATTACAAAAGACTTAATAAAATTATTAAAAAGAATTATTATTTATTACCCCTTATCTTAAAACTTAAAGAAATATTATACGGAGCTTAATAATTTATTATAATAAACCTTAAGAGAGTATTTAATTAAATTAAAATTAAAAAAGGAAATAAATAGAAGACGGTATTTTAAATATATAAAAGACTTTACAAGTATTTAATTATACTTTTTAAACTTATTAACGCACCCGCTATATTTTAAATAATAATTAATTACGTATTTAAAAAATACGCCGATATTTTTATAATCGTTTATTTCGACGATATTTTTATCTTCTCTTTTAATTTTAAAATATATAAAAAACACGTCTATATAGTATTTTAAAAAATTTAAAATGTAAAGCTCTTTATTAAGCCCGATAAATATAAGTTTTATATATAAAAAGTAGATTTCCTTAGCTATACGATTATATTAAAATAAATCTATATATAAATATCTAAAATAATAATAGTTAAGGACTAGCCTATACCTATTAACATTAAAAATATATAGTTATTTTTAAAATTCGTTAACTTCTACTAGCGATTTTTTAAAAACTACGTTAATATTATTAAACCTTTTAATAACCTAATAAAAAAAAATATAATTTTTATTTAAGATAAAAAATATAAAAAAGTTTTTAATAAAGTTAAGGACTTAATTATTTCGGAATTAATAATTATAATTCCGGACTTAAAAAAACCGTTCGAAGTCGAGATCAACGTCTCGGACTTCGCTATAAAAGCTATTTTAAAATAACAAAATTAATAAAAAGTATTTTACCTTTATATATTTTATTTTAAAACGTTTTATAAAGCAAAACTAAATTAATAAATTTACGATAAAGAATTAATAATTATAATCAAAGCTTTTAAAAAATAAAAACTATAGCTCTTAAGAATTAAATACGAAATTACTATCTATATAAACTATAAAAACTTTATAAACTTTACGATAAATAAAAATCTAAATAAATAATAAATTAAATAGAGCGAATTTTTATTAAAATTTAATTTTTAAATTATTTATTAAAAAAGTTTAAAAAACGGTAAAATAAACGCTTTTAATAAACGACCTAATTACGAAATTACGGTCTTTAAAGAGACATAAATAATCTTTAAATACGACGATAACGGTAATTTTATACTTATTATAAAACTCTTTATAATAGTTAAAAAAGCTAATATTAGCCTATTTAAAAAAATAACTCCTAAGCTTATTATAAAAGTTTATAATACTTAAATATATAATTATTAAAATATTATAAAAATATAAAAATAAATTCGTTAATATTATAATAAAACCGCTATAAAAATAAAAGTCGCTAAGGCTATTAAAAATTACAATATTTATAAAAAAAGTAAAAATAGCTTTTATAAGCTTTATAAAGAGCTATAACTACTATTAATGCCCTTAGAAGTATAGTATTTAATCTCTTAAGACTTTATTATTAAACTACTAAAATCCAAAAAACTATTAACGAATATATAGTACGATAGTATTTTAATTATCGTCGACCGATTTATTAAATTTACTTATTTTATATTATATAAAAAAGTAAGTAATATTAAAAAACTAATATATACTTTCTTTAAAATAATTATTATTAATTATAGTTTGCTTAAAGAAATAGTTTTTAATAAAAATAAACTATTTACTATTAAGTTTTAAAGATTTTTAATTTCGTAGCTCGGTATAAATTATAAATTATTAATTTTTTTTTATTCGTAAATCGATAAATAAACGGAAAAAATTAATTAGATTTTTAAAATATACCTCCGCTACTATATAAATTACAACTAAAATAATTAAATAATACTACTACTAATAGCTTAGTTTATATATAATAGCGTAGTTAGCGAAAATATAAAAAAGTCCTTTTTTTACTTTAATTATAAATTTTAATTAATTATATATAAAAAAGTACGTAAAGGACTATAGGTTATAAAAGCCATAATAAACGTAAATAAACTTAAAAAAATTTAAAAAGAAGCCTTTTTAAACCTTAAATTTATATAGTAATATATAAAAAAATACACTAATAGATTAAAAATTAATAAATTAATTTTAAAAAAGGGAGATAATATATATCTTTTTTATTATAATATTAAAACGAAACGACTAAACAATAAATTAAATTATAAAAAACTTAAACCTTTCGAAATTATTAAAAAAGTTTTACTAATTAATTTTAAATTAAAACTTTTAAATACGATACGATATTACTTAGTTTTTTATATTTTATTTTTAAAATTAATATTTAAAAGTTTATATATTAAAAATCGTATTATCGTCGAACTTAATAAATTAAAATATAAAATCGAACGAGTTATTAACTACCGAACTAAAAAAAAACGTAAAAAATATTTTATTAAATAGAAAAATTATAAATACGAGGATAATATATAAAAACCCATTACGAACTTTTAGAACTCTTAATAACTTCTTAAGAAATATTAAAATTAAATTTAAACCTAAAACTCTTAACTATTACGGCGTCCTAATTAATAACATTAAAAATATTATTAACTTACGCCTCCTAAGCTATTAAAGAAATACTCTCGGTATCCTTAAGGAATTTTTTTAATACGATACGACTCTTTTTAAATACTATTCGCTTTTAAAAATAAAGGTGTTTTAATTTAAATAACGACTTATTTAATTTAGTTTAAGCTTTTTAATAAGCCTTAGCTTTTTTTTATAGTTTTATAACTTTTTTTTAAAACCGCGACTTTTTTATTTATTTTTTATAATTAAAACGATCGGACTTTATTATTAAACGATTTATTATACTTATTAATCGGGACTTATAAAAAATAGTCCTTAAAAAACTTATAAATATAGATAATATTAATAGAAATATCGTATAAAATACCTAAACGATAATATATTCCATAAATATCGGAATTAAAAAGAACTAAATAACAAATACTTTAAAAACGATAATTTAAATATAATATTATTTTTATATTTTTATTAAAGAAATAAATAATACGTAATAAATAACAACGAGATATAACTATTTATAATTTTAATTTTTTAATTCGATTTAATATAGCGTTAATATATTTTAACAAAAATATTTAACGATTCTTTAACTTAAAAATAAATAACTTATTTATAAGCCTAAGGACTAGACTTTTAAAAAGAAGAGCTAATATTACGATTTAATACGTATTATTAAACTAGGGCCTTACTTTATAAGACCTATAGCGGTTATTATACTATATATATAATAATAACGGCTCCCCTTAAGATAAAAGAATTATAAATAAGTTATATAACTATAATTATATAATAAAATAAAAAATAGACGCTTGTGAATAAATAAAATAAACGATTATAAAAATATAAAACGGACGATTATTTAATAAACCGTTGGATAATAAATAAATAAAATATTATAAAAGATATATTTATAATTAGGATTTATATATAGGATAGCCGAGCTAGGCTCGAGGATAAACTCTTATAGCTTTTTTAGTAATTAATTTTTATATTAGATTTAATAATTACTTTTAGCTATTTTTATTAAGAACTTATTTAATAAAAACTACGATTAATTATTAAAGCTTTACTTATCTTATGATTTATAAATAATAGTTTTACTAAAGCTATTCTTACGACGATTATTATTTATAAGTATCGTAGCCCCGACTTTTATTAATATAAACCTTACTACGATTAGCTGGCCGTAATAGTTTAATAGGTAACGTAAAAACTATTTTATTTTATTTTTTACGCTTTTATAATTACTTATTATTAATAGCCGTACTTTCGAGACTTTTATTATTAGATGCTTATGCTTTTTAAAAGACCGGGTTTATTAAATCGATTATATTAAAACGAGTATTATATAAACCGACCTATTTAAAAAGTATATTTATACCGTTTTATAATATCGAATCCGTTAGCCTTTATAAATATATTAAATTAATTAAAAAAGGCCTTTATAATAGGCTTTAAACTACTTAAGATCAATAGGTTTAGGATAATATTTAAAAAAAAGAAGGAGGATTTCTTAAATTAAATATAATAAAAAGCTATAATTTAAAAAAATAATAAATTTAAAAAAGGGTCTTATTGCGGAAGTAAATATAAAAGTAGTAAGTTTATTTAAAAACCTTACGTTTTTTATTAATAACGGCTTAGCTTATATTATTAGAAAAGGGCGGTTATTAACTTTTTATTAATATTAATAACTTATTAAATAAGTTTAAAAATATTATTAAAATACTCTAAAGTATATTATTAAGGGTCTTAATAGCTATTATCAGAGGACGATAGACTCCGTTTTAGCGAGATATAAAAAAGAATAGTATATTAAGTATTTTATATTCTTTTTAAAAAACGGCGTATAAAGTAAAATATAGATTTAAGGTGCTCAGTATTAGGAGGGGGGGCGCTACGGCTAAGTAAAAATCGAGGTAATATAGTAAGTTAAAAAGAGTTAGTTTTATTAAAAAAAACGGCGCTTAAGGTAGAGTCTTAATTCAATTCTAAGGTAATAAAGCTAATAATAAGATAATAATCGTATTTTTTATAATAGCTTAGTTAATAAGTCGCTAATTAAATCACTATATAATTAAGGATCGCTAACTTTATAAAATTAACCGATATTAGGATAGCTATTAATTAAAAAAAGAGATAATAGTATATTTATACGTTAACGTTTTAAAGGATATATTATATTACTAAGGCTATATTTTATAGCTCGGCGGCGTAAATTACGCCGGGGTTTAGTTATTAAAGATAATATACGTTAATACTAAATATAAAGATTACGATAGTAAAGGAAATTTAGAATAAAGAGAATATATAGAAGTAGATTAGTAGAATCTAAATATATTAATAATAAAATTTTAAGCTAATTAGGATGGTAAATATGTATGCCGCTATAAGGTGTATGCCTCTGTATTAATTCTGCATGCCTCTATATCAATTCCTTATTTAAATTATAAAATTTATAATAAACGACTAGGAATTAAGTAATTAAGTTAGAGTAATTATTTATAATAATATTTTAAATAACGATACTTATTTAAATTACTTATATTTTATATTATTTTATATTTATATTTAAAAAACGTTCTTAACTAAAGGATTAAATACTACGGTTATATTTTTAATTTTATCGATAAAGCCTTTTTATTTAATAATAATAAAAAAATATTTAAATAAAAATTAAATATATTAATTAATATTAAATAACTTTAAAAAAATCCTTAATTTTTAGCGTATTAAAAGCCCTATTAATAAACTTTAGAATATTATTAAATTTATTTATTTATCGCTTTAATAATATAAAGCCTTTTTTAAAATTAATAATAGAATTAATAAAAACGATATATTTACTCTCTTTAAAAAATCGTCGTAAAAGCTTATATTAACGCTTAATAATAATATAAAATAGAATTTAACATACTTTATAATATAACGCTTTTTATAAAAAAAAATCTATACTTTTTTAATAATTAATCGAGCTTATAAAAATTTAAAATAACGGATCCTTATTAACAACGTTTTTAATAATAACGATTAATAATTATTAACTAAACTAAAAGCGATATTTAAACTACTTTACTTTTAAATAATAAAATATTAAAATTTAAATAAAAAAGACGGCTATAGCCGTTTATAAAAAATAATAATAAGTTTTAAATATTTTATTAACCGTTTTAAAAAATAAAAAAAGTTATATAATAAACCTTTTAAAAAAAAATATATTTTACGGCTTTTTAAATCGTAACGTCGTAATTATAATTAACGTAAATAATATTATTTTGTTAGCGGTTAACTTATTATTAATTTATATTTTAACTTTTTTTTTAATTTTTAATATTAAATAATATCCCTCGTTTTATTTAATTTAAATATATACTTAAGGAATAAACAGATCTACTTTTTAATAATAATTTTAACTTATAAAAATATTTCTAACTATTAATTATTAGTATTTAGTAAATTCTTAATAAATATTATATTAAATTAAATAACTTTCCGCTTTACGCTATAGTAATTATTCTTTACTTTAAGTAAAAATTAAAATAATTAAAAAAAAAATATATTTAAATAAAGTTATTAACTATTTAATATAAAAAAAAAGCTTTATAATTATTAATAAAAATAATATATAAATAAAATAATAAATCCTTCTCCTCTTCCTTCGTTACGATAGTTATAAATTATTTTTATTACTTTTATAATTTTAAAAAATATTATAAAAAACTCGTAGTATCGATAATAATTAATATTTTAAATAATAAAAATAATAATTAACTACGCGCCTAAGCTTAATTAATATTATTTATAAATTATCTTTTAACTGGTCTTTAATTTAATTTAATAATAAATTAATTATCGGCTAACCTATTTAACTTTAAATAAACTTATATTTAATATTTTTATAATCCTTATAATAATAATAAATTATAAAAAGATATTTAACCTTGTAAAGTTAATTTTAACTTTATAACGATTATTAATAAGGTCCTTTACGCTAAAAAAAGTTTAATATTTTAAAAACTAACTTCGCGGCGGTATTATAAAAATAAGAAGTTAATTCTTTAATTAAAAAAGCTAATTAAAGTAAAATCTATAAGTTAATATTATAAGGATTTTCGTAATAACTTTATTTATTCCCAATTAGGAAATTAGTTAAATTTATTAATTATTTATTAAATAATTAAATATAGCGCGAGAAATAAGGCAAATAATTAAATACGAACCTTATATTTGATTTGTTTGTTTGGGTATAAGCGCTGACCAGGGCATGAGCATAATATATCCCCCTTCACGGTTTGCAACACTGCTAAATTCTTGAATCAGAGGACCTGTTCTTCCATGCACAAGCCTCCATGGCTGTCTGCAAACAACCTCGTCACAAAATTGTCCACAATTGATCTGCTCTCTAATGTCAATTTTCCGTCATTTTTGTTACTGACGGTTGTGTTCCTTGCCTACACAATAGAATGCATGATTTCAGGTGTAAAGCCATATGGCAAATCGTTCAGGAGGACTTGATAGTTCAGGCGACTCTCAAAGATTGTTTGCTGAGGCAGGCACAAAATGATGCATCCCGTGCAAGCAAGCTGACCTTCACGCACCTCGGCAAGATAACCTCTGTGCCATTGCAAAGGCCGCACCACTTCGGGGCATGGATCCTTGAAGGGCGAGAACGATGGAGATAAGGAAATGCATGAGGGCAAAAGGCGGAAATGAGAAAACACACCAATCAAAACAGATTTCATCTCACCATTAAAAGGAGAACACCTGCATGCGGCTTGATAAAAAAAATTGGCCATTTTCCAAGTTGCGCAGGAGGTTACCGCTGATCAGGTGAGGGCGGATAAGAACACGAAGAGAAAGTGGGGACAGTCTGGAAGAGAAGCATATACAGCTAGAAACAAGGAGCAGTCATTTCAAACTTGATATCGGAAAAAAAAAATAAGTTCAACGTATCCAGCAAGTCATTATTGGTATCAACCCGTGCAAGCCTTGCTGTCATCGGCTGTGGTCAATGGGGTGTCAATCTTATCCGAGTGTTTGCCGACTTGACTTGAGAACACTGAGTGCTGTCACAGATATCATTCCATCCGGGAAAGATGATGCTGTGGAATTCCTCCCGGTCTACCCGTGGGTGTACTAATTCAATCTGCAAATGGATCAATATTTCAGCTGATCCGTCCATCACCGCAGTGGTACTTGCAACACCGGCGGTTTATCATGTAAACATGGCTGTAAAAGCTTTGGCTGCTGGGAAGCACGTCTTCATCGAAAAGCCTTTGGCTTTTACTGTTTCAGACAGCAAGCTTGTGTGGACAGCGGCTCTTGAAGCAAATAAGATGTTCATGGTTGGACACAGCTTCCGCTATCATCCCGCTTTTTGGTAGCTCAAGCATCTCACCAATGTGGGAACCTTGGGAAGGATTCTGCATATTCATTCACGTCGACTGGGATTTGGGCGCATTTGACATGATGGAAACATCTTCTGGAATCTTGGTCCCCATGATATGTCCATGATTCTGGGTCTCTTCGACAATGTACAGGTCGCAATCGTTCAGACGCACGAAGAAAGTTTGATACGCCCGACACCGCTATTCTGGACTTGGTCAATGCCAATTTCAAGCTCTGCAATGGTGTGAATGCAGATGTTCACGTGTCATGATTGAGCCCTCAGGAGGAACGGAAGTTGATTGCCGCCGGAGAAGAAGAAACTGCTGTTTTCGACGACATCGAGCCATGGGAATCGAAGCTCCGCAAATTCAAGAACAAAATCGAGGTCTTCATTAATGCGGTCCATCTTTTTCTTGCTATACTTTCTTTTGCCCGTATGCTTTGGCAGCGCATCCTCTAGTGACCACAGCGCGCCTACCTTCATTAATCCAATCCAACGTATCTCGCTTGTGTCCAGATCCATCTACATCCCCACGCCCCGCTGCTATCCACAACGAAGAACAGTGCATAAATCATAAATCTCTCCGCTGGCATCAACCAATCCGATATGGTGTAGTGGCCAACATGATGCCCTCTCATCTGCCAGATTGGTAACTGAGAGGATAGGCATAGCCCCGAGTTCGATTCTCGGTTTCGGAAAGGAAATTTCCCTTATTTTTACCTTTCCGGCCTTTCCAGCAAAGGCCCATTTTTGTCTCCTTTTTCTGAGTGCTTTTGTTTTCTTTTTTTTTCTTTCTTCTCACCTAGCTGAAGGCATTCATTGAAGTTGACCTATGATGCCGGCATCTCTGGAAAAGAATGCTCAGAGTCTCTAGCTTCTTTGAGACACGCAGTTTATACACTGCAAATAACTACAAGAAGCTTGCTACTATGAGAGGAAGTCAAGTCTGAAGGAATTAAGAGACTGATTTTTTCTTTTCCAATCCTCCCGGATCGAGACCCACATGGCGAAGGTGGGGTTTGGTCTATCATTCTTTGGATATACAAGTGAGCACCAGCAAAAATGAGCTTGGGCATGATAGCTCACAGATGGCAACTTTTTTTTTTCTTTCGGTCTACTAATGAAGATTCGCCATGCTGCAAGACGATACTTATATAAGCGTAATCAGGTACGGCAGGCACGTCAGTGGTTCTATATCCGTTTTGAGCCTACCACAATTGGAATTTTAGGCTGCCGCACCGCTGCCTATAGCTTCCCTAAATACAGCTAGCTTCTGGGAGTAGGAGTGAGCGATACGTCATTTTTTTCCAATAAAAGGGCCAATCCACCCCCTATCTACGTCCCAATCGAGCCTCTCTCCCAACCTTGACTTCAACATCTCAATTCTTGCCAATGCTCTATCAGGCATGGAACTCAAGGACACCCCCAACGAGATCCTTAACCTTATCATTGGCCACTTGGTCGAACTGATTGACCTCAGCCATGCCGATGATACTCGGGAAATCCATAGGGACCTTCTCTCCGCCCGCCTCGTTTGCCGACAATGGAACTCCCTAGCAACTGGGCACCTGTATCATACCCTAAAGCTAGCTCCTGCAGGAACCGTCGACGATAACGAGGATGTATTCAAAGACTGGAATACGATTCTCGATCTCGACGCCGCCCGGAATGCTGCCCAACGCGTCATCATCCAGAGCTGTCCTGGGGAACTATCGACGAACATGGATTACGGGGACTGGAAAGGGTGGAAAGACGGAGAACACCCTGCCTTTACTTCGGCCATTCGTCGCATCACACAGCTGCCCAACGTCAAAGCTATCGAAGTGCACTTCAGCAAGAATTGCAAGGGCCAAATTGGAGGCTGGGACGACGACTTTGAGCCCACCGAGACCCGCCTACTAACACTCAAGGCAGTCTTCGAAGCCATTCGGGAACGTGCGGCGCACTCCGACGCTGGATTCAGGTGCCCCATTCGATCGTTGACGATTCGAAATCTTCAAAACATGCCGCATCAAGAATTCATCGACTCTATTCTTTTCAAAGACGTTGCCAAGAAGGTCGACGGCCTACACCTTTTAATCACAGAGGAGCACAACGAAGACGGTCCCGACCATGACTTCTTCGTCCACGAGCGCCTAGTGTACGAAAGCCACTTGCAGACACAAATTCTTCCCCACTTCGAGGCCAACCTCACTGCCTTGACCTTGAGTTTCCAAGATCCTTGGGGCACCATGCCGGGATATTTTGACGGAGCAGGCCTGAGGTTTCGTTATCTCAAGACCCTGAACCTGGCCAACTTCGTCATCAGTAACAACTACCATTTCGACTGGGTTCTCTCACAGACCGCGTTGACAACTCTGCGTTTGGACAGCTGTTTTATTCTTTCCTACATCCGCACTAACACCACATACACCAAGAAATGGAGTCTCCACACTCAAGACTGGCATCATTTGCCCATCGGCTCGTACGACTTCTCTGACGACGATGACGACCTGTACAGCTTCGATGGCACATGGGAGACTATCTTTGACAGTATTTGCGACAACCTCCTCTATCTCCAAGACTTTCGCTTTGAGGAAACTGGCAATGGACTTAACTTCCTCCGTCCGTCGAGAATTGGGACCGTGCTGTATCCGAATCGATACACTACTTTCGACATAGGACTCCTTCCTAGTCCTTGGATTGAGTCAGATAGGGTCACTGGTGAGATGGAGTTTGGGGACAATGATCCGAGCGTCGCTGAGGAAGGCAATGATGATCGGGTCAGAAGTAACCTGAACCGCTCCGAAGAGACGAAGCAGGGCGACACCAGGGCATTCAGAGATCTTCTCCAAGCTTGCCGTGAAAATGCTGATTAGGGTTGACATGTCGGCAGGGCCGTGCGCGCTTACAGCTGGACGTATTGCGCGAGGAATAGGAGATAGACAGACATGCATAACTGAAATGAATCGAAGAATTGAGACTAATCCCGGTCCATAGTGGGTACATAAGTTTGCCAACATGTGAACGTTGAACTTCCCTTTCGGCCTATGCAGGGATGCAAAGACCAAATTTTCGACATGAATGGAAGGTTTAGGTGCTAGATTGCAACGTCATCATCCAGTTAAGCTGTACCAAACGACATTGGCCGGCCCATGCACTACAGCCACCGCAGTCGTGGATGAGCCAGTGGCGTCAATCTTCCATACTTCCAGAAAGTTGGAGCCGCTGTCCGCGATGGCCAAGCTTGAGCAGCCGCCGCTGTAGGAGGTTCCGAGGACGGTGTAAGGGGAGGCGGAGAGGGGTGATGTAGTTGGCATTGCTACCTGTTTACTGTAAGAAAGAGCACCAGTCTACAGCTTTCTTCTAGGAGGGCGCTTACAAATGTCCGAACATAAGCTTACGTTGCTGCTGTACGTCAAGCTGAGATTGTCGGTGAGAAAGTGGCCAGTTGTACCGACGTGCAGATTCCTTCAGGCGAGACTATCATCATCCAGTCAGTATCAGGTGTGGTTTCTGTACTTCCGCTCTCTGTAAATGCCAAGAATAGTTTTCAGAGTGTGGCTCCATACCCGCCCGAGCTGACGAAATACAAGGGGCCGGGCCAACCGTTCTATGAGTGACTATGCCCATGTTCTGAAGACTGACAGGCGCCGCACGCGTAGCACTAAAAGACTCGCCAAGCCGCATTGAGCAAAACGCGGGTCGGGATCTCCATCCTTGATGGGGCAGAAACTCGTCCCGCGGCTAGGCGATGCTTGTTTCAATGCAAGTGCGCCTGCTGGACGAGTCGGGACTCGATGTTTTCCCCAATTTGTGAGAGTTCGTCCCGTTTGTCACCGATAACCCGTGCTGCAGTTGCTAGTGATAATGGTCCGGCGATATGTGCGCAGCTACCCCTACAAATATGTAAAGCCGGAAGTGTCGACTTCGAGTGATCTCCGACGGATTTGCCAGCAACGCATATAATGTAACCCTGGGAAGGTTGGGATGAAGACTGGATAGGTACGGATATCATTCAACTTTACCGCCCAGTCATACTTGGCTTTCCAGCGAAAGACAATTCTGCGAACGACAAACACAGGGTGTGTTACCTCTGCAAAGTGCAAAAGGTCAAGATGGATAGCCTTTTGGTTACCGTGTTTCAATCTCTACCTTCTGGAGAGTTCCTTGCTGCGTTCGTATTGAGTCAGGATCAACGGCCTTGAGACATGTTTCAAAACTAATTCAGACTTCAACTCATTATTCTACACAAGCTACCAGAACGGACTAAGGAAGGGTCATCTAGCTCGATGAACAGGAAACATTTATTTACAATATCAAACCCCTGAGTATTCATCAACATGAGGACGAGTTGCAGCTTATCAGCTAGCCAAGGTCTTCAAGGCACCCTGAGGGATTCCTTCACCTGTCGCAGTTACGCTGTTAGCCGAGGCAGTCTAACCACTTTCACCCAAAATAAATGAATGTGACGAAACTTGCAGTCATTGAAAACTTGATATCTTTTAGGTCTCAAGATAGAAAGGATCGCTGTCGCAAGCCCTGCTTGATATGAATTACTGCAGGATGGACAGCCTCATTGAATTAGTCGGAAGGCACCAAGGTGCAGTTCGCAAAGTGATTCGTCAAGTCAATGCCATAAATCTGCGTTTTGAAATTTCTCAGCTTATGATCTGTTGCACAAGCACGCCCCAAGTAGCAATCACACATGGTAGAAGATCCATCGGCAGATAAAGTGCATTTTGGTAAGCCTGATTCCGATGTACCCCTGTGATGTACCCAGCGCCATCAGACTCCGTAGCAATGGCTTTCTTCTTCTTAAAGGCCAAGGTAGGGCTTTGCTATTCCTTTTGATAGTGATGAAAGCTCATTTCAGACCTCAACTTACAATGGAGGAGTGCATGTTCAAAAAGCACTTGGCGAGATGTCGCCATGTCACCGAAGCAACGAGTTATCTCGCGCTCTACAACTACACAGTATGTCACTGTCCCATTCCACACGCTCCCTTGCATCAAGTTTCTAAGAACTTTGCCTTGCTTATAGGATTCATCTTGGAACCAATTGAGAGAAGGGGACCTGACTCTTGACAACTTCACTGACTTTCTCAACGAGCAGGTAATGTTCCTATCATTACCTATCATTGTCTTACTCCTGTCATCGGTAGCAGCTTTGTTGCAAAGCAAGGTACTTCAGGACTAAGGGGTATGTGTTCCAGGGCGAATTTTGTCCCAGAGCCTCAGGAGGAACCCCAAGGCTTTTGAGCAAGCTTCGTTTAATGTCAGTAGCCCTTCCATGCGTGTGGCGCAATGACTGATATGAAGAGGTAGCATTCAAAAGGATGCTCAGGATCTAGAAACATTCACTCCATTGAAAATCCCTCTGCCAGCTGCACAATATGAGCAAATGCTCAAATGCTTGCGTCTCCCGCTACACGCTGTCGAGTTGACAACCTTTCTTGGACCCCTCTTCTGGTACAGATATGTCCTTCTCGGAGATGACGATCCTCACCTTCGTAAGTTTCCACCACAAGTCGCTGACAAGTTTCAAAGGGCTGAGCTTAGGAACTCCCCGGAGATGGTTTTTGGGAAGCACGATAGCCGCAAGAAAACCGGAACACGCGGTTGGGAATCGATCCTGTCGTATTCTTTCAAGCGACGTGAGACGACTGGGTTCGTGAAATGGACGCCGACGGCCGATATCATCGAGTGGTTATCCAACCTGCGAGATTGTGTCCTGGACATATGCCACCCACTTCTCATACCTAGCATCATGATGTCTGACCTCGTATCAACGACTGACGAAGTGAAACAACGCGACGCTCGCACTAGCATTCGGCAGCTGGAAAGAGCAATCAGTGTCAATGATGACACAACCGGCTTTTACTACGCAAAAGACGGTATCATCGATCTGCGCACTGTAGCAAGTGACCTCACAGAACACCACAGACGAATTCTCCATAGACCGCCCAAGTTGTACTCCAAGGTGATTGATGCTTTGGAAGCTGCAACAGATTGCTTTTGGTCAAAGATTGACCCTGGAGACAAGACCAAAGCTTTAAATCGGCTGCATGCGACTTTGAAGGACCGTTTTCATTGCCACAGAGTGCGACTTGTCGGGCTGGAGAAATACGTCTCTATATCTGTGGAGCGCTTGAACATCCAAAGGAGCATGGTCAGTCAAACAATCACATAACATATTTGGGCCGTGAAACCTCTCTAACAAGACCCAAGGTTTCATTCATTACGGCCGAAATCGCACAGAAGGATGCCAAGCTGAATCTCAAGATAGCGGGAGACCAGAGAAAAATAGCACATGCCAGTAAGAGTGATAGCCAGGCAATGAAGGCCCTCTCTCTTCTCGGTGCCGCCTTCCTGCCTGGCACGTTCATCGCCTCCATCTTCAGCATGTCCTTTTTCGACTTCCAAGCTCGTCAGTACTGATACTCTTCGCTTTTTCTTCCGGCGTGCCTAGCACTAATATCATCGTTGTAGAAGTCCATGTTTCGTCCAAGATTTGGATTTACTTTGCGTTCATGGTCCCGTTAACCACAGCTGTGCTTCTTGGATGGATTTTCTGGGATCATAAGCGAAGAAGATTGCAACACCAGAGAAGGTCTGCTTCTAATAGCATCGGCTCTGACGCAGAGAAGGCGATTTTGTATGAGCTGGCTAAGCGAAAGTGAGGAGACTCGGATTTCGTTTCAATATAGCTAGCTCACATTACCTAGCCCCGTTGTTCGTACAATGACGATGATGGATTGTTTAATGATGGTCCCACCCACTTAAGGTTAAAGGGCGCCTACGTCGGCTGCCGAAAATTATCTTCCTCTACATACAGTGCGTCTGGAAGACAATCGAATGATGCTTAGACAGAAAAGGTCATGAGTTTCGAGAAGGCCAATGAATGTGTGTTGAAAAACATTGAATATCTAAATGTTCCTAGTCGTGTCTGTTCTGTAGTTTATCCAAAACACAAATTCGGAGATCCAATTTTGGCTCGGCCGGGGCCCAGAGCCGACCAGCCCCGTTACCATGGCTATGTTGGAGGAGAGCCCCCTTGGGCGTTGGGGCACGAAGCTAGAATGAAGCCATATCCGTGACAAGAATATGTCATGCCAAAGCACGGCACACCTAATAATATCATTTGTAGTAGAATACATCGAGTCCATGGGAAGTGGTGTGTCGTCTTCGGAAATAGGATAATATGTCATAATTCCAGATAACGACGCCACTGGACATGTCGATATGGGGTTTGGTACTGGACCCTGAATGTGCTTTCCTTTTGGTGGGCTCAATAAAGATCTACAATTTATGTGTTAACTACACTTCCGAGTTCTCTCCTCACTACTCTGTTGCTAATGACACGTTGTTCAGCTCCCTGCCCCCGAGTGCCGTTCGCCGACATGGCCTTGATTCCCGTCCCTCTTACCGCCTAGACCACCAACGCCAGTATCGAACAAGACTACTTGACGTTTCCGATTTCTTCTCTACCTGATGGATATCTGTCACCAAGTCTGGTTTTGAACCTGGGGATACCGTTGCTGTTCTTGGTGCTGGTCCTGTAGGCCTACTTGCCGCGTACTCTGCCATACTTCGGGTTGCATCTCGGGTGTACAGCGTCGACCATGCGCCGATGAGACTCGAAAGGGCTGCATCTATCGGAGCCGTGCCCATCAGTTTCATGGAAAGCGATCCCGTACAGAAGATCCTCGCGTACAAGCTGGGCGGCGACATCCGGGCCGTTGATGCCGTCGTCATGGAAGCCATAACTGCAAACAGTACAATGCAGAAAAAACCTCCCGCTGGACCAGGTGGTCGACCTAGTGGCTATAGGTGATGGAATCGGACAGATTGGGATTCACATGGTGCAGCCGAATACTGGTCTGGCTTCGAACGCGGAGAGGATCACGCCGGAAGTCTCGTTTCCCATCGCGCAGCTCCTTTCCAAAGGTATCAGATATGAAGACAACATCGCAGATCCCAAGATCATTACTGGGAGCTTGTCAACTTGACATTCAGAGGGGTTGCGAAACCGGGTTTCGTAGCTAGTCCGTCCATCTATATCGAGAAAGTCCCCGCATACCATGAGCGGCTGAGCAATTGACAGGAGCCTAAGGTGTTCATCAGGTTTCCTAAGAGACGGATAAGTGCAAGCTGGTCTTGACTAGCCGAGCGCATCTTGAATTAGTGTACTATTCTTCCGTACTTGGAATTGGAGGTTGCGTCTCAGATTTATCAAATGGGTTGATATATCCTGCATCTAAAGAAGCTAGCGGTTGTGACGGGAAGCATGTAGTATTCATGCGCGGTAGACCTAAGAAGAGATTGTTCGCAGTGACATTGAGTTTCTTCTACATTGTGCCATTGGATTATGTCGCTAAAATGACGCCTCTTGTTGCGTACAGCAGTTAACGCCATAAATATACTGCGATACATTATCTCGAAACTTTTCGCCTATTCTTTATTCAGATCTATCCATAACTAGGTCTAAAATCGAAAGGTTCGGCCCGGTCCATTTCTTTCCTTTGAGGAACCAAAGACTAACAGCAACCAACAAGACGAATACCATGACTGGTCCGCAATAGTTCATATTCTCGGCGGTTACAGGAATTGTTGATGGAAAGGGAAGGAAAACCATGACGTAGAGAGTGTATGTCAAAGCGAATGAGTTGATGTAAAGACCAAACCGACCGAGATTCCACTCTCCTAGTTTGACACCTCCTTTGGAAGAGATACGAGCGTAAAGCATGCTGCTGATCGCTATGGCATAACTGAGGTAAAGAGCCATTGAAGAGAGAGAAGTGATGGCGCCAAAAGCGATATAACTAGAGCTCCCAATGTTGAGGAGACAGAGTGCACAGACAATGAGCACCGTGGCGATAATGGCGCGGATCGGTACGCGGTGTTTGGGATGGACGTATGCCAGGTAAGCAGGCATACCTCCGTCTCGGGACCAGGCCCAAGTAAGACGGGATACGGAGGCAATGTTGGCCAAGTTGACGCTGAAGGAGACGACGAATAGGCCAGTGATCATGGCAGTCGTCGCGCCCTTGGAACCAGTGATGCTGAGAAGTATGGTGAGAATCGGGCTAGCCGAGTTGAGGGCGTCGTCGATGGAGCCCATTGAGACGAGGATAACGCAGACCATGACGAAGCCGAGGCATCCGTTCATGAAGATGGACCAGAACATGGCGCGAGGGACCGCGGATTTGGCCTTTCGGGTCTCTTCGCTCATATGGATAGCACTATCGAAACCTGATCGAATGTTGGTCAGATCATAAGACAAAGATGGAAATATTTGGTCATCATACCAGTGAAGCTCCAAACACATGTCAACATGCCTAGGTTCCAAGCAATAAACGTATCCGTCCAGCCGGATGCAATATTGGTCTCCAAGAAGAAGCTACCCGAGTGTCGAGTTCCCATCACCGCCAAAACAACGACGAAGACGACAAACAGACAGACATGGAGAACGCCAGCAACGAGTTCGACCCACGGGATGACCCTAAAGCAGTACGTGTTCATCAACCCCTGAATAACGCACATGGCGATGACAAGCACTGAGGTGTGCCAGCCTCCGGGTACGTAATTCGGGTGATTCATCTCAATCATCGATTCCAGGAGGATGATGGTCACGTTAGCGATCCCAGCAAGGAGCGATACGTAACCGAACCACGTCGACCAGCCCTGGATCCAGGTAGCGAAGCTCTTGACCCGCGCGGGGGCGAGGTGGAACGTCCAGTGATACTGGGCACCGGCGACCGGCTGGATCGAGGCCATCTCGCCCAGCGACGCGGCTTGTGCGATGGCTCCGCAAAATACGATGACGAAGCTGAAGATGAATGTCTGTGGCCCGCCATTGTAGAGTGCAAAGTACATGTTTCTTGAGATTTGGTAAGATTGAGGTGGCGAAACCATGGGGAAGATTGGCAATATACTTACGTGCACATGCCTTCCCATAAGGCCATGTAAGTCAAGGAGAAGGCAAAAAGCTGCGAGAAGGAGAAGAGTCTCCGTGTTCGCGTCTGGTTGTAAACTTCGGATCCATGTGTAGAATCGTTCGTATCAATCTGGGTGGCGTCTTTGACGGTCGGCTGTAGCTCGATTGCCTCTATGGGAGCCATGTTGAGATGCTCGAAATACGAAAAGAAAGGGGAATGAACGAGGACTCCGTAGAAAAGAAGAACGTGTCTGTCTGAATATGGAGATCGGTGACCTACGTCTGATGCTGGGGACAGACGAGATTCTACTCGAGTTGGAGAAGAGTTGGGCAGCACAAAAGAAGCCTTGGCCAAAGACTGCGCCGTATGCAGATTAATATCAGCAGAGGTAACCGTGGACATGGGACAAGTGAGACATTGACCCCGGAAGCCACAGTAAGCTTGCAGGTGGGCTACTCTGAGCTCGGAGAAGGATTGGCGAGGGGGGAACCGGACCATCTCCCTCGACGTAGCGATGCCCAGCCGTTCTGAACAGAACCGACGAGCACTTAATCAAAATTCCAGATTGGGCTCCGCTGAATATGCATATTGAAGCCAACGCTGCTTCCTTGAGGGGAATAATTACCGACCTACAAGTGCCCTGCTCGTTGGGTTCAAGCCGGGGTATTGCCTCTGTCATATTTCTGTGCGATTCATTCAACACGATACGTCGTTGGTGGGAAGCTCAACCTGGGCCCTAGTATTTTTTCACCCTGATCCCCAAGTAATCTTCATCCGGTTGTCCGGCCTCGCTCGCTTGCAAAAAATTCCAACCGATCGTATCAAATTGCTTTTATTGCGATGGACTGGACGCTTGGCTGAGATCCAGATCAAAGACTGGTGGCTTCTGGGTGGCATGCCGTTGAGCTCATATTTCAATGGGTGAACGTTCACCGGTGTACACTCAGAAGCTTATAACTAGTAATTACTACTTCAAACTTATCTCCAACAATACTTAGTACTAACCGACGCTGTCTGGGCGAGCCAATGAAATAGAGCTGGTGTCAACTGTGAGTTCAAATAATGGTCCCGATTCTTCTACTTCTTTCATCTCCACCTGGTATGCGCCATGGTATTTTTCAGCACACTTCGGCCCACCGAGCAAACTTCGCTTCCATCCTTGCAACACGTAACAGGACCGCAGGCGAAATTTCAATCTGCTCACACGGAACGCATCCTCGGGAAACCGAGTGAGGAGTTGGTTTGATGGTCTAACATCACGTAGTGGTAGGCCAGTTTCTTACGCACGAAAAAGCAGGACAGCTTCCGCGGTTATGGAACCAAAGTTGTTCAATGAGCACACTACTCAACAGAGTTCACATTCCAGGGTTCTTGAGCCAAGTCATTGTTATTTGGCTCATCTGCCGGAGAACTCTTCCACAAATTATCGCCCAGAAAACACTGTTACGATGGGCTTCGGCTGAAACGCAACCAAACCAACCGACATTGACGAATACTTCAGCTATGCTTGACTCATAGCTCCTGTATAATTTCTTCGCAAACCGCTCCAGATTCTAGTGAAAGCCAGGGGCTCTTGGAGCGACGGAGAATTGATCAACAGGTTACAAAAGATCCCGCGGTGGCGTTTACAAAGTCGAAACACCCTGCGGCCCGAATGAGAAGTCGTACACGTGCGCACAGGAAAGGCGGCTTGACAATATCATTCTGGTAAACATTCAACTCTTTGAATAGCTCTTGCTTCAACCCGGCTTCGCTGAATATGCCAGTCAACTTTCAACCAGATCCTCCATTTTATCCGCTGGCAGAGAACGACCATGCCGCGCTCGTCGTCGTTGCTTCACTGATCTTCCTGATCTACGCCATTGTTGGAATATCTCTGAAACTCGTCATCCGTCTCAACATTACGTCTTTGAAAAGTCATGATGTGGCATTACTGGTCGCGAGTGGCTTGCTCCTCTCACAGACAGTCTGCATCATCGTCGCTTGCAACCACGGACTCGGGCGTCATCAGGATACAGTAGAGTCTCGCGATCTAGAGACATTTCACCAGGTACGCAGCTTTCTATTGAGAGTATAAACTGATACAATACTAACCAACTTTACCCTGCTAGCTCTTTTATACATCGTCTCTGCTTGCCATCGCCACTGCCGCCAGCACCAAAGTTTCGCTATGCCTCCTCATCCACTCCATCGATAATCACGGCCGACTCAATCTTGCGAACAAGTTACTATTCGGCACCATCGTCGCATGGGGCGTATCTGGTATCTTCGCGGTGGCATTTCAATGTTCTCTTCCCCAGCCATGGCGCGCCATCACGGCAGAGAAGTGCCCAAGTCGGGAGCGAGTTTTTCTGTACAACGGCGTAATGGATATTGTTACGGATGTTTGTCTGTGTCTGCTACCCATCGCTGTGATGTGGAAAGTACAGACCAGCTTCCAGAGAAAAATGATGGTGGTTATTTTGTTCACCATTCGCGTTGTGTAAGCTACTTCGACTTTCCCAATCCTGCGGCGCCTCTTTTGTTGACCTTTCCTTTCCACAGCATTCCTATACTTTCAATTCCCAGACTGATCAGTACACATACCTTGGTGACCGACTACACTGACGCGACATGGCATGCCGTACATCACGTTATCTGGTTGCAAATCTCACTAGGCTTGTCAATTCTCACAGCATGTATCCCGAGTCTGAAAGGAGTCATTGACAGCCTCCTCGGGTCTACTTCTGTAGCCGCCATCCGGGCGCCTTACCATTTGACCTCGTCAGGCAAGGATGGCAGCAGGCTTCAACCAACAAGTCTGCTGATCGGCAGCGGGTCCAACACGAGACCGGGGTCACATCTGGCGAGCGGCGCAGGAGATTCGAGGACCGCAAGGGCCGGGTCAATCTGTTGCGGGATTCACGGCTCTGCAGAAAAAGAAGATGTCGGCTACAGTGAGAGCGTGAGGAGATTGACACGGGGTGGAGAGTTTGGAATGTCTCCTGATGAGAGGCGTAGATCGAGCTCACAAGAGGGATCTCTGAAGTCTGGTGAAGCTGAGCTACGCTAGTATGAATTAATGCTCTTGCAAAGCTAAGATGTTGAGAGAACTTGCGTGGATGAGATTCATCGGGAAATTTCAATCCTTTTCTTGAATCGCAACTACTTCTTGCGCAGATATGAAACTCGCAGGGGTGGGTGTTGAGATACATCCGCAGTCAGTGAGCTGGGCAACAAAATACTCTCACAAAGTCTCTGGTCCTTTTTGCATCAATCCACTTGGATGAGTTATTGTGTAGAGACACCCTGCGTAGAAAGCACTACGTAGAGAGTAATAATTACTGAGGATTTTGTCTCAGAGGGGGTCTGCTCCATTTCTTTACAGCGAATGAGATGATGAGATGTCTCTCACCGGTTGCCCGAGATGGCACGATTCCCCAGGGTTTTGCGGGTTCGGGGATCCGGAGCGGTGGGTACTTCTCCACCAAATGTCGGTGGGGTCGGTACGGTCGGTACGGCCGGTACGTACTATGTATTCCGTACCTACCTAGTCGATGCATTGCCGTCCCGACGCAAAAACTTTCTCTTTTTGTTGCACAGACACACAGGCTGGCAGACGCTCTGACGCACCTCAGCTTTGGGCTAATCAAAGCAAACCTTCCGGGAACCTAAATCCCCCAGCTGGGCCCTGCGAAGACTAAAAGGCACACCTGCCACCTTACCTTTTTTCCGCCCTACCCTTCCCGTGTCATCACACACCCTCGTTCAGCCCGAATAGAAGCCGTCCCCCACCATGGACCCCCCCGACCGAGACGACCGGACCGGCGAGACAACGCCGTTGCTGTCGGATCAGCCGCACCGCAAGCCGGACATTGAACCGGCGAGTACCAGCGGTTGGCTGTCGGAAGCCTGGCTCCTCTGCCGCTATTCACTACCGCTCATCGCCACCTACCTACTGCAGTATTCCTTCACCGTCATCACGACATTTGTGGCAGGCCACCTCAGTGCCGATGACCTCGCCGCCGCCAGCATCGGTCTGACGACCATGAACATCATTGGCCTCGCCATATACGAGGGAATGGCCACCGCCCTCGACACCCTCTGCGCCCAGGCCCACGGCTCCGGTCGCCTCACCGCCGTCGGCCTCCACGTCCAGCGCATGCTCATCCTCATGACCCTCGCCACCGTGCCCATCGGGCTCTTCTGGATCTTTTCGCCGTCCATTCTCTCCCTGTTTGTCAAGCAGCATCACTTGGCCGTCAAGGCCGGGACGTTCCTGCGCGTAAGTCTGGTCGGCATACCCGGCTACGCCGCCTTCGAAGCTCTCAAGAGGTTTCTGCAGGCCCAGGGCGACTTCAAGAGCGCCATGGTCGTCCTCATCATCTGCGCCCCCATCAATGCCTTCCTCAGCTGGCTCTTCGCTTTCAAGCTGGGCATGGGCCTCGAGGGCGCGGCCCTGGGCCAGGCCCTGGCCAACGACTTGCGTCCCGTCCTCCTGCTCGTCTACATCGTCGTATGGGGCCAGTGGTCGCACCAGTGCTGGGGCGGGTTCTCTCGCAAGGCTTTTACAGAGTGGAGCGTGCCGGTGCGACTCTCCATTGCAGGATCGGCCGTCAATTTGGGCGAGTGGGCTGCCTTTGAGATCCTGACGCTCAGCACGTCCTACCTGAGCACGGAACACCTCGCCGCGCAGACCATCTTGACCACCATCTCGGTCGTCATGTGGCACATACCCTTTTCAATCTCGGTTGCGATTAGCACCCGCATCGGCCACCTGATTGGCGGCGGGCTCGTAGCGACTGCACGGCGAGCCACGACTCTCTACGCCGTCGTCTTCACCGTCGTCGGTGTTCTGGATGCTATCCTGGTCTTCCTGTTCCGCCACCAGCTCGCCCTCGTCTTTTCCGAGGATGCCGAAGTCCAAAGACTCACGTCCGACTCCATGCTCGCGGTCGCGGCATTCCAGCTCATCGACTCCATCATCAGCGGATGCAACGGCGTGCTGCGGGGCCTCGGCAGACAGGCCGTTGCGGCGTTTATTGTTTTCGCCGTCAACTATCTGGCCGCGGTACCGCTCGCCGTCTGGTTCGAACTGGGATCACCGGGCCTAGAGCTGGACGGTGCCTGGATAGGCCTCGGTGGTGGTATGGTCGTCATTGCCATCATTGAGTGCATTTACATGAAGGTGATTAGATGGCAAGACTGCGTTGAAAGTGTCAGAGATAGGGAAGGCATGTAGTGGTTTTTTTTTTCTTCTTCCTAATTTCAAAACAGCGGGCTAGCATGCATATACCATAGACAAATTGCTTAGACGTCAATATCCCCACGATACTTCGGCCCTAGGGCCAGACTCTGGTCAATTTGCATTTTCACAAAGGGTGAACTTTTACCAACTATGAGGAAATTCTGTCTAAGCAGCACTAGTATCCCTAATTCTCTCATGGGTGTGCCGCTAAAGAGTGCTATGTGGGTGATGTCTGCAGCTTGACAGCAAACTGGTGTTGAGACAGAGTCGCGGGAAGGTAAGACCAGGACCACTTCAGCCCGCTTTTAGTGGGGCAATGTCTTATGTCAGCGAGACCCCTTGAGCACAGTGCATGGCTCATTCCTCACACTTTCCAGTCTATCTGCCAAATGCGTGGGTCTTTCCGTCTCCAGTCATTGCCATCCTTGGACCGAGACCTTCACCAGCGACCTACAGGCCTGCTCCATCTCGACAACAACGAAGCCAGAGAATTCAAATTCAGGAGCGGGGTTTCGGTCCCTGACCTCCGTCCAAGAAACGGCCTGGCGGGTCTTTCTCTGTCAACACTGACTGCTGGTCAGTCGGCATCGCCATGCCCGCCACCGGGGTCCAAGCCCGGCCCGACGCTGACCCGGACCGGCCGCCTTGCAATGTTTGCTTTGATCTTGACATGGCGCGGATGCCTGAATCGATCAGATCCGACGAAAGGGCCTGCGAACTCAAGGACATTATCAAGGCAAGCAAGAAGGGATGCCAACCATGTTACGCCATCAAAGTTGCCTTACAAAGGGTGAACGGTGTCAACTGTCACGATAGCAGCCTGTTGCTTGATACCGCGTTTGTTGTCATTTACTTTTCCGCAACTGTCCGGATTGAAGGATTCTTTCAGTACCGAAACTCGGAGAACAAGGTGACTGCCCTGAGGACGACAGTCGAGTTGTTCACGAAGCCGGGTAAGAAAACGGTAAATCTTGCGTGGCTATCGGAATGAATGTTGACTCATTTGTAGGCAAACCATTGCCGTGGAAATCCATTACTGCTTATAATGAAATACCTCTGAAGCTACACTCCAAACATCGACAGAAGACGATCCGTGGATGGGTCAATGACTGCAACGCAACACACGCAAGTTGCGGCGCGAGTTTGTACCCGCTCGAGCGTCACTCTGCTCCTCGACGGTACCTGGATCTTGGCAAGACCCCGCGAAACGGCGTCAAATTAGTCGATTTTCGCTCCGCTTCTGAACCCTACATCACCGTCGTCCACGGCTGCACCGGTCTGTTGCCAGCTCCATCGTCACCGACAACCTCGGAAAACCTGGAGCGGCGCCGAAAGTGCTTGCACTGGTGGCAAATCCCCGTGGCTCTCCAAGAAACCCTGACGATTGCCAGCGAATTGGGTATCCAGTATATCTGGATTCACGATTTCTGCGTCGTCCAAGACGCCGAAGAAGACATGAACTGGCATTTGGACCGAGAAGACCTCATCTTTGGACGGTCATACCTCACTATCGCCTTGACAGACATACAGGATCTCAGACTGAGCAATTTCGGGCCCGCGCGTAAGGCCATTACAGAAATGTCAGATAACGTCGATCACGGGACTGGATCCGTTGCCATTCAAGTTAGTAAATTCGGCCGCACATATCACATTCATGCGCGTGAGGGTATGTACTGGAGCCATTTCATTTTCGCCAAGAGGAGCCTGTTGAAACCCATGGGATTCGAAGTTGAAGAATCAGCGACGATGGAACGACATCTGGGACTCTTTCAGCATGGTCCTGCGTTTCAACGCCTTTTGCTGTCTCGCAGGCTGCTTTATTTGCACAGGTCAGAGCTGGTGTGGGACTGCCTCGAACAACCCAGATGCGAGTGCGATGACAAATTCTACTTTGGACAATCTAAGCCAGGCCTCACGAAACACATCTGGATGTCACGCGGGGCCGTCAATTCTCCCGACCATGTACTCGATCTTTACAAGGACATGACGACGCCCAATCCTGACGAGAGGCTAGCCGTTGTTGCCAGTCTCTTTCGGCATATCTCCCGTCTCTATGGTAGAACCCACTGCGCCGGCATGGTGTCAAATTCAGGTGTAAAGCTGGCGGCTGACCTCCTATGGACCATCCGGTCAATGGAGGACTTGCTGTCAGACCGGCCTACTCGAAATTCCGCACCTGCTCCAGAAGCATACCGACATCATACCGATCGCATCCCGTCGTGGTCTTGGGCATCCATGGTGCTCAGCAAGGGAACTACATTCAGAAGAGCCTCGTTCCTATCGCCGGGTCGTAAACTCGACTCATTTACTTGCTCTCCGCCATTCAGCTTAGCGGGAGGCAGCTACTGTGACACCTTACCTGGGAGTCGCGACGATGGTCTGCTAGCCACCAAGTACCGACTGAAAGTCATAGGGGCAACTAGAACAGTCACGGTAGTAGGGCCGAAGAGGAGCTGTCACACGCCACATCTTCTCAATTGCTACACGCAAGAGGTACCAAATCACAACTCTTCCATACTTTTTTCTTTTCAGCCGGACTGTGCGAGGCTCCTCGCTTCCTTCAGGGTGCAGGAGATGGCAAGCCAAAAGTTTACTATTCTACTGCTAGGTGTCATGGGGGTGGTTGAGGGGCCGAGCGAGCCGGGGTGCACGTCAGAACTCGCACATCATCTGGAGGTCGGCTTGGTTCTGCGTGAATCACCGCGGGCACAGGGCTTCGAGCGGGTTGGAGCATTCGCATTGCCGGCGAGTCACGGTATATTTGCGAGTGCCGAGGTGCGTGAACTGGTCCTGGTCTGATGTAGAGGGGACGGCTTTGAGCGGTGCAAGACTCTTTTGCCGGGCCAAGATTGTTGGTATTCCATGTCATAAGATTGAGGATGACAGGATCGACTTTCTTGTCACAACTTTTAACCCTGCTGAAATAAGTGCGACTTGTTGGCAGACTTGCCGGCGGCCGAACACCACGGTACACAATGTGGGGCACAATCCGGTCATTGTTTGACAACTTGTCCGGTACTCCAGACTCTCGGAGAATGCAACATTGGAGAGCAAAGATGGATTGGTGTCTGGTTCCAGTGATTGAAGCATATGTTGTCTATGATTCGCAATTTTAAGAGTCCATTTAGGAAAATACACCAAATGCGGATGAGTGCATGCATAGAACACACACACAACCAAAGCATCTATCTATCTGCCAGTCCATACAGGGGAGTATTTACTGAACAGACACAACAACCAAAAAACTCCAAAGGAGGTGAGAGGAGAGGTACCTCAAAAGGCAAAAGAAGAGACGCGATCGGTGGGACTCGAACCCACAGCCTTCCGATGATCTTTTACTCGTAAAAGTCGGACGCTCTGACCAAATTGAGCTACGAAAGCAACCGCTGTTGGATGTTAGAGCGCAGCTGGATTGGGGCTTAGGTATGTTTGCTTAGACCCGGTGGAGCCTTCACTGGGCCCGGTCTGCCATGCTCCGCCGAGGGCATCTTTGTCTCCTGTTGACTCACCCCCAACCAATGATGCTTTTTTTCCGGTTGTGAGGAATGCCGTTCCTGTAGATGACTCTATATGCCGTCAGCCTACCTACCTAGTATCGTCATACAATCTTTTTGCTCAGATGCATGGTATGGCATGGCATATGCGCAGCGGTTGGTGGGTAAACCCTCCCTTGCAGAGCTAGCATCCATGAGTTCTGTCATCCTCCTGAATCAACATCAGCAACCACCTGGATCGATAGCTCAGTGGTAGAGCGAGAGATTGCAGTTCCTCAGCTGTGATTATCTCTAGGCCCCGCGTTCGAATCGCGGTCGGTCCTGTACACTTTTGACGATTCTTGCTAGTTGACGGTGAGAGAGAGAGAGTTTGCTCCCTTTTTGTGCGTCTCCGCAAATGGGCCTCGCTTCCCATGCATTTGGGGTTGTTGTCCACTTAGAGTTGAGCTATGGACCAAGCGGATCCACCGTTGTGTTAATGACTCAGCGGGGACACATTGGCCAGAAGAGACACAGAGTTTGGACAAGATGCATGTATCTCGCCCATACGTCTTCTTGAGCATCAGTGTGTGGGTGAGTAAGTGAATAGTTATAGAATCACTGGGACTCATATCAACGAGGCATCATGAGAGCGGCACCCGCCAACGCCACAACCCCTCGGAGTGCCATTATAACACAATGAGCCATTGATGAGCCGGCCTGTGACGAAACTCCAGAGCTGACCTCACCAGGTCCTTCCATTAAATCAGAAGACTTCAGTCACATTTTGTTGAAAAGTCTCAGGAAGCAATGCAAGATAAATTCTGAAGTCTCTTCTATCCGAATATATTAAAATAAGATGCACGCAGCCAATCTTGGATCTTGTAAGTTGAAGTAAACTCACGCCACCATACCTGACTTCTGAAAAAGAAAAAAAACTTGCATCAAACAGCTCAACGATTTGCCAGTACGAATGCCGCCTTACCATGAGGACCCAGAATCTATTGCACTCACCGTGACCTTCGAGTACTCGGTATCCTAATCCTCTATCCTAGGCTGAGTTGAAGTCGTCTGTTGTATCTCGAAGATACCATGGTCCCGAACGTCTTAATTCTCTCGCGAGAAATGGTGGCAGATACGATTACCACTTGCTTGACAGATGCGGCAGATTTTGCATAAGTAGCACGTGTTCAAGATGATCTCCTCAGCGAAGCCTAAATAGGTTCTTGGCGCTTCATCCGGCGGCTTCAAAGTGACTTTACTTTCTGAGGAGACGGCCAGGCTTAATTGTACGTAAATGGAAACAATGATCGTGGCAGTTCCGCCAAACGACGGGTGGCATCTTCAGGGTCTAAACCTCGAGCTGGGCCGACATTCAGCTCCTCAAGAACCTGAGCAGCCTCCAGCGAATGAGGTGGCCGAGTGAGGAGAGGCTTGTTGGATTATCCCGAGACGGGCTCCTGGAAGGAGTCCGCTGCCCTTTCGTCTGCTTTCATGCTTGAGGATTGGCCAAATTCAGAGCCTAATTCTTATTGTAGAGTCTGACTTGAGAAAGCGAAACCACAGATCTAGAGTCAGTCATCTACGTGATATTTAAATCACCTCGCTGTCCACTGTTGGTTTGCACGCGGAATTCTCCGCTCTACTAGGAACCACAACAGTCCAAACGCGTCATCGTCTCTCTCTGCTTGTCCCAAAAAGTCAACCAAGACTCAACTCAAGGGCAATCAAACAGAGAGCAAGCCCCACGATGGACTTTGCAAATTTGTTCAAGAGTATTACTGGCCGTACTTGGAAGATGGAATTTGCGAGGCCAGTCCGAATGTTCGATTGGTCTTACGTGGGCTGTACGTAACAGCATCCGTAGTTATTGGCTTACGTACAGACAGCATGAGAGCTTGAGTCGATTCTAGGAGGACTGGCGAGAGATTAAGTTAGAAGAATCAGGGTCAGAAGGGTTGTAGAGAAGTCACTGGACTCTGGAATCGTCCGAAAGAGAGATCAATACCTTCCGTCAGAGTCTACGGGCTCGGCAGCGACCCAAAAAGCATATGTGCGGCATGTATAAAACTTGCGGGCAATCGACGATTGAGTGCGGCTGACGCGGGTGGGGAGCGTCCCTATGTACATAACGAAGGCAAACATCTCGGAATATTGATGATTCCCGGACAGTGGAACATATAAGCGAGGCCTTCCTTTGGTGCTAGGCGGTAAGAAACAGCCAAGACGCAACTGAAGGCTTGTTCCATTACCTACTAGACCTAGATGTAGGTAGGGACACCAGATGCTGCTTTCTATATCAAATCCAGGTCGTGTATCTTTTGGTTTTGCCGGTGGTTTTGTAAGAGCTCCCGTCCCGTCGGGGCTTACATATCTCCTGTATAAGGATTTTCTACTCTGCTAACAATGTGATTGGAAGTTAACAGATTTTTGATCAGACGTCCAGACAACGCATCAAGCAATGGCGATCTCCATACACAACATAGTTTCCATTTGTATTCCAGACTCTCGCTGCTTGCGCACCGTCCTGGCCCAAGCAAGGTCCCAAATTGAATGAAAGCAACATCAAACCCAGTCATCTCTCAGCAGCTCGTCGCCGGATCCTGCCCCATCAACCGCCTCATGAGCGGCGTAAACCTCCCCTCTCCGTCCATCAGCTGCGCCGCAGGACTCACAAAGTCATCAGCGCAGTGTGCCATACACCCAAACCACCCATACTCGTCAATCCATTCCCTCTCGTCCATCCACCCGCTCAGCTCCACCGTGAACCTCTCCACTTCTACCGAGTCCCGACTGATGGAAGCAATCTCCGAGACGTTGAGCGGCAGCCCGTACCGCTCGTACATGGACGTCAAGTATCTCTTTGCATGCTCCACGTCGCCGCTGTAATAATGCACCCCGAGGAAGTCTGGCCCCGTCTGTCTCTTCTCTCGGTTCTCTTGCTGCGCCTCACGCACGAGACGCATAAACTCCGCAAGCCACGCCTCGCCTCCGGAATCACTAGCACATGCCGGCCCGACGAGCTTCTTGCCCCTCTTCTCCCGCAGCTCGGGAACGACTTTCTCCAGCCACCAACCGGCGGCCTCCCCCGGCGAGGTTCCCTGACGCTCCGGCTCGTTGAGATAGTGCACGATTTCGGCGTCTGAGTCGCGGATCCAGTCCCACTCCTCCGTGTCCAGCTGCGCGCGCGTGCGAATCATGGGCCGGAAGGGAAGCCGACCCTTGAGCTCGGGCGGGTACCACGCGTTCCAGTTGTGAACGGACTTGAAAGGGGTAATGACCGCGGCGACGGCCGTCGTTGGTGTTGCTGTTGCTTCTGTGGGCTTGTCCGTCGAGTCCGGCGACGACGTGTTGGGGAAGAGCTGGTCAATTGCATCTGGACGGTCCCGCGTGTTGGTATAATCCCACAAGAGGCAACGTTTCTGGGCTTTAGGTTTCGCCATTATTAGATGAAGTATGCTGAATAGAGTGGGTATTGGTCAAGTTGCATGTATCAAAAGATTGATGGCTTTAAATACGGGTCCAAAGGGGACGACGCTTTCATAAAAAAGGGTTCCTTGGTAAGTCGTTGTTGCTGGTCAGCAGTCATCACCCGGAAGCGCGTGCCGCCGCCTTACGTCACGGCCGCCAAAATCAAGTTCATGGCCACCGGCGCCGACTTGGTTGGGACTCCGCCCCGATAACTTTGTCCGCCTTATGCGTCCGCCCCAAACAGCCACTCACATCCGAGGTGCTGCACAGCGGCTACCTCTTAACGTGTCACTACATCAACATATCCATGAGCTTGTTCGCCAGAGCTGATTCACATTGCGGAAAATACCGTCCACGTCTTGCACCAAACGCTTTTCTTTCTTGGTTGCAATATATTCTGACAAATGGTGTATCCCCTCCGCTACAGAGTCCGACACACCCTACTTCCGGTTGCGCTGCGGTCTCGCATTCTTCTCCATGCGCTTCTGCTTCTCCCATCTCGCCTTCCGGATATCCTCGACGCCCTTGATTTCCTTGCGACTGCCCGCGCCGTCCTTGAACTGGCCGATACGCTTCTCCTTGGCCTCGGCGATCCTCTTTTTTCGCACCTCGTAGTCGTCCCGGAACTTGTCGGCCTGCTTGGGCGCCTTCTCCTGCTTGTGCTTGTACTGCCGGCCCGACGGCAAATCCGGCACGTTGCCCTTCTCCATGCCGCCCACCTGGATCCGGCCCAGCCTGTTGGCCTTGCGCCATCTGTCGAACCGCCCGCTCTGGAAGCTGGCCGCGATCTTGACGCCGCTCTCGCCGCGCACGTACTTGGACCCCTTGGAGCCGTCCTCATCGTTGGCCCGCGCCACGTACTTGTTCTGCTTCTTGTCCCAGCGCATGCCCACCGCCTTGGTCGGCTCGCCGAAACCCTTGGCGGTCTCGTCGTTTGTGAGGTCCATCTGCACGTCGCGCGCCGCCTGCACGAAACTCGACGTCTGCGCGCCCGACGTGACTCCGTACCCGCGCTCCTCTGCTGCGTTAATCGTCCTGGGCGTGTATGACATGAAGACGTCCGAGTCGCGCCAGGAATCCGTCTTCTTCTTCTCCTTCTCGCCTGTGTTGGTAACTGTGACTTCGAGACCGTCATTATCGTCGGAATCGTCCGAGTTGTAGGCTTCTGCGGCACCCTCCTCTGCTTCACCGTCGAGTCCGTCATCCGAGTCATTCTCGGCACCATCCGGGCCCTCCATGTCGTCGTCCGAGTCTAGCTCCTCCTTCTTGTTGCCGCGGTGTGGTGTGATGCGTTTCCTCAGCTGCTTCATAACCTCAACTGCTTCACTACTTGATCCCTTGCCCCCCTTCCCGATCTCGAAAATGGTCTCGGCCGGTCTGAAGCCACTAATCTTGGCCATCATCTCGTTGCGCGCCTGCTCCACGACACTGGCGTCTTTGCCAAATAGAGGATGCAGCTCGTGCCAGCCCTTGGTTCCCACAAGCTCGCGGGCTCGTTTCGCGCTCTGGCTTGAAGCTGAATGCCTGGTCTTTAGGTACAGCTTCTCAGCTTTCGTCGAGACTCTGCGCAGCGCCTCGAGGTCGGACTCCTCCTTCAGGATCTTGTCCATCCATTCCATGTTGATTTCAATCCTATCTCTCTTCAATCCACCAACGACAACGTCTTCGGCGTAGGATGGGTTCTCGGTATCGTGACCTGCTACTAGCCGCCGGCCAAGGAACAGCTGGAGATCCAGCAGATAAGGTGTGTCGAGTTCGCGCACGATACTGTATGCCCAACCCCTTTGACCAGCACGAGCCGTACGTCCAACACGATGGACAAAGACCTTGGGTTGCGGAGGGAAATCGTAGTTGATGACGTTCGCCAGAACTGGGATATCGATACCTCTGGCAGCGACGTCCGTCACCACCAAGATGTTTGCTCTACCATTTCGAAAGTTTTCAGTGTTGATACGACGGGCTTCTTGGTCCAGTGAACCATAGACGTGGGATACTGCATAGCCGGCCTTTGTGAGCAGCTGCGCCAAATACTCCACGTGATGCTTTGTAGCCGCGAAGATAATAGTCGAGTGTTCTGTCGGTTTACCGGTGCCGCCACCCTCGCGCTTTCGCTTTTTCGACGGTGCAACATCTAGGGGAACGCCATCGGGAGTTCCTTGTGGCATCTTGATCAGGTCGTTGAGAATATGAAGCAGGGAAGCTTCCTTCTCGGCCCCTTTAACGGAGAAGAAGGCACTCTCGAGATCGGGGGAAACCTTGGTCTCGGCATCCAATCTCACAAGGCTCGGATCCTGGAGTCCGGCCCTCGCAAATTCGACCAAGGAGGCCGGCAGTGTGGCAGAGAACAGCAGACTCTGCCTCGATAAGGGGAGGGCGTGGAGAATTTCGGTAAGCTGGGCAGCGAAACCCATTTCGAATAGACGATCAGCCTCGTCGAACACGACGTATTTGATGGACGACAAGTCCAGACCCATTTCAACCTTGAGATGGAGGAAACGACCAGGCGTGGCAATGACGATATCCGGGTTCGAGGACATCATGCTGAACTGGTCCTCCATGCTGTCACCACCCACGAGAAGGATGCACTTCAGATCCGTCCCCTTGCTGAACTCCTTCACGACCTTGAGGGTCTGGAGCGCGAGCTCACGAGATGGCGACATGATGAGCGCTCGCGTGCCGACCTTTGCGCTGTGAGCGCGCAGGCGCTCAATCATGGGAATCACAAAGGCCGCAGTCTTTCCTGAACCGGTTCTCGCCATGCCCACGACATCCTTGCGGTCCAAGATCAGGGGAATCGTCTTTCGCTGAATCGGTGTGGGAACAGAGAATCCTTTCTTCGTAATCGCGCGCAGGAGGCCGGCATTTAGACCTGCGTACCGGATTAGATCTCCAGAAACAGCACCAGGCGTATAGTATTGGTTCAATCACTTACCCATGGCCTGGAAACCACCTCCTCTCTTTACCGACTTTCCCTTGAGGTTGGACGACTTGCGAAACGAAGCAGCCTGCTTCAGCGCAATGAACGCTTCGTCGCCATCCTCGTCCTCTTGCCCCTCTTCGTGGCCGTTCAGGATCCCGTCCATGTCGAAGTCAATGCCTCCCACATCCTGCCCGGCGTCGCTGCCATTGTCGCTGGCGTCGAACAGGTGATCGGCGATGTCGACCTCTCCATCGGAGGGAGTGGGGGATGCAGCGCGACGAGGCATCTTGAAATCTGTATTTCTGGCGAGGCCCCGGGTGCGATCGTAGGTTGGCCCGTCGAAAACTGGTTTTCAAGCGAGTTTGCGAAACAGCAGAGCACCCAAGAGCTGGGCGGCCCGTCTTTCGAAAATTTGGGCTTGGGCGGGCGAGAAATTTCTTATCGGTAATCCTTATCTTAGCGTCGTGGGGCAAACGTTCGTCGGCAGGGGTCTTTTGCGGGTCCCTGTGGCCGTCACTGAGCCTCGTCTCGTGCTAACTCGCGTGCGTAACTGTCCATCTTCAACCCGCATCTACAGTCTCAGCATCAGTCCACCGAGGTGCAGCTGCCAAATCAGATTTCCCTCAATAGGTCTGCAATCATCATCATGGCGAGTGAAGATGTCAAAGAGGAGAAGGACGCGCTCGATGCGCTCGAAATCGAGGCAAAGGAGTTTGACAAGGTAAATGCGACCGCCAAAGAAACTACACACGTTGAATCCAAGTGCTGACCATGCCTCCCTACCCCCTATACAGGATGCAGAAATCGACAGAATCCTAAAAGCATTCAGGTTAGACGCCTACGCCGTCCTCGATCTCCAACCAGGCGTCCCCGAATCCGACATCAAAATCTGCTATCGCAAAAAGTCCCTCCTCATCCATCCGGACAAGACCAAGAACCCGCTCGCGCCCGATGCATTTGACCGGCTAAAAAAGGCGCAGACGGAGCTCATGGACGAGAAGCACCGCGAGCGCCTCGACGAGGCCATTGCCGACGCCCGCATGCTCCTCATCCGCGAAAACAAGTGGACCGTCGACAGCCCCGAACTTAAGACAGACGATTTCGCAAAAAAGTGGCGCAACAAGGCACGCGAGGTGCTCATCGACAACGAGCACCGCCGGCGGCGGCAGATGAAGGCGCAGATGCAGGAGGAGGGCCGCGAGCAGAAGAAGGAGGAGGAGGAGATTGAGCAGCGGAAGCGCAAGAGACAGCACGAGCAGGACTGGGAGGCGACGCGGGACCAGCGCATCAGCAGCTGGCGGGATTTCCAAAAGGGCAAGTCGGGCGACGGGAAGAAGAAGAAGAAGATGAAGCCCATTGGCTGAGTCTAGATCACGAAAGGGGCTCCATGGGTTTGCACTTTTTTTCTTCTTTCTTATTTACAGGCGGAAGGGTGTTTTAAGGGGGCATTTTTCACTACAGCTCGACAGGCCTCGACTACGGATTCTCGGGCACAACAAGCATGCATACAGCATGGTTATTTCAACGAACCAGTGAGTTTGTTACTGACCACCGCGGTTATGTCCCTAACTATGTCAGAAGTGCAATGCTCGTGTCTCTCCCCAAAAAAAACCTCTCACACCCTTTCGAGGGCTTTTGTCTACCAGGTAAGCACCACTCCCTCCCGTTCGTTGCATCGTGGCTATGATTGCTTCATCATTCCAAAAACATGTACTTTTGACACTTCAACACACCCGTCTTTGGGACGCTTCGTGATATGCTAGAATCCAGAAGTCGCCCATCCATCTTCTTCGGCATTTCGTATCCAGTCCCAATGTCCTCATGCCTTGTTCTTCTTCTTATACTGGATGAAGCGTCCGAGGTTCAACACAGCCTCCTCGGTGCGAGTGCGCAGCTCGGGGTGGGTTCGCTTATCGATCGTCTTCACCAAAGCCTTGACCTTGGGCTGAGCCGCCTCGAGGTGCTGAATGAAGTTGTCCTTCCAGAACACCTCCTTATCGCATGCCATGTCTTCGTCTCCGTAGATGTCGAACACCTGGTTCAGGGCCTCGACGGCGTCCGCAGCCGGGGTTTCTGGCAGGGAGTTGACCACCGTGATCAGGAACACGCCTATCTCTCTGTTGAGCGCGACGGGTGCGGGGTCCCGGGCCAGCTGGCCTAGAACACCGATGCACTTGACGCCGAGACCTTGGAAGGGGTCTTCGGTTTCCTCGTCCTTTGACTTTTCCCCGTTTGCTGCGCCGGTAGCCGCCTCCTTTTGAGGGAGGTTCTTGGTAGCGTGGTACAGCGCCATGAACTTGTTGTGCTCGTCGCCGCCAAGGGGTAAGCGTCTGGGCAAGCTGCGGGAAACGGCCCACGCGAGGCTGGTGACCTTTGTCGCCAGCTCGACGTCGGCGGTGTTGGCTGCCAGGATGGGGGCGATGACCTTTCCCCAGATGGCCTTGCCCGAGGGCGCCCACGCCTTGAGGATGCCTGCGTTGTGGTCGTCGGAGAAGTCAAAGACGGAAATGGACCAGGCGATGTTGCTTAGGGCGGCCAGGGCATGCGCTTGCACCCGGACGTCGCCCTCTGATTGTGATGATGGGGTTGCGAGGCTGATGAGCTGCGGGATGGCCTGCTGTACCAGCTCGCGCAGGGTGGGTAGGTCGTCCATGCTCGCCTCCTCCTCGACGTCATCGTCGGCGCCGGTCACGAGGTCCATGTCGGCCTGCATCTCGTCTTCGTCCATGGAGTCGTCGTCGTCGTCGTCGTCTCCTTCACCAATATTCTCGTCGCCGGAGCCGTTCTCCTTGATGTCCTCGTCCATCGCGGTGTCGTCGTCTTCAATTCCGTTCCACTCCTCCTTGACTTTTTTGCTGTCACCCCCCTGTAGAGACTGCTGCAGTGTTGTTCCAACATCGGCCAGGATCTCCAAGGCAAGTTGAAGGACCTCGGTCGGGTTAGACCATTGGCTCTTGGGTGGCAAATCGGTATCTTGCTTGGTATTCTTGAGTGCCGACGACAATGTCGGGATGAGAGAGGCGTCAGAGAGGTCCTTGGGTCCCGGCGTGCTGTCGAACCAGTGTAAGGTGGTGAAGATGTTGTGCAAAACGCCACAGGCCAGGACGCCCTTTGCGCCAGCGACCCCTTGCAGCTTGGTCAACGCCGTCAGGGGCTTCGGGCTCTCGTCTGCGACGACATCCTGCGCCAGGCGTTGATTGTCTTCGGACAAGGTCAGGAGGGCAGAGAGAGAGTCGAGGCAGATGCTTGACGGTGTATCGGGGTGGGCGACGACGGTGAAGAGCAGGTGCTTGATGCCCTCGATGCTGACAATGGCCTCGAGAACCTCATCCTGCGCCTCGGCGAGGGCAGACAAAAGGCCAATGACAGACTCGGTGATGGCCCAGGTGACCTTTGATTCACCCTTGCTCAGAGATGAACCCTTTGCGAGGTTTTGGAGAATCTGAGTTATAGTCAGCACCGCACTCGTTCTTGTTAGTGGTTGAACAGCGTAATGACTTACAGTCTGAGAAGCAAAGCCGATAGCGCTCAGGACATCCTGACGGTAAAGGTGAATGCAAAAGTCGGCCTCCTCCTCCTCGGCGAGGACCCTCAAGATGTCCCAGCCGGCAGCGCGACTGTCGAGGCTCGCATCGGTGAGAGTCTCATTGAGAACGATGTGAACAATCTGCTCGCGCAACAGCAGCTTCCGGCACTTTTCATTGGAGACGAGGTTGGAGACAGCCTCAGCGGCGGCGGTGCGCGACTTGGTCTCAGAGCTCTGCAGGTCCTTGATGACGGGCAAAATGGACTTTTCCCTGAGGGCGGCGAGCTCGGGGTCGGAGGGCGGCTTGACGGTTTTGGCGATGGGGTCCTTGCGATGGCTTTGGCCGCCTCTGTTTCGTCTTGACTTTCCCATGTTTGCGTGGTTTTAAATTCCGTGATTGCAATAACGGATGAGGATATACTGTGTTATAAGGAGAATAAGAATGAGAAAGTCTGATTTTCGGAATGGCTTCTTATTCGGGATTCGACCAATGTTCGTGACCGACCCTATCAAAGTCTCATTACTTCACTTCCTCAAAAAAAATAAAGTGACGAAAAAAAAAATTCAAAAAAGGCGTTGCTACGGGCAGCCACACTGTGGCTCGGGTTCCCGCCCGGCGCCCCGCATCCGCCGATCGCCAATCACCACCATCGGTACGTATCCCTCTCCCGTTCGTTCCTCACGCTGACAACTTGACTGTGGAACAAAAGGACTGACGGGAGGAGCACGGCAGGGATGGCACCTCAGCGCGGGTAGACAGACCGACGAATCGACGATTGAGTGAGAGAGTCCGGGCCGGTAGCCGTGCGGTAAAGTACCTAATGTAGGGCACCTTTCCCCGCCCGCTGGCTAGGTGCGCCACGCTAAGGTCAGGAACAGTACATTGCGTCCCCAACCTTGTGAGACACCAGAAGATGGGAGACGTCCAAGAGTTTTGGCAGTTGCTGATGGAACTCAGTGATGGATGACATTGCTGTCACACGCTCTTCCTTGCTTGGGACACCACCAGACGGACGCCAAGCCGGACACTTTAAACACCTTTTCTCAACGGTCCCCTTAATGGGCCTAACTTGATGCCACATTGCCCGGCGTCTGTCTTTGTATTCGTACACGGTCCAGCACCACAGCTGTACGCAACGACGCAGCAGTTTACGGATCCCCCGCTCGCTCTCGCTTGGTCGCTCGCACCGCACACATCCCCGACGCATACGACCGTGACCGCCACACCTCGAGTCCTTATCAACCTTTCTTCGTCACCACCACCATCATCCAAAGCAGAAGGAAGGGCAAAAGCTTCGAGGTCGTCGCCCCCCCAGGCCCGTCCTCCTCATCCTCCGGGCCACGTCCGGCATAGCTCCACAGATCCACCGCCCATTACCCACCAAGCTCGCGTCTGTGACATTGCACCACGGTGCACAGCCCAGCTGGCGCAGACAACCCTGGACCTCAAATCTCTGGTCCAGGTCTGGCCCGTCTGGGTCATCAATTGCCGGGGGAACGACGGGGAAGCGCATGGGAAAAAGGGACCACTTGTTGTTTCCCACCTTGCGCCAGCTTTCCTACGCATCGCCTCTCACGGCATCTCTCGTCCCATCCCGTCCCATCTGATCCCTCAGCTCCTCCCCCCTCCTCCGCTCACCTCCAACTCTGCATCTGGAGTTCTCCAACCGATACGTAACCAGCTCCTCTACCTCGACGGGAAGATGTGAGACGCCCGACCCTCGGATCACCGCCCCCTCCCTTGCAACTTTCAGTCATTTTTTTGGTGAACGTGTATTGTCTACGCTTCGTCTTACCTTCGCTTCCTCGACTCCCTTGCCTTTCTCACTTTCTCTCTCTCTTCTTCCTTTTTATCTGTCCTCAGGCCCATCGCTGCAACTCCGTCCCTCCCAGATAGAGAAGCATGCCGAGTCCATGGCGCCAACTCCGCTCCTACATTTTCCTCAGCGATGAAGAGATGGGGAAGAAGGACGACGACCACCACCGCCCCGGCAGCAGCGCCATCAAGAACCCCATGCTGCTTCGAAACAGGAACCCCCAATGGCAGCCCGCCGCCAAGATGCCCTCCCGCCGCCTCTTCAGACGCGTTGCCTACCTCCTCGTTATTGCCGCCGGCCTCTGGTACCTGCTCAGCGACCTCTCCCTCGGTTTCGGTCAACGACCCCCGAACTACATCTACCCGTATCCCGAAGACGCCTCCCCGTCCCGCGACGCCACGTCACGAAAGCCCGGCCGACTCGCCCAGGGTCAACCCCTTCCGCCGGCCGCAGAACACGACTACAACGGCCCCGTCAAGTTCCACCGTCTCGCAAACTCGTTACACGCCATTGCTGCTACCAAGGGCAGCCAGCCCATTAACCAGAATGTCCTCTTCGCCGCCTCCAATTTGCACAGCCTCTCGAACTTGCTACCGTTCGCATGCAAGATGGGAACCGAGCTCAGGAGCTACGTGCACTTCGCAGTCATGAGCAGGAGCGACATCAACCTGGACGAGCTCAAGAAGATCAATGGCGTGGACGATACCTGCTACATCATCTGGCACGATGCCCGAGCCGACTTCTCGCCCCTCTCGACCGACGCCCGACTCGAACAATCCGCGATTCGCGCGCTGCGACACATCACCACATACATGCACCCTCAAGCTGTTATAATCGACGGCTCCGATGAAGAATACGTGCCCTTCACGAAGGGCATGCGCGACGAGACGGGCCGGCTCAGGACCCCGCTCATCGAGCTTCCCGGGGGCGCCTGGATGCAACTTTCTTGGTTATCGAAGCTCGACAGCGCTTCGCTGGCGGCTTGGAACCAGGTCAGCATCGACATCCTGATCCAGGCCCCGGCGAGCGGCTCCGGCAGCCTGCTGCGGCTGCTCAAGTCTCTCAACGACGCCGACTTCACCGCTTTCTCGATTCCTCATCTCACCATTGAACTGCCCCAAGATATCGAACCGGCGACGGCCAAGTTCCTCGAGACGTTCCGCTGGCCGCCGCCACACGTGCATAACCCTGGGCGCGTGCAGATGCTCTCCCTGAGGCATAGAATCCCGCGACAGCGGATGACAGAGGAGGAGAGCTCCATCCGATTCCTCGAGTCTTTCTGGCCAACGACGCCAAAGTACTCCCATATTCTAGTTCTCTCACCACAGGCGGAGCTTGCGCCGGGTTTCTTTCACTGTAGGCGTATTGCGTTTCACAAGTATCAAAGCGTTCACCTAACATTCTTTAGACCTCAAGTATACAGTCCTGGAATACCGCTACTCCCGCCTGACAACTCTTCAGAAATGGGACCAACGTCTGCTCGGCATCAGCATGACCACGCCTTCTATGTACCTCAATGGCAAGAAGGGATTCATCGAGCCGACGGCAGAAGGAAATGAAGATCCCGGAACATCCTACTTGTGGCAAGCTCCCAACAGCAACGCCATCCTCTTCTTCGGTGACAGGTGGATCGAGTTGCATGGCCTCGTATCGCAAGTCGACGCGCTGCAATACGCGCGCGGCGCCGAGCCGTCGCCGGCGCTGATTGCGGAAAAGCAGGTCAGCAAGATGTTCCCCTCCTGGCTCGAACACGTACTGCGCCTCTCTCGGTTGAGGGGCTACTTCACGCTGTACCCCAGCGCGGAGACGGCCGCCACGATCGCGACGGTGCATCAGGAGCTCTACCAACCCCCCGAGGAGTACGAGAAGGAAGGCGGGGAGGGCAAGAGGACAGCGAGCCTCTCGGAGTCGAGGTTCGGCCCCGGGTCCCTGGTGCAGACGATGGACACGCTGCCGAATAATGGCAGCCTCAGGCCGGCCAACGATCTTCCGCTGCTCGGCTGGGAGGGCGAGGGCACGAACTTGAGGCACATATATCAAATGGCGGTGGAGTACATGTTTACGTGGCGCGAGCAGGTCGGCGGCTGCAGCAAAGAAGAGTCCCAGCGGGATCACGTGGACGGGTCCGCGAGGGATTTGTTTTGCACGCCCGATGGTAGACTCAAGGGTTGATTGAGAGAGTGATACATGCGAAGGAAACTTAAAACCCCGTTGGCAACGGGGCGAGAGAAATTTATGCCCAGTGTATACTACATAGACTTTTTATATACCCACGGGATGGATGTGAAATTAGTACGGACTGACGACATGGCGCGACGAAGACAAAGGCACAACGGGCGGGATACAAATAGGCGAATGAGAATTTTGCAGTGTTTACATTTATTTCAAAACGGGTCCGATGGCATAAGCTGCTGCTGTGGTATTGGAAGAGTTTTGGGAGTTGGCAGAGATCTTTGTGACGACGAGTAAGACGACGCATGTGCCGACGATGCTGAGAGCCACCACGGCGAGGACCTAGGACATTCGCGTCAATATCAAGGCAATTGTAAAGGTCGTTGTGTGGACATGAGGCAGGGGTGAGAAGACTTACGAGCTGCGTCCTCCATCCTGTCTGCACAATGGCAGCTTTGCGACTATACTTGTTTACAGTTTCTGACATTCGAGTCAGCTTTTGCGTCCATTTCTCAACTGTCTGTAGACCCGACCCTTTGAGAAAGAAGAGAGAGAGAGAAGGGGGGGGTTCACTAATGTAGTTCCCAATGCCGAGACACAGACACGCGACGGCTAGGATCCAGAAGATGATGCCGAGGGGTTTGGCCATGCGCAGCTCGAGCTGGCTGGGCTCGGATTTCAGGTGAAAGGAGAGGACGATTGCGACGGCGACGATGGACATGTAGACTGAGAGGCGCAGGTAGCTGAGGAATGCTGCGAGTGGTACATGGTGAAAGGTTAGTTCAAGTCACTTCTCGCTACCTATGTTCGATTGCAGAGCTGAGGAGGAGGAGGAGAGATGTTTGACGTACTCCTCTCATTCGCGCAGTGGTCGCGCGCGTCGCTGGTCTCGTTTTGGAAGAGGAGCGGGCCAAAGATGGGCCAGGCGAGGAAGGTTGACCTCCCTGCGTGACCTGAGCCGCTGTTTTATCATCAGGTGTCAGTTGGGAGGACGTGGTTCATGGATGGCATTGAGTTCAGAAAAGACAGAGGTGGGTGTCTTAATTTACCCCAGGTCGCCGGCATCGATGGGTCTCAGTAACTCGGAGGGACGAAGAGGCGCGCAGCAGTGGAAGGTCAAGTCTTCATCGTCCAAGTCGGGTCTCGAAGCCATTGTGTTATAATTCTGGGTCAATTGAGTTGGGCTCAGTTACCAGATTGAAGACTCTGAGCGTAAGTGACGTTGCTGTGAGGTGGAGGTGAGTAGTGCACTTGGAAGTCTGGGCAACCCGGATTTGATCACAAGCGCCATGTATGGTGTGATTTGGATACTGTGCAGTGACGGGGTGCGCTGAAGCGACAGAAGCTTTAGTAGTATTGTTTGATGCCGGTGCGGACACTGTACGGCAACGGCGATCGGCGGTCGGGCTCCACTTCGGCTCAACCGACTTACACTCTACCCGATCTCGCCGGGGTTTCGTGGAACATCTCCTGCTCTTCGGTATTTGTTCCATTCGGTATTAGTGGAGCAATTCAACACTGTATGGCTTCGCCAAGTTCTAAAGTCAACCCACTCCTCTTTTCCTCAGATTTCACAACCTTCCATTCAATGTTGGAGGACTTTGAGTCTTCTTCGCTCCGCACGAGGACTTCATCGGGTCATTCACCCAGGAACAATAGGATATCCAGATGTGGACCGCCGCCAGCGCCGTGGTCAGGATTCCAAGGATGGCCGCCACGATGCACGGGTCAATGGCGCACTTGTACATATGCCGAGGCGATTTTCTTCGTTCCGCGTATCGCTCCCATCTGGTAGCCGGGGTTGGTTCGTCAACCTCTCTCAGCAGACGGGCCAGCTATTGGGCCCAGTGCGGATATTGCGTGTACAAAGCGTACAGGCCTTCGGGTGTCTCCTTATCAGCTGAAAGGCCTAAAGAATGATAGCACTGCTGAAGGAGATCCGGGTCGAGATCTTGTCGCCGCACCCATTTCTTTGGTATTCGTCAGGATTGTCCGTCACTAAAGGGGGCAAACAGGAGGTCGAGGGTTCCGAGTGTTTCCTCAAGGACTTTCGGGGGCAAGCAGCCACTGCAGCATCACTTGATAAGTGTCACATCTCTTGAAAGGGTTCTCAAAGTCAAGTCGACTTCCAGGGATATAGCTTCCGGGAAAAGATAGCTTGAATCCTCCCGGTCAGCCTTGAGGATCTCCAGGCTATGTTCGAGGAACGCTCGATGGTGGAACACCAAAAGTTTCTTGCATCCTTCTCCCCGAATCAAATAAATATGATCCGATATTGTGTCAGTTGCTTTTATATCGACTCCGGCGTTCTCGGATAGGATATGAGCACTGAGTTTCTCCATGCTGATGGACTGTTCAGGTGTTCCTCCAGCAAATACCTCTGGACAAACACGTTTGAGGAAGACTTTCAGGGTCTCTTTAGTCTTCCATTCGTAGAAATTGTAACTTCCAAGTGAGTTCGGTGCCTTCTGTCTGACATGCGGTCATGAACAACAGTCGCACAGCATATTCAAAATTGGGTCCGATGCTATCATGATCGGCTTCAGAAAGAATAGCTTCTTTTGTCGCCAAAGGATCTGCTTTGAGCTGCATGACGACTCTCCGCACTTCAACTGGATTGCACTGAGGTCTACTTGACAACCATTGATCTGCGTGGTACGTCGAAAGCCTGGCATGTCGTAAATGGTGCGTCGATGAAGCATTTTCTCCAGCGTTATTGGCCCAAATAGCATCCGCAATGCCATGCTCGGCTGGTGCGATCCAAGGGAGCTACATGACGTATTTCTTCTCATTTAGTGTGTACCAGTTTGCGACAACTTTTCAAATTCAAAGCCAACAGTGGCATGGGTGCTATTTAATTAACAAGTCACTGGCAAGGATATATTGATAGGAAATCTAACAGGCGTTCTCAGCATAAGCACGTCGGGTCGGGGTGGGGGGTGTTTCTGTTGGTGATGAGTCCGATATAGCCACTGCTCCTTGTTTACAAATGCCCTAGAATTAAATTAGTAGTAAATGTTACTTCTTGATTTGCGCATGCTAAGTTGTCGAGTCAGCCTCACTTGAATCGTGAGGTATTTAGGTAAGGCAAGGCACGTCAACATGCTCCCTGCCACTGGCCCCCGTTCTCTTTTTCATTTCCCAATTTCAAATTCATGGTCTTCTGAAATCTCACCGCCATAATTTCGCCACGTCTCGGAAACAAACAAACGCACCCACTAAGTTAACCCTAATAAAGAGCACTTCGACTTACTTGCAATCTTCTGGCATCTTGTTCGGACACATGAGACTCAAAAGGAGCCTTTCAAGGGTGATTGGGATCATTGCTCGCCCGGGATATCTCGGGCATTGCTGGTTCCGCTATCAGTAGCATGCAAACATAAGCAACGCGTATCTTTACTGAATACGATCACAATCGTTGCCTGGACTGGGTTGGAGCAGGCCGTAAGTGGCCTTGGCATCGATTAGCAAGCTCTCGATGCCGCCGACTCCTAGTGACACTCGACATCTTCAAGTCTATATCTTACTGGGGAATCTCTAGGTATGTGCTCGAACAAAAGGCCGGATTATAGCCTCCTTGGCATGGTGGTAGCGCCCTCCACTGGCTTAACTCATATCGTCTCTTCAAAACAGCTAAGGAAAAGCATCAAGAAGAGCAAAGGGTTAGCGAAAAGATGCTCTTTGATTACTAGTCTTCTCGAGAAGGGGAAATACCTCTCGTACCAGACCTCGCGCGCAGCCTACATCACATAAGTCTACAGATCTGGCACAGTATCAAGCCAAGTATTTCAAGAATTGAATCAAAAAAGGCAAATTTTTAGACAGACAGCTTTTTCGAAATTTTCTTTTGCAGGACTTGCGGCCCAAGTTGCGCAAAAGTAACAGCAATCCACATTCTGCTCTATCGGTACAGGTTCATTCTTGGAGCTGACCATCACCATTGATGTCCTCGGGGAGATACTGTAATTCGAACCGGGATTTCTTCTCCAACGTTTTCACTAGTGCTGTGTCTTGCGTTTTGTTCCTATGTCGTTGGAGTATTCGCCGTATCAGTCAACGTGATTGACTAAGCTGACTAGGATCTTGGTAAGTTTACTCTCCAGCTCCCGGACTTGTATCGAGCTAACATCGTGAAAGAGCACCCCGACCCCAACTGTAGACAAATAAGAGGCACAGTGTCTGCCAGAATACTAGCGAAGCTCATATCGAAAGCTACCTTACAGCTCACTTTGGCTTGGAGCAAGATCTGTTCTCATTTCGATGTCTCCTTTAGAATTTGAGTGGTGCTGTATACAGCTACTATGTTGGCTCATTGCGTAACAATAGTTCGACCGACACAATTTGAGCGAGCGTACATGAAGGATGCAACACAATGCTCCGAAGCTTTTGACATGGTCAAAAACATGATGCTGTTAACTCGTGCTAAGCCATCGCGGTCGAAACCATACATCAAGTCGACTGGCCACCTCTAGCATCTTTCAAATACACGATACAGTCCCTTCAGATCAGCAACCTCCAACACAGCAGCCTTCATCAATGACGTCGTCGCAACCAATCTCGCCTTGAAGGCAGGAAAGAACACATGCTCTATCGCCCAACGCACATTTCTCCGCCGCTCTACGAGCTGATCATCGACCTTGACCTGCTCGCCATTCTCATCAGCCTCCCCGCCAACCGTCGGCGGCAACTGCTCGGGCGCATAGAAAGACGCCAACTCCTTCAAGAAGGTGTCGAAACACAACTTCTCGTTCTCCCAGTTGACGCAGGGACCCAGACGCAGCAGGAAACGAGGTAGCTTGGCCATAGCGGGTGTGTAGCCCTTGATTAGTAGGGGAATGGTGAGCAGCTCGCCGGCAGGGGAGACTTCGAGCGAGAAGTACTCGGCGAGCATCTCGCGTCGCTCAATCAGTTGAGTAGCCACCTTTTCGACCACGTCTTCAACATCAAAGTCCTCCTCGGGAGACTCAATGTTGGCCTTCTCGACCTCGGCGCCGATACGGAGGATATCGCGCAGGTCAAGGGGCGGCGTGAAGCGGATCGTGCCAAAGTTACCAAAATCCGTCAGTCCGATTTGGTAGCAGTAATCGTAGCAGGCTCGACCGTAGTCAATGAGATACAACTTGACACCGCCCTGAATAGCAGCTAAACGACGGCGTTCGTCGACGACGCCGACGAATGTGTGATTCGCAAAGATTTCTGTGAGATCATTATGCATGTCTTCTCTTACCTCGGCCCGAAGCTCCTTGACGCTAGTAAGCCTCATTGGTGTGAAAGGCCTATCTACCGTTTCGTACTGAATGTGCTCCGAGGCAGACAAGGCATTCTCGTCAGCCACCACGGGTGCGCCTGCAGCCATGGCAGGGGAGGTCTTGGAGGGCGTGGCAGCCATAGCTGACGGGAGCATGCTTGTGATTTTCCGCAGGCTTGTATCGGTACGGACGAGACTATTAGAGTTCCTTCGTGGTCGTTTTGAGCCCGCCGTTTCTCTTGCGGGCGTTGATGGGGTGCCCTCACCGTGGGCCTGAGGGGATATATCCATCAGCTGGGCAACCGGAAGCAAGCTCTGTGTCAAGAAGGTGCGACTCGTGTCGACCTCTGCGAGCTTGGAACGAATATGCTCGCATATTGACTGGATGACATCATCTTCATTCAGGAAATGCACTTCTTGCTTCGTAGGATGAACGTTGACATCGACACGGGCAGGGTCAATCTCGAGGCTTAGATAGATGAATGGCCGGCCGCCCTTGGGTAAAAATGAGGCGTACAGCTGCTCGAGTGCTTTCTTTATGCTGGTCGACTCGACACATCGGTGATTGATGAATAGGAGAAAGGTGGTTTTCTTGATGTTGTAATTGGCGTTCGTAGCCCATCCGGTAGCCTTGAAGCCCCAACGGTCTTCAGATGTTGAGAACTGCATCAATTCGTTGGCAACACTAGAGCCGTAGATCTGTCGTATACGATCGATTTCAGTTGCAGTGGCTTGGACAGACACACTGGTGCCTGATTCGCCGTGCTTCTTACAAGAGAAGCCCACTCCCTTACAGTGGATGGCGTAACGCCCAACAATGTCGATGATCTTGTTGTACTCCTCAGCAGGCGACCTGAAAGCTCTTCGACGTGTTGGTATATTATAAAACATGTCTTCGACACTGATTTGGGTGCCCTGGCGGCCGGCGGTGGGCCTGGGGTCGGCCGACTGGCCGGGCTTCGCAGGAGCCAGCTTGCCATCGAGGTATGTGGCACGCCATGCGCAATTTGAGTCCTCGGTCTTGGTGGTCACTGTAAGATGGGCGACGTGACTTATGCTTGCTAGTGCTTCGCCTCGGAAGCCATAAGTGGCAATGGAGGTAAGATCCTCGAACGCGGTGATCTTGGAGGTCGTATGACGCTCGCAAAGGATCTCCATGTCGTCTCTCTTCAAAAGAGTCAGAAAGGCAGATAGCTCTATGGAGAGGACGTATGCCGCCGTATCATACCTGGATACCGCAGCCATTATCGGTGATTTGCAGGAGTTTGAGGCCGCCTTCCTTGATCAATACCTCGAGGGCAGTGGCGCCAGCATCAACGGAGTTCTCGATCAATTCTTTCAGGGCATTGACGGGGGCGACAATAATCTCCCCTGCGGCGATTTTGTTGACTACATTTTGGTCGAGTGCCTGCCCTTGTATGTCAGAGTTGTAGGACGCCAAGTGAGGCGGCAATTGCAACTCACGCGGATGCGACGGGGCCCTTGACTTTCGTCTGGGCCTTGGTCTTCCTCCGCTTTCCGCTTCGTGCCAGCGGAGGGGACGGAACCGACATCCATGGTGTCAGGTGTGGTCGTCTAAGATGCAGAACAGGTTCAATGTTGCGCAATGCTGCGAATGACCAGTGCGGGGCGGTCTTAGGTAACACCAACGAAGTGAGACGAGAGGGCAGCTCAAAAGAGGTGCATTCTCATCAACAGCCGCCTTGGTCGAGCAGCCTTGGATGCCTGCGCAGAAGTATGCCGGAGATGTCTACCTAAACTAGGGAAGAACACTGTGCATGTAGGGATTGAGGCACATCAAGTTAGGGTGTGCTCTGGCAAGTACACAGGTAATCAAAGGGAGAGGCGAGAGTGCCGACTGCCAGCCGGGTTCGACACTCAACCAGAAAAAAGGATTGATGTCGCGACTGCTGGGCCCACTGCCCTGGAAATTGGCGCGTCTTCACGTGAGCACATGTTGAGTCAGCAAGTTAGGATCACTTAAAGATTTTCCCAAGAGGTAATACCCCGTACGGATACCGCACCTCAGCGAAGGTACTCCGTAAGGTAGGGTACCTAGGCAAGGTACCACCTTCCTCACCTAGGTAGGTAGGGAGGCGCCGTCCACATCCACCACCGTCTGGGTTGCTACAACAATGCGCATCCTGAAACGTTACAATGCCACCAGACGCAATGCTACGATTTGCAGGCTTGCGGCAATCAACTTTATGTCGTCTTGACCATTGCCCGATCAATGTGCATCTGACACGATCATGCATAATACGGCACTGAGATTACCGCTTCGGACGTTGGTATCCGTCCATCCTGATCCGATGTCGCTAGCTTACCTTCGACTTCGCAAGACTGGGACGTGGCCAAGCCATTTCTGATCCATCACCGAAGTCATGCTTCGAAGATGCTGTCCCTGGATCCGGGGCTTGTCAGTCAGCTCTTTAGGCAACTATTCCCATACCGTGGAATTCTGATGTAATTAATTGACCAGGATTCACCGAAGCCACCACCATCAACACACGTTGTGGAGGCTGTGGCGGCGTTCGACACCGAAGGTCTCTAACATTGAAGAAAATACCACCCGCTCAGCTCAACGACCACTGCATGTATCCTGGTCTGTCGAAAACGCCTCGGACGCTTGTCCGTGAGCCTGGCTTCCAAAACCTTCCGAAGAAGTTCATCCCTCGAATGGCGACTCAGACAGCGGCACACTCCGAGACAGGCCTTGACCTCGACCGGGAACGCTCTTTCTTGTTCGCTGAAGAAACTTCCAATGACACCGAGAAGAGCTGTTTTTCGCCATCACTCGCACATTCTTCCAAAGCTCCGGATACCGAAAATCCTGGCCTCATGATACTGAATCTCGCCGAGGCACCCCAAACGACGGCTCCTTACATGAAGTCAGCAAATAGGGCCTCTCGCGCACAAACCGCAACGGTTACTGCCCATAACTAAGTTCATACGTAGTAGTCGTGAGTTGAAAGCCGTGCACTTACTCGAAATCCAGCTAAAATAAAACGAGAAGCATCTAACGGTCCGCACTAGTGCCACCTCGGCATCTCTGCAGAGACTGTTATATCGGACTTTCCGAACCCTTCCTTCGGTCAATCGTCAGTCTAGCACTAAACAACTCCACGTACACTATTAGCGGCGCCTGCCATGTGCAAAGACGAACCATCAGAAGGCACAGCGGGCGACGGCGCGGCCTCGACGCGCGCCCATCTCTCTAGTGCGAGGTAAGTTGCCCCTCTGGTCCTCCCAAGCAGGCCCACCACTCCCACTACGTGCATGGTTGCAGTGTCATGTCTGACAGCGGGTCCAGCGGATGGAGCTCGAGACTACCTTCTCCGGATCCTATCATTTCGGACCCAATCGTGGCGCCCGGCCGGCGTATTCCCCGAAGCCCTCTTGCTTCGCACGCTGAGAGCTTGATGGATATGCAAATCCCTCAGCCGTCGGCATCACTTCAGGTTGGCAGGAAACGGGAAATTGATGAGGTATTTGAGGATAGCACGCCACCGTCTCCCGACAAGCTACAACGCGAGCTCGATCAGCAGCATCACGAGGCCAAGGAGGCCATCAACGCCGATCGTGGACCGGCGATGAATACTTCAGCGCCCTTAAACAGCCACACCCACTCCCAGGCCCAGGAACCAGACAGCAAGCGGCGCAAGACACTTGCCTACCGAGCCAAGCCTCCCATTCGCAGTGCTAGCCCGCGTTCCGAGGATGGCTCTGAGCATGGCCGCGAGGATGACAGCGGCCGCGAGAACACGGTCGAACGACTAGCCAGCCACAAATCAAACTCTCCAAGCAACGGTTGAGAGGCGGGCGCTTTGGTGCCGCCCACCATTGAAGCATCAACCTGTCCCATGATGCCATCCATGCAGGAACCGGACGACCTACCGCCCACCGTCCACCGGTAACGCAGCATCGCCCCTCTCTTATCAGAGTCTAGCATCCATAAGACTTTTCGGCAAACCTAACCCCCCAGCACCTCGCGTGGCTCGGGTACCTGTCCTACCTCTCGCTCACAGCAGACGGCGCCATGCCACAATGAAAAAGGCTTGCCAGCGACACAGCAGTGGAAAGAAACACTGCGTCTTGTACTGACTTCAGCAGCGAGTATTGCGAACACGGCTTGCAGTCGTCGGGCGGCGTTGATAGTTCGGCCATTTTCCCAACGTTGCGGTTTAGCGGCCGGCACCGCCACTATCCGGCGCCCCTCCCTCATTTCCTCCTCCCCACCCCCAAGTAAACGAACGGCCACAGGACCTGCCTGCCATGCGAGGCTCGTTTCGAAACAACCTTAACCATATGCGCCTTTCCCATTTTCGCTGCAAACGACCACTGTTTAGGGTGCCGAATAGTCCAATTTAGGAACCTTCGTCCCCCCTCGCTACCTCTTCGTGGTCTAGCGTGTTGGAGACATCAAGAGCGCAAAGGGGCGGATCCAGTGACAACCATGAAGATCGTTCGGCAGCGCCTCTTTTGTTTCAGGTCGACGCTCTCGAGGCCTTTTCCTTTTCGCAAACAGGAATTTCTTCTTCTCCTTCTTCCTCTCCTTCTGGCCCTCATCCTTTCTCTGCGCTACTCAAAGTCAACCAAGATTCACAGTCCGGCGCGTCATGTTTGCGCCAGATGGCGTCTGCCCCCTTCCCGGAATAGCAAATAGACAATTACAAACCCCTGCGGCGTCTTTCCGCTTTCAGCTGTTCGCATCCACCACACTTCCCAGTATGTCCATCAGGGTTTCAACTTTGGGTGGTATTCTCCGTCGCTCGGACGAATGCGAACTTATGGTGGTGTCCTCTCCCACCGGCAACCCAAAATCTCAACCATTATTACCGTCTCCTTTCTTTTCGCCAGCAAAGTACATCATGTCAAAACTTTCAATTCCCTTTCCTTTTCGCTGATCAGCTCAACGGACAAGGGTGTTGTCCATGGTGTTCAATATTGGACGAGTAAACCCACTTATCTATGCACAATGACTGAACGAAAAGCTCTTTTGGGTCACAAACAATCTGCCTAGCTCCGTCTCGGAGATTTTTCTCAACCGTAACGAGCAGCCTCACCCTGCACCTCTTCATCCCATTGCCCTGGCTGGTGCCTCGGTGGTCGGATCCACCACAAGCCCGTTTTGTTTTGTTTCGTTTCTTCATTCGTTTCCCTGTCCCTCCTTTCGGTTGGGCTTCTGGGGGGAAAATGAAGGGAGCGCGAACGATTTGACCGCGCAGAAAGAGAGACAAACGAGAGGGTTGTTCGGAGAGGCGGGGGAAGAAGACAAACATCGACCCAAGAACCCCTGAACATTACATCTTCTTCTCTCATCTCATCTCGCGAGTCCCGCTCAGTCTGTTACACTCTTACTTTGTTGGGGGATGCTGCCCACATTACGGCACACGACCGAAGGAAAGATCTGTGGAAACGTCAACGATGAAGAAATGGACAGACATGCCCATCAGCTGATGGCATGAAGGAAGCTCGCCCCCTTTATTGGGTAGGCTAAGGCTTTCACAGAAGCACAAGAGAAAATACAACCGTCGAGCCAATACAGAAGAAAGAAAGAGACGTGTGCAGCACACAGAGCTGTCAGAGATTACGACTCGAGCTAATGACAACATCAATCCATTCCGAACGTCCAAACAAGAACCATGGACCTCCCGAGCAAAACTCCCGATAATCCCTTCCCCTCTCTCCCCATCCTTCTCCTTCTCCTTACCACTCTCTTTCATCCTACACCCACTGGAAGCAGGGTTTCCTGATGAACAAGCATCTTGAGGAGAAAGCCAGTTTTACGGCTGGCGCCGAGATCTCTGGCTGCATTGTCTTCAAGGCACCCGAGAATAACCCTCGGGCGCTGAC